>NC_056730.1:636066398-636216398 GCF_019279795.1 Protopterus annectens | reverse complement strand
TCAGCCAATCACGCATTTCCAGTTTTTTTTCTGTGTGACACTGCAGATCATTGAGGAGTGGGGAATTTTCCCATTCTCCACTGTAGAACATTCTTGTTGATGGAATATATGATTAGCAGTTGGTGTGAAGGGTGGGGGGGGGTCTTGCCCCCACAAAAAAATAGTATTCTTTGAGTGATTTTCAAGCAGTTTTGCTCAATGTTTTAACATCTGGTTTCTTGAATATTAGGCCAAGTGCCATTTCCACCAAGCTCACAAACACTTCATGGCCACATTGCTGTTCACAGAGTGTCTAGTTTGAATATAATGCAATCCAAGCACTAGATAAGTACTTGCATAACTTATTTGGCTGTGTTGCTGCTATGTTTCATTTTATTTCTTATTTTTTGATGCACTTTGTTGCATTTCACTGACCTCATTGCTGGCTCGGGCACTGTTGACTAATTTTCATTACAGTGTTTCCTGGCTTAATCAGTTGTCTGCGGCTTATTTACTCATTTTTCTGCTTTGTCTTTGTGATTTCACATTAAAGGAGACTTAGAACGGTTCTCTAGTGGCAGTGTGTAGTAACCTAGTCTTTTCTGAGTTGGGAATCAGAGAGAAATAAGGCTGAATGTGACCCTGTGATTGGCAACAAGTCTATTTTCTGCACTTAGTCAATGTTCTTTGCCTGTATATAGTTGGCCTGTTTGCAAAGCTCTTGGCTGACTTTCAAGAAGCTCCCAAATACTTGGTGAACAGTATGCTGTTTCCAGTGAGTTTGTCTTGAACCCAGAGCACAAGATACGTACTTTAATTGTTGCTATTACATAACTTATTTCGACTGTACTGATGCTATATTATCATATTATTTTATAATTTGTTGCACTTTATCATTGTATAGTGCATTTGTATTTTATTAGCTAGCTTGTTGTCACCTGCTCTGTTGAGTAATTTTAATTAGACTGTTTCCTGGTTTAGTCAGTTGATTGTAGCTTATTTCCTCACCTTGGAATTTATCTTTATGATTTCATTTTAAAGAGACTCAGAACTGCACTCTAGTGGCAATGGGGGTGGGGGGCAGCCTGGTCCGTTCTGATCTGGAAATCACAGAGAAATAGGTTGTAGTGTGACACTCTGATTGGACTCAAGGTTATTTTGTGTGTTTAGTCAGTTTTCTGTGCCTGTATAAAGTTGGTATGGATATGAGACACTACTTGCTGTGCAGTAAGATTTACAAGTGCCCTGCATAGATGCAGGCAACAATAATTGACATATTCTCTATAAAACTACCCTTGAAACTTCCCCAGTTCCCAATTGCATTATGAGGAACCAGTTTGTGCATTGGCAAGCATTACCCCTAGAATTTTGCTTTAGATACTCTTGTTTTTATTCTATATTCCTTCAGCAACCACCTGATCAAAGTAAATTGGCCTGTAACCATGAATATGAACTCTTCTGCAATCTACGTAGCCAGCTTGGTCGATATGGACATTTTTAGGCAATGTATTCATTGTGTCATGTTTACTGGCAAACAAGTAATTCTTAAAGAAATTGATAAGGTATATGAGAGCTATAATTACACAATGATAAGGCAAACAGCGCTTTCACATACAAGCACACATTATACAAATCCATTTGCCAGTAATGTACACACTGCACCCAACACATGCAGTATGGATCAGACACATAGATCCACATATCCTTAGGCTCCTAAATGGAATCTTCATAAACCCCAAGACCTCCTAGACATTGCACCTACATAAAACATCCTCAGCAGCCCCAAAAGCACTCATCAAAACAAAACCCACCACGACACATGCAGTCACACCTCACAAAGCTACAACTTCTAAGCCCATAAGGCAAGTCACCATACAATCCGATACTCTGGTCATAGGAGACTCCATTGTGAGACACACAAAGCTATCCCACTCACCAAGCTAAGTAGGGAGAAAGTCACAGTCAGTTGCCTTTTTAGGGGCCAGAATCCATCAGATCACTCATGCATTCAGGTCCTTGGATCACAAGTACCAGTATGATTCAATCATAATCCATGTGAGTGTAAATGACTTAAGATGTTCCTGTCTGGACAACATGAAGAGAGAGACATGATGGAGCTCTCAGATTATGTATCCCAGGCTAGTATAAGTGTAGCAATGAGCAGCATTCTACCTTCTCCGAGGATGATACCACAGCATGAAAAGAAGATGATTATCTTTAATAACTGGCATAGTTCTGGTGTCACTCCAAGGGGTAATATTTTTGTCAGTCTGTGAGTATATGGTCAACAGACCATGCTGCTTCGAAAGGGATGGTCTGTACCTGTTACTCTAGGCTTTTGAATATTGGCTAAAACTTCGTCCTCCGCAATTGTGACTACTTTAGGCAATGCCAAACTGACAAAACTTCTGACATATGAAAAGTAACCTTAGAAAATCTAAATGTGTAACTGCTTAATGCCAGTATTGTAAACAAGAAACTCCATTCTTTCCAAGATCTCCTCACCCTAGAGAAGCCAACATTTGTACAGTTACTGAGACATGGTTTAAAGCCATGAAGTGCACCCTGGAAGTGCACATTTAGAGCAGCTGATGCAGAAGCAGGGACTAAAGATGGATGTGTCTTGATTTACCTCAAAATAAACATACCTCAATGCTGATCAAATAGGATCATGCACTTGAACTTCTCCACATCCAAATTACCATAGGCAAAGTCCCATACCAAATCCTTGTATATTGTAGGTCTTCCTCTATGCCCCAGGAAACCCATAACACAAACTTAAACTTACTGCAGGGAGTTACCATTCAATCCAATACCATATTTATAGCTGACTTTAACTACCCCACTATAAACTAGGAATCATACATGACCTCATACTTATAGACCCAGAGATTCCTGGATTTTGTCAACACAAACACTCTGGACCAAATAATCCATAGGCCTACTAGGGATGTGAACATGCTGGATCTGGTCCTCACTAACATGGAAGAACACTCTTTTCTGACATCTACTTCTCTGAAGTCAAAGCCAACATCAAGGTCCTCTGGCTGACTAAGTTTGCAGACAGTTGCAAACTAGATATCATCTTAGAATCACTCCAAGGCATTATTGTCCTTCTAGTAGGGCTGACACAGACAAATAACTGGTGCCAGAGTCATTGCCTAAAACTCAATGCCAAGAAAACAAAATAATAATAATAATATGTGGGAAGTCAGCTACCTCTGGAAAATAGTTCATTGATAATACACCCCTAAGAGTAGACCCAGTAATCAGGGATTTAGGGAGATTTTTAGACAGTAATCTGGCCTTTGACCATCATGTGTTTATCACAGTAAGGAACTCATTCTATGCTGGGCAACATATGAGCAAGGATATGGCATCTAGGTCTATGGAAGTCATTGTTCCACTGTATTTGGCCCTCATCAGACCAGTCATTGAGGACAACTCTCTTTGTTATGTAACCGGCCAGTCACATGCAACAGCTTGAACATCCACAGAAGTTTCTCACTTAAAGAATACAGGGTATAGACAGCATGTCACCCCAAAGCCCTATCCATGTACTCTGTCTCCTACAGATTATTGAGATGCAATATATTTCTAGCATGTAAGGCATCCTTGGTTCCTGCTCTGATGCATCATCTGCATGTCTGCACAATATATAACATCAGAATTATCTGGTCAAGGGACTTAAACCTTGCATGCAACACAAATAGGACATGTTGGAGAGATGGGTATGTGTCTCAGAGACTACCCCTTCTCTGGAACAGGCTTCCCATCCATGAGAAACAGAGTTCTTTCCTAACCCAATTCAAGCATAAGCATAACGTGGACCAGTGAATGAGGAATTGGAAATTTACCCTTTGTCAGGCACCTATGTCCCTAACAGATAGAGTCAGCCTGTAAATTTGTGACCACCCAAGCCCGAATCTACATATACCCCTTAAAATAATGGTTCCCAAAACTTGTCAGGTGCATTTGGAATGCATGGCCAGGCTTAAAAGGCTCTTGTGGTCATTAACCTAGTATATACCTATTACCCTATGAACCTATGCATATATAGTGTATATTGTTGTAGATTTATATTTCAGTGTTCCTTGTGAAGAACTCAAAGATGCAGGTGCACTCTGCTTTACCTAGCTGCCTACAAGTCTGGCACTTTGGTATGAAGGTTAGCACTGAAATCCATGGAGATGTACACCGTTGAAAATTTAATGGTGTTTTCATTCCCCTGGATTCTCTATGCCCTGCACAGTGTGCATGATTAGTGCAGGAGCTCTGACAGGCAATAAGGCAATATGTCTGCCGTGTGATCCAGGAACAGCCTGCAGGGGCGTGCATGAGAGCTCCTACATTAATCATGCACGGACTAAGCCCTGATATGCAAATCACCTCATTTGCAGGAGATATTAATGCAAATGAGGGGATTTTGCAATCCAGGAAGCTTGCAATAGTCCGTGCAAGACTAGTGTTATCTGCAGAAATGTACTCGGTTAGTAACTGAGTACATTTCTGCTAAATCCGAAACAGAGCTATGACAGCTCTAAATAAAGGCTGCATATCATTGAGGAAGCATGCCAATGGCCAAATATAAGACCACTGGTATTGCAAACTGTATCAAAAATAAAAAAATCAACTTTTATTTTTTTTTAGCTGATCTCGGCTATTTAAGGGTAGGGCAGCAGCGCACACGCGGGATCATAGGGAAAATAATAAAATTAACCTAAAATAAGCATTCTAACTAAATTCAGTATTCTGCTATTCAAGTCAATGGCAGGCAGAAGACAACCTGGCCAGTGAGTAATGGTTGCTAAGAAGGGAGGCTCAGTGTGAAACATGTATCTATGCATTAGCAGGCAATCCTATGGAAATGAGGGGAAGGCTCATAGGTTTATAGGTTGGTTCTAGGCTATCAGCCTATACAAGCCTAGCCATAACAATTCCCTGGCTATTTCTTCCCACACTATTTAATTCCCTGGACCCCTGTCTAGCAGGGTGACTGATGTGATACTCAGGGTGAATTTCCTTTCTCCCATCCAATCATCAAGGTTTTTTTTGAAGAGGGCCAAAGAGGCACACTGCTTGACATGTATGAGCAGTCTATTCCAGAGTCTGGGGAGTCTCTGGGTCAGGAACCTATCCCTCCAGCATGTTTGTTTATTGTGATGACAAGGTTTAGATCCCTGGAGCATGTGGCTCTGAGGGATTGGGATTTCTTTAAGTGTAGCATGTCCAACAGTTCTGGGTTTGACATGTCCTTGTGTGTTAAGCAGAAATCGCCTCTGAGTAGACGATATGCAACAGAGTATAGCTGGAGTTTTTTAAGGTGGTCAGCATAGGGCAACTGCTTTAGGCCTGTGATTCTTTTAGTGAGGTATTTCTGTGGCCAGTTGTTGCAGATGTCTTGAGAGGTACATACCAAATGGGGCATTGCATTCTATAATGGGTCTAATGAGGGATGAGTACAGTGGGACAATGATCTTTTTTTCTGGATGAAAAGCCCTTAGTGATGAGGTGTGTCACATAGAAGGATTTTCTGATTGTTGTGGCGATGTGCTTATCGAAGGTAAGACAAATGTCCACCTGTGTCCCTAAGTCACTTATCACACTTTCGGTGTTTAGTGTACTGCCACCTACGTGGCAATTCACAGGTACATGTTTTTTCCTCAAAGAGGATAACTATACTTTTCTTGGCATTGAGCTTGAGCCCATGGCTCTGGAACCAAGCATCTGTTTCTGTAAGGCCCATTTTAGAGTATCCACATCATTTGGGGATTCAATAATGTCTCCCAGTTTGCAGTTATCTGCAAAATTTGTTAGCCAGAGTCCCTTAGTGTTGGCCTGTACATAAGAGAAGTAGATGCCAAAGAAGAGCGGTCCCAGGACTGAACCCTGAGGTACTCCACTTGTCACATGTCTGAAGCTGGATTTGGAGTTGGCTACTTTTACAGTGTTGGTTATATCAGTAAGCCAGTTGGCAACCCATCGAGTGATGTAGGGATTAATGCCCAGCTTAGTAAGTCTATATATGATTCCAGAGTGGGGGATGGTGTCAAAGGCCTTGGCCAGGTCCAGATAGGCTGTGTGGACTGCCTTACCCTTGTCCACGGCTCTGGAGACTGATTTGAAGAAGTCAGTCAGGTTTAGGAGACAAGATTGGCCCTTCACAAACCCAAACTGGGTGGGGTCCAGTGTTTGAAGGTTGCCAATGTCTTTGTTTATAAGTTCCATGATAATACATTCCATGGCCTTGCAGATTAGGCTCATCAGACTGATGGGGCAGTAGTTCCTAGGATCCAAGGTGGATCCCCCCTTGTGGAGTGGAATAACTGTAGCTGTGTGCCACTCAGTGGGCATGAAGCCTGAGGTGAGGCTATGATTAAACATGACACTTAGGTGAGGTGCTAGTTCATTTTGTAGTTCATGTAATACACAGCCTGGGATGTCATCTGGTCCCATGGATGCTGTATTCTTAGCTTTGGAAAGTGTGTTTTTTACCTGTGTGGCCATTATTACCGGAATTTGGCAATCTTCCGGTATTGAGATGGGCCGTTTAGGGGGTGAGAGGGGGTGAAGTTGGCACTGAATTGATCTGCCAGGATATTGGCAATATCCTTGGGATCAGTAAATTTAATGCCATTCTGTTGTAGCTCAGAGCAGATCTGAGCATTGCCATTTAGATTCTTGACATAGTTATAGAATGCTTTGTGGTTGTCTTTGGAATCTTTGGAAATTTTATTTTCATAACTAGCTTTGGAGGATTTTATGAGGGATCTCAGCTTCTTACTGATGCTGGTAAGGGAGTTTTTTGCATCCTGGGATTTTCCTCTTTTCTGAAACAGTTTCTTCCTTTTGTTGTAAAGTTTGTTTATGGCAGAGGACCACCAGATTGGCTTCATTTTTTTGGAGTAGAACATCTTGGTTCTATTTGGGATGGCATGATTCATGCATGAGTGGATGTGCTCGTACAGTGCCTTAGTGTAGGATTCAGCAGTTGAACGTTCAATTCCCGTCTACATGTGTGTCATGAAGTTTGTCACTTCTGACTTGAGTAACATGAAGTTGGCTTTGGAGAAGTTTTTTATGAGGTTTCCTTACTGGGGGGTGGGGGTGGCATGTGGATTTTAAGGGTGATTAGCTTATGGTCAGACCTGTCCAACGAGGGGAAGACCATAGATGTGGAGCATTGATTTCCCATGTTGGTAATGACCAGGTCTAGATTATTGGAGCCCCTGGTGGGACTATGGATTAGTTGATCCAGGGCTTTGGAATTTATGAATTCCAAGAACCATTGGGCAAAGGTGTTGGTACATGAGTAGTTTTCCCAGTTAATGGCAGAGTAGTTGAAATCACCCAGTATTAGGGTGTTTGGTTGTAACTTAATATTTTCCAGTATGTTTGGAAAGGTGTAGTGAGAATCTTGGGGCATGGTGGGGGATCTGTAGTAAGCTAAAATTTGGATTGCAGTCTTACCTAGTGTTAGTTGCAGTTTTCCCCAGCATGTGAGGCAGGTTCCAAACATGTAAGAGTATGAATAGCTGGGTGCAAGACTAGGATATAGGTGGCACCATGGGTGTAAGTGGATTGGAGCCCTGTGGCTCAGGATTGCTCCTAGCTTAGCACAGCTGAGCTAGGGTGTGTGTCTAAACCTGCCTAGCACTCTTTACAAAGCCTAAGCGGGAGTGCGTGCCACACACCGGGCCTTAAAGAAAAAGAAATAAACCAGGAAATAGCAACTCTGTGCACATTTGAGCACTCCGTTTGCGCGACGCACCCCCAGGCTTAAACAGGAAGGCAATGGGAAGGGAAAATAGCAGTAGGAATGTAACCAAGGAGAACTAGCTTAGCTGGCAGGTGAAATGTATCAGAATCAGCCAATTACATAGGCAGCAGACCAGACCAGCCCCGACACTACTATAAACTAAGCAAACACCTTCCGCTGTAGTTTTTCCCACACTCTACACCACCAGTATATACAAGCGGGGAAGTTTTAACAAACAAACCTACAAAATGAGAAGGGCTGCAGCAGGCAACATAGGACAATATGTGCAAGAGGCTGAGGGTGGTGAGGATGTGAATGCTGCCGAACAACCCACAGTGAGGAGATGGAGAAGAGTGTACAGACCCAGGATAACCTACCAGGGGCTACATGAGCTGGAGATAGTGGAGCACTATAGGGTGGACAGAGACCTCCTACAGCAAATTGTTGAGCTGTGCCAGCCACACCTGACACACCAAACTGACCGAGGGGAACCCATCCCAGTGGATACCAAGGTATGTATAGGCCTAGGTATACTAGCCACATGTACCACCCAAAGCACAACTGGGGATATCATGGGGATCTCACATGCATCAGCATCCAGAGTATTCCACCAGTTCCTGGATGCCATGTCAGACCATGCCAGTGAGCAGGGATATTTCCTCAGCACACGTGAGGTGTTAACCAGCAATATGCATCTCTTCCACCAAATAGCAGAATACCCTGGGGTAGTTGGTGCTATAAACTGCACGCACATATGCATGAAAGCACCACCTGGTGAGCAGGGTAGGACATACTTCAACCTCAGGGGCATCCCCTCCATCAAATGCCAGGTCATATGTGATGCCCAGGGCATTAGAATGATGTGTGTGCTGGCTGCCCTGGAAGCTATGATGATTCACACATATGGCATCTGACGCAGCTGTACCAGAGATTTTCCACTGTGGACATCCCCTACGGTCACCTAGTGGGAGATGTTGGGTACACACTGGAGCAGTGGCTGATGACACCCATCAGAAATACACACACACCTGAACAACAATGCCATAATGAGGCACACACAGGCCAGGCATATAATAGAGCATGTGTTTGGGATGCTCAGGTCATGGTTCCAGTGTCTGGACACATCTAGTGGAGCCTTACAGTATTCACCAGCCACATGTACCCACATTGGTATGGTATGTGCTATGCTACACAATATGATCCTGCAGAAACAGCTGCAGCAGGAACAGCATGGGGCAGGGCCACACAGCCCCCCACCAATGCCAAGGCCTGCACAGGCACAGAGTGACTCAGAGGTGGAACAACCTGAGCCTGCCCCAGTAGGCAGAAGGAGGCATGCCCAGTATGCCCTGACCTTGGCAAAGAGGCAAAACATAGCACATGCACTGACACAGTAGAGACCCAGGGAATGACACCTCTTTCTGACTCGCACATACAATAAAAGGGATGCCAAACATGACACTACCTGTGCTCAACCATGTAAGAGTGTACTATGTGAATCCAGCATAGGCAGCCCTCCAGCACCATCCACAAGTCTGGCACACCCTCAAGGTAAGTCAATCAACCTACCAATTGCCAAATGGAGTAGAATGTGTTGTTACCTGTAGCTATGGTATCAATGTGAGCATGCAAGGGAATTGGGTGGCTGAATATTATGGCAGAAGACAGTAGACATCAATAGTGGCACCATGACATCTGTAACACATACTGGAGTCACCATAGTAGCCAGTACTACACAGGGTGACAAAACCCACAGCAGGAAATGGGCTGAGCGATATATGTATCCATAAGACCCACATATGCCAGTCAGGAAGGTTCACATACCCAACAACAGTCTCAGCCAGCAGTACAGGTGTAGACAAACCCAAACAGAGCCTGTGCCATGGCCCCAGACTGATGTCTATGGTTAACCCCCCCAGACCTACACAGACAGACCACAGCAAGGCAGGCAGTGGGATGTTAGTTCTGAAGGTTAGGAAGTCAGACAATAATATGTAGGGCAATCAAAGGCATGATCTGTAGTCCACTGGTATGCCTCTAGACAGCATCATAGTTAGCAATACATAATGAAATGGAGTACCTGACATACCAGTACAGTCACAGCAAATGTGTACAAGTGTCACGTGTGCTCCCCACATCCTACATAGTAATGTAATAACAGTCAGGTCTGCCCCCTCAACCCTGTGTAGAAATGTAGAAATAGTCAGGTGTGCCCCCCATCTTACATAGTAATGTAATAACAGTCAGGTGTGCCCCCACCACTCCTGTGTAGAAATGTAGAAACAGTCAGGTGTCCCCCCCGCTATGCAGTAATGTAGTAACAGTCAAAGCCAAATGATCGATGGATAACCTGCAGAGACAGCATGCTACGTGTTGGTGTACAGCACAAAGATCAGCACTGTAGCACAAACTACCTGGACATGATCCACACATTGAATACAGATGACCATAATGGGCATGCTCACACACTTACAGAAATGAAGGCAATGTCAGTCAACATTATACTGAAAGGTCATACTAGGTATGCTCACACACGTAAACACATGACGGCCATGACTGCAAACACCAGTGGACCAGACATATCTGGCAGTTGCAGTTGTTAGTGCGGACACTTGTCAGTATGCACCACTCATGCCTTGCACACGCAGTGGATAGGAATACACACATATATGTCAGGACATCACACTATATTAAGCCAAAGGTAGATGTACATAGATGTGTAGAAGAGGGTGACTGTGACAAGGAGCCATCCAGGCCTGTCCCACCCAGCACACAGCCAAAGGACCCCAAACACATGAGGGGCAGAAGTCACTCACTGCAGATACTAGCCACCAGTATCTGTCAGCATTACAGACTATGTGGTGCACGTGCGAGCTGTGCAACATGACTGTACAAGGAAGTAGTCATCTAGCAGCTGTATACACGTACCTGTGACATATGACCCCGTGTGTGCCCACTTGTGGCATGCCAACCCCTAGATGAATGGGTTATGGCCCATGCACACACCGCCCTCCCCATACTCCTACTATGACAACCCTGCTGACGTCATCCAATGTGAAATACACCTTTGGCAGAGTAAAAGACACAGTAATTTCTGTCGCATGTCCTGTAACTGCATACTGCTGTAGTCCGATAAAGTACTTGGTAGGAGTTCTAACCCCAGACTTGGCAACTGTGAATGTTTGTGTGTGTGTCTGACTGTGTAGTGACCAATGCTTTTGAGGGTACTCACACACCTTACAATTCATATACTCAACATTGGCAAGCCTGCTGATGTCATCCAGTGTAATATACACCTTTGGGGAAGGAGTACTCCAATAATCTCTGTGGTGTGTTCTATAACTTTGTAGTGCTGTAGTGTAATAAACTAGTTAGGTAGGGGTTCTATTCCCAAACATTGTAAGTGTGAATGTTTGTGTGTGTTCCTTTGTCAGAATAGGGAGTAATGTTTTCAGGCCATTCACAGGCACTACAGTCTCAATCACCCTACTTTGGCATGCCTGCTGACGTCATCAACTTTGAAAAACATCTTTGGGGTAAAATATACCAGTAATCTCTGTGGTGCATGCTGTAACTGTGTAATGCTGTCATGTAGTAAAGTAATTAGGTAGGTATTCTAATGCCAGACAAAGCAAGTGTGTGTGTGCCTGTCTCTGACTGTAAAAAGCAATGCTTTTTAGGGTACTCACACTCCTTACAATTCATATACTCAACTTTGCCAAGGCTGCTGATGTCACCAACTTAGAAACACACCTCTGGGAAGGTTATATCCCAGTAATTTCCATAGCGCATCCTGCAACTGTGTACTGATGTAGTGGGATAAAGTTGTTAGATAGATGTTCTAACCCCACACATAGCAATTGCATGTGTGTGGCTGTCTCTGACTGTGTAGAGAGTTATGGTTTTCAGAGTAGTCACACTCCTTACAATTCATATACTCAACTTTGCCGAGGCTGCTGATGTCACCAACCTAGAAATACACCTCTGGGAAGGTTGTCCAGTAATCCCTGTAGTTACTTCCGGTAACTGCGTACTGCTGGAGTGTGGCAGTTCTGGATGTGTTGAGTATGTTCCAATGTTTGTGTACAGAGCAATGCAGTATAGGCTAGTCACATGCAGTACATTTGAAATGTCCAACTTTAGTAATACTGCTAATGTCATCCATTGTGAAATACACCTTTGAGAAAGGAGTTCTCTAGTAATCCCTGTGGTGTCTCCTATAACAGCTCCATACTGTAGTGTGATATATACCTCGGTCAGGTGGTCTATACCAACACATGTCGGTTGTGGATGTTTTGTGTGTGTCTCACTGTCTGTGTAGGGAGCAATGCATTTTAGCCTACTTACTTGCAGTACATTTGAAATGCCCTACTTTGGTAATCCTGCTGATTTCATCCATTGTGAAATATACCTTTGGTGAAAGAATACTCCATTCATGTCTGTAGCATGTACTATAACTGCCTAGTGTAATAAACGAGTTAGGTAGGGGTTCTACTCCAAGACATGACTTGTGTGTGTTTGTAGCTCATATCCTGTGTAGAGGTGGTTGTGAGTGTGTGGCCAATTTGGAGTGGGTTTTGCATATTTCTTATATGGTGGTCTTACTATATATCACAATGTCAACTGTACTGGGATACCAGATGTAAAATAGCTGAGAGGCTGGGGTGCAAAGCCATACCCATACATGTGACATCAAGGCCAGGCAATGACAGTTAGCAACTCCAGTACTACCCAAATCACACTTTCTACTCATGTGTCATACACACACATGCCTAGGCAACAGCCAATATGTGGGTAGTACACTGCATATTGGCCACCGATAGTGACTATGGAGTGATAGCAGTGGGCTACAGAGGGCATGTTAACTTGCCCATCTGTCCAATATGCACATAATACATGCAGACAGTGCACCTCCCCCATGTTCCCCAAACACCTGCACCACCTGTGGTGCCTTCAGGTGTGACCCACAATGGAGATACCATGCCTGACAACATGCCCTGTATGGACAGATGCCACTGACACCAGGGAATGCTGTTAGCAAGCTATCAATGTAGGTGCAGAGTACACCTGCTGCCCATTACCATTTCCTGCCATAGGTGGACAAGACTGGCACATCTGATGATAATCCGTGTTCACAACATGGGCCAGACACCCCAGGTACAGTTCCACATGTCACTGTACATGAATGTGGGAGGTGTGCACATCCTAGACATGGACTAAGGAACACATACATGGCAGGTGATGCACAACATTGGCCACACACAATAGTCACCCAGGTGACTGGATGGGGGATACAATACCCACCTGTGTGGGCAAATGCAGGAACTACAGCCCTGAGCCACAATGCAGACCATTGTCATGTGGCCTGATGCCAAGGTATACCCATCACCTACCTTTGTATAGCCTGCTGGCACAATTGACTACCACACACCAATGCAGACATGCACCCATGCATGTTAGTACTGGCACCCAGTGTGTTTGTGTGTGTGTTGTATGGTGCATATGGCCAGATCTACACTCACTACAACCCCCATGGGCATACTGAAGCATGCTGTCCAATGTCTGACACCTCCTCATAATTTTTGCCCTTACGATCTCCGTATGACCCGTGTGGTACATGTGATACCTGCACAGTGATGTGTTGTGGCAATCCCACAACTGGCCCTGCCAAGTGCGTCAATGTGTGTGTGTCTCTGTGGGACTGTGGTTGTGTTGACACTGGCACCTGTTCATGCAGACAGGCACGTGTACATCACCTACCTTATATGTACCGTAACACTGTTGCAGATGTCACTCACCATCACATATATGTTCTGAATGCTCCACAACAAGAAACCCATGTGGTGCATCCAATAACTGCATCTAACTGTGATAGCACTACATAGTTGTTGGGGGTTTGATACCCTGTGCTGGTAGGTGTGTGACACAAACATGCTACAGTTTTACTCTCCCACCCCTCCCTGACAGGTATTTGTCTCTGTCTGCCTTTCCCACCTCCTCTCTGGTGGATATGGAGGCCAACACCTGCTATGCTTAGGCAGCAGCATGTGCATCTTAAGTGATGCTCATGATCAGCTGATGACCTGTGCATGAATTGCAGCCCTCCCTTAGCTGATTGCATGTGGAACAGCTGTGGTAACATTCCCATAGCCAATTGCATGGAAACACACTCAAATATCTAGGAACATCATGGTGATGTTGTCCCTTTTCATTCACTGTGAGCTGGAACTAGATCTGTTGTTTGGCAAACAGCATCTCAGATGGATTCGGGATTTATCTCTAACTACAAACACTGTGGAAACAGGACAACAAACAGGAGGGGGATGTGCCTGACCTGACTACAGACTGTAAGTGCTGCTATACTGCATTTGGAGTAATGTTGGTTTAACAGTGTTTGTCTGGATATGGCTGTCGTACATGTTACAATACCTACCATGTCAGTTCCATGTTTATGAGGAATCCCCATCTGCAGGGTCATCTGCAGACTGGCCAGTTTTGTGCCTTTGGTTTCATGTGTTAGCCTTGGAGAATCTATCTGTAGACTGCAGAAGGTAGTGTGAGGATTGCAGTCTGTAGATGGTGAAGGCCATGACAGTTACTGACCTCATATCCCTCATAGGACATATGTTGCAACAAACCCAGTTACAACAGTAGATGTATGAGGGTATCACAGCAACCTGTCAATATTGGCCCTGTGTATGTGCTTCCAGCCACACCTCTGTCAACCTTTGTACATATGTCGTGCATGGAGTGGTGCATATGTGACATACACCATATTTAGCATCATCATCTGATAACAAGCCAGTGATATATTAGACTGCTACACATGTTATGTACAGTAGGGGTGATATTTCATGACATAACCTGGACATTCTGTGGATGATTGTACAGTACTGAGGTATGTGTACTTATGGTGAATGTCAGCAGTGTGTGTATTATTAATATGTACTTTAGCCTGTGTACAGACTGTGGTAGATGTCATTGTTCTAGCTCACCTCCTATCTGATGTGACACGCTGCCCCACTGCATAGTACCATATTGGCGTACATGTTCATACGGCCATACACACACATGTCTATATATATGAATGTCATATATAGATATGTCATATCTGTTTACAAATTAATATATTTCCACACATACATCTAGATGATGGTATACATTCTCTGTACTGTTGCATTACTGGACTTGATTATATGTTTGTGAAAACATCAGGATTAAGCATAGCTGCCATGGCTTAGTAGTAAATCACTTTGTGTATGGTTTTCAGAAACCTTGTAGTAGCTGTTTCTTTTGTTGCTGGGCAGAACATGGCCTGTTAGATACAGACAGCTTAAGGCAATGTTTAGCAGTTGTAAGTGGTTATGCATGGCGGTAAGCACTGCCTACACAGGTTAAGCAATATTGAAGCTAACTGACTGCAAGAAACTGTAACCGGCAGTTGGCAGTGCTTAGCTCCATGCAAACCCGTGCACACCCGCTTACAACTGCTTTAAAGTGTCTTAATCACTCTGCATCCAACGGCCTGTGTTCTTCCCAGCAACAAAATTAACAGCTCCTGCAAGGCTTGAAACCAGGACCTTGCACACCATACACAAAGTGATTTACCACTAAGCCATGGCAGATATGCATAATCATGATGTTTTCACAAACATATCATCCAGCCCAGGTTTTCAACACTATGGGGAATGTATTCTACCATGTAGATGTATGTGTGTGTGTATATCTATTTATATTTAAATGAATATAACATATCTGTAGATATATATATATATATATATATATATATATATATATATATATATATATATATATATATGCCAATATATACATATATAAACATACATCTATAGATATATATGCATACATCCATATGTCCACATATGTACAGCAATATATATATATATATATATATATATATATATATATATATATATATATATATATATATATATATATATATATATATATATGTGTGTAAGCATATATATGGTTCACCTTTCAAAGGGAGAGAATCATTTTTATGAAAGCTGGAAGGTCGAAAGTAGGTTTTCAACATTGCACAATCTTGGAATAAATGCACTGAATGTGCAATGAGCGAATATCACTATCCATTTGCTCATTGCAGATTTGGCATTTTGGGTGTGGATTGCATTATAGTGGGGATCAGGAAAATGTCCCTTTCCCCACTGTAGTGCGATCTCGGAGTTAGAATCTTAAAGTAGGGGGGTGTTGGGGGTGCAGGGGGGTTTGCCCCCCTGCATTACGATATGTATCCCAACTTGTAGTTCGAAAAATCAGCGAATCTGCATTTCGATTTGCTGAATTTTGAACTTCGGTGCAATTCAAAATGACTGATTCATCCTTTCGGTTCGCAGAAAGGGCCGTGTGGAGAAATAATTGTGTTCCTTTCAAAGATAAACCCATATATATCTACATAGGTATAAATGGACATACATCTATAGATGAAATTGGGACATAACCAAAACATATATGTCCACATGCACCATTAATAAGTTTGAGAGACCCAAACAACAGATGTCTGGCATGGATAGGTATTCCCCCCACAGCCAAACATGTCTGGCCTGCAATACACTACCATCCTTAGCAGATCCCATAACCAGGACCCAGCACAGCAAGGGAAGTACATGTTAACAGTACTCCATCCCACCTGTAGGATGTCAGACTGGCATTACTAACATATCATACAGTACAGTCAAGTGAAGTGTCATGCTTGGGGGAACCCCCTGGGCAGGCAAAGTAAGTAGCTGGGATCCCTCATATGATCCAACAGGCCTGCACCTGACAATGGATTCACCAATGTTGGCAAGGACAACCACAAATCCATCATATCAAATGCGAATGACCACCCAGTAGCCTGATGAGCCTGTTCAGCAGGGACATGGAACATACCAACAATGAACCCATGGCCAGTGTCACTGGTAATCTTAAAACCCTGGACCCTGCTAGTGTTGGACTTGTCAAAGGCAGAGAATACAACCTAAACCTGGTATACCTCCTTGATGCAATCATGACAGGTGTAGATGAGGGTTAGGAGGTGAACAAAGCCTATGTAGATCATATCAGGCTTTTGTATACCATCACACATGTAGGAATGTGTGTAGATGTTAAGGGATCTACCTCCATTCACAGAATATGTTTCCACCAGGACTGCCAACATTCCACAGGTGCCATCCCATGGACATACAGTCCTTCACAGGTCATAGATGTGTTAATGCCCTCCTCCACACTGTAGAGGTGTGCAGTAATACTGGGGTTGCTATAACTCACTAGGTGTGGCTGTTGTGGACACATCCACCATCATTGCAGTTACTGTTGCATCTATCCCCCCACATAGCTGTCTTTAATACTGTACAGTGTATGTTATCAGGTTGGTTAGTTGTTTACACCATTCACAGTAGTAGAGCGCCACACACCCTCCTAAAGCTAGGGCTATGCCACAGGCATTGGCACACCCATGTTACTGAGGTGAGGATCACAGTAGAGTGGGAAAAGGGACATACACCCTACTGTTGGCATGTTCAATGTCATTCAAATAGCAGACTGCATATATACCAATGTGTGGTTGTGCCTATCCTGTCTTGGTGGGATTACATGGGCAACAGATGTGTTACCTGCACGGGGACATACCTCCTTGTGTACAGTCTTGTATCTGTACTGCATCCAAACCAAAAGCTCTATGTGTTGTACCCAGCCATGTCATGTGTACCACCCACTACACTTACTGGTGTCCACTGTAGAAGGCCTGCTGACAAAACTACACCCATCAGCCATGTGGCACATGGACAACCACAACACAATTAGAAAAGATAATGGTGAAAACAATACAACATGGTTAATTACAGCTATAATGCATCATGGCTGCACAGCTACACCTTCCAGGATGTTAGCATTCACTTTACTGCTTACAACATGCTACACAGCATTCCATTGCTACACTGTTGTACAAACACCCTGTGCATCAGCACCATGTTAGGTTGTCCCTGCATCAATGTTATGGATGTGGCACATGTATCATCCTATGCGCAGGGTGTGTTGTTGGTTTGCCAGAGGCCTAGGCTGAGCCATACAACTGACAACATATGTGTGTGTGTGTGTGTGTGTGTGTGTGTGTGTGTGTGTGTGTGTGTGTGTGGCGGGGGGGGGCTGAGTAGTGTTATGGGCCAATGGTGATGTCATTTGTAGCTCTCAAATGTGGGCCTATCCATATGATAGCCAGAGGAGTGGCTGTTAGGTTTTGTCTGTGCACCACACAGGTATTGTCACAGATATATCAGTGGCATTCTGTCTGAGTGCTATCAGTACATGGCTACATCCATTTGTATTTCGATGTCGTATTCCTGCATATGGGTATGTTGCAACAAATCCTGTAACACCAGCAATTTCCAGGGTATGTAATAGCAATAATGCAAACATGGCCCTATGTTCCTACCTCTGTCCTCCACATATTTGCCAGTCTTTGTCCTGCTGTGATACAGACAGGGGTTGTTAGGTAATGGCCTATCATTATTTACTGCTAGCATTACTGTTATCATCCAGTCATGTCATGGACTATATATATAGGGGCAACAGCTGGACAACACATATGTGCCCTTGTACATTCCAGAGGTCAGTGTGTGGTACACAGTGTTCCGTGCCCTTGTACAGCTTTTTTTGGTGGGTTCAATGCCATTAACCTAGGCTGTGACACCTTTTCAGGAATATAAGTGTTAAGACAAGGGTCATTCAGTGTGATAGTGAAATGTTAGGTTAAACAAGGTTATGTAGGAGATACTGTGAAATTACCACAAGTGCTACATTTCCCCCTAGGGCTTGACTTGTGTCTTTTGGCTTTTCCTGGTTAGGGGTCGCCACAGCGGAACTCCGGTCTGGTAATGATTGATAGTTGATTTTTACGTGCCGAGTTACCAGCCCTGACGCCCAACCTTCAACCAAGGTATGCCCATTCATGCATATATCCATGCAGAAGACGCTCTAGCTGGGAATCGAACTGGACAGCGTCTTACTGTGAGGCAACAACGCTACTGCAGCACCACCATTGCGGGTCACCCTAGGGCTTGACTACGGGTTGTAATTGGAGGCTGCTGAACTACCTCTGTAATTGTTGATTGTTACTTATCTTGAAGGCAAATCCTGTGTCTACTGTTGTACTAACTGAAGGCCTTGGCCTGGACAGCCTAGTATGGTATATATCCCCATTGCTTGCATCTACTGTTTTGTGTGGGCCTTGCATTCATCACTGATTACATATTTCAAAATTTATGTGGTGTAAATACTGGCATAAATTATTGTATAGTACACAAATAAAGGTTTTCTGTGTATGCATACCTGTGTGTCATGTCACGTCCTTTGAATTGTGGGTGGGTATATGTTTAATGTAAGTATTCTCATTTGTGGGAATGGTTGCCACACTACACATTTCACAGGTGCCAGTTACTGGGCTTGTGGCTGAGGGATATACTTTGCACCCAGTACTTCCACACTACTTCTACATATGTATGGCTACTAATACCTTTTGTCTGTTTATATGTGTATGCACCTATATATATCTCATATAGCTATATCTATATATATATATATATATATATATGTAGCTATCTATATATATATATATATATATATATATATATATATATATATATATATATATATATATATATATATATATATAAATAAATATATATAAATATATATAAAAATATATATATATATATATATATAAATATATATATATATACACATACATACATATGAACATATTTATCTATCTATAAACAATTGATGTTATATGATTATTTGTGAGTTATATATATATATATATATATATATATATATATATATATATCTGTCTGTCTACATTTACAGATATATATCTGTCCATATGTCTATGCATGTTCTGCTCATATTTTGGCCTGTACCTCATTTTCTTGGCAATTGACATGGATGATCGCAGCACTGAAGTCAGTAAGTAGTGCTAACAATTTTGTGTTTCAGACTTCATCTCCTTCTACATATGTGTTCTAGTACATATAACTGTGTAACTAGCAAAATGTTAAGTGTATTAGAGCAATAGTTGACATATAACCCTATTTGTACCCACATTGTGGCACACTTTGTCCGGACTTCTTGCAGTAACAGGTTGTGTGGTATGATATTACTACATTTCCTGTACTGCTATGTTTTAGTGGTAAATCACTTTGTGTATGGGATGCAGGGTCCTAGGTTTGAGCCTTGCAGAGGCGGCTTATTCTGGGCAGAACACAGGCTGTTGGATACAGAGAGATTAAGGCACTTTAAAGCAGTTGTATGCGGGTTTGCATGGGTTTGAGCCGAGCTAAGCACTGCCAACTGCCGGTTACAGTTTCTTACAGTCAGTTAGCTTCTATATTGCTTAACCTGTGTAAGCAGTGCTTACCCCCGAGCAAACAGGCTGAAATCCGTTTACTGCTGCTTAAAAGTGCCTACTCCCACTTACCTCTGCGCTAATTTCTTTAAAAGAAAAGAAAGGAAAAAGGGGTGATTGGAAAGTGCTGAAAAAGGGGCACAAAGAGGGAAAGACAGTAGGCAAGATATCTAGGGATGGTAGGAAGGGTGTAGGGAAGGTCCATAGCTGCCCATTTCTTCTACAGCAACAGCTGTGCATATGCAATGAATTTGGAGGTACATTTGAACTCTCCAACCCCTGGGAGAAGGATGAGGACAACAATAATATGTTGTGATGCCAATTAGACCAGATTACATGTCTCCAGTGGATATGTGTGCAAAATGGACAGCTATGTATGGGGCGTGATTTTTTTTTTTTGGGAACAGATTGCCCTTTTTTTTAAGGTTAGAGTGGGATGTTGGGGAAGGAGAGTAGGTATACTCGGGGAGGATAAGTTGGGTAGGATGACAGACAAGACAGACAAGACAGCATACAGGGATGGGGGGAAACCCTTGGATCGGGAGGGTTGTATGGAAGCCACAAGCCCATGGGCCTCCAAATGGAAACAGTGGGGCTGAGGTCCCCACCCATGGGCAGTCAGCACTGCACCTTCACTGTCCCAAAGGTGGCTGTGCTGGGGGCTATGTAGGAGGGGCAGACTCACCCTCTAATTGTGCCACCCGGCCCTCAAGCTGGCGTAGCCAGTCTTGAAACTCCATATCGAGCTCCCTACTCACCATGACCCGGACCTGACGATGGGTGATATGTTACTCTCCGTGTCCGCTCCCGCAGGGGCGAGCCCCATCCCCTGTGGCAGTTCCACCTGAAGGTGGTGCAGGACCAGTGGAGGAGGAGGTCCCAGGCTGGGCCCCAGACGTGCTGGTGTCTGGTGCCATGGCAAGCTGAGGTGGGACAGGTGGGTCCACTGGGACCAGCCTTCCCATATGAACTATGTTGTAGCAGGTGTATGACAGATATGGGTTAGTAATAGTCAACAGCATTCAGGATTAGTGATAACAGCATGCATAGGTATTCCCATTAATCCAAAACACCAGATTTAACACAGTTGCAGACAAGCAGAACACATGCATATATGGAACAACAGTGGCCATTGCAACAGCATGCTGGTTTCATTGATGGCAACAAGCCACAAATATGGGTGTATTTTAACATGGTACATGCATAGAAACAAATGTGAATATTTATAAACCATTAAGACATATGTCCCAACATAAGTTTGGAGTATACACATACCGGTTGAGTTGTGTCATTGTGTTATTTTTGCACATATGGTAGGGGTGAGAGAGAGATTCAATTAACTACTAATATATCCTTGTAGTTTTCATAACATTCTTAGTCACTGCAGTGATCTGCCCCTTACATGTATTATTACACTACCCAATGGCCTTATATTGTACACTGGTATGTTTATAGATTATTATATACGTGACCTGTGTCTTACTTACAGGTGTGACAAGATGCAGGTGTTAATGCAACATATTGGTGAAAAACGCCAGGCTGACAACAATATGAAAACCAACTCCACTTTTATTTACTAAAACGCACAAAATCAACATATTTTTCATCCTGCTAAATGGGAGGACTTCTTCAGATATTCAGCGTTCCATTATGTTCAGACCTTTTATAAACTTTCAAACCTATTGGTGCCAAAATCCACGATACAGTTTCTAAACATTTAAAGCTATATTACTTATATAAATTTATTCTGGCATCTATCAACTTTGACTTTAAAAAATCATCATTAGAAGCAACTATAAATATAAAAAGTTACGAACCCATTGAAAACCATATTTTATAACTATAATTAAAATATGTTTGTTTTATATTATATATAACTATTAAATAAATCAGAAATGCCATGCATTTGTCATGATAGCAGCTTCAATTTGTACAAATGTATTTGTGTATAATTTTAATGTATATGTCAATATATTAACCATTCTATCAAATTAAATAAAATGTATATGAATATAAATATCATAAAATTATTTCATTAATTCATTATCATTCCACGCTCAATATATCAAAATTAACCAAAATTATAAGAGACATCGTGACAACAGATGTTTATCAAATAACGTCTCTTAATGAGTATAATAAGGCTAACCAATTTATAAAAAGTTTATTGAACAAATTGATCATTGAAGGAAGAGTTGATATGCATGTTTACAATTACTTGTTGGTGATGGCACCAAGGGCAACTTGTATGTTTGGAGTGCCCAAAATTCATAAGAATTTACAGAACCCTCCATTTAGACCAATTGTAGATGGGAGAAATTCCTCTACATATGCATGTGCTAAATTTATTGATTCCATTCTTAAAAAATATGTAATAAAAGAAGAATGGATCATAAAAGATTCTTGGACGTTTCTGGAAAGACACAACAACTTTACATATAAAGAAGTATATAATTTTTTAACCATTGATGTTAAATAATTATATACCAGTATCCCACATAATGAAGGGATAGAATGGGTCACTAGTAGGATGCATCAAAAACATGCTTTGAAATCTGAAATTTCCTTAATACAAGAGCTATTAGATATAGTACTTTCTTACAGCTTTATCCTATTCGAGAACCAATATTCTATACAAAAGAAGGGGGTAGCTATGGGATCACCATGTGGTTCAAGTTATGCAAATTTGGTGATGTCATATTGGGAAAGTACATATATATTTCCTATCACTGTGTTCCAAGATGTAGTAAAGTTCTATGTGAGGTTTATTGATATATTCATAATAATTGAAGGTACAGAGCAGATAGCTGATAGTTTAGTCACGATGTTAAACCAATCTACTGAATTTTTGAATTTTACTTATTCCTATAATACTACATCAATATCATATTTAGATATACAACTGATAAAAAATTTTCAACGAAAACAATACGAGGCTTGGGTGTATCGAAAGCCCACATATTCGAATAAATTTTTGCATTTTTCAAGTGCTCATCCGTTATATCAAAAATGTTCGGTGCTGAAAGGCCAATTAGTGCGAGCAGCAAGAATGATAACAACGGATGAAAAATTTCTAGAGGAATGCTCAATGTTAAAACAAATGTTTTTAAACAGAGCATATCCAATAGAGCTTGTAGAAGATCTAATTTTTGAAGTAACATCAAAAAGAATGAGTGGGTTATATACACCTATTTTGGCAGACAAAGTTGTGGTAAGAAACACACAAGATCATGACAAAAGTTTGTCAGTTGTGGAAAATAAGAACTTTGATTTGGCATGTATATTTAATTTCTCCTCTAATTATAAGCTTATAAAGGATATAATAATTAAAAACTGGTCTTTATTAAAAGATGATGTTAGTTTAGCTTCCTCATTCAATTTTATACCAAAAATAGTTTGGAGGAAAGCCAATAGCTTCAAACAAATATTTCAGAGGCAGAGAAATCCATTGGTTAGAAATCCAGGCATGATGCAATGTGGATACTGCTCCTATTGTTATTTCATGGATGTGGGAAACAACATTGAAGTTAATGGATATAAAATCAACATTAAAGGGAAGTTCAATTGTAATACTAAATGAGTGGTTTACATAGCTAAATGCCAAGCATGTCCATCGTTTTACGTTGGAAAAACAGATCATAAATTAAAAGAAAGAGTTTCACAACACATGAGGAGCATTAGTCAGCATAAAGAGGAGAATGCCCTAGCTAGACATGTCATATTAAATCCTGAACATAGGTTCAGATTCAAAGTTATTCAACAAGTAAATCAGGATATAAGAGGAGGACCAATGAGTCTATTATTGGAAAAAAATGGAATTGTTATGGCAAATAAGACTGAATGCTTATATGTATCCGGGTCTTAATGACAAATGTTCGATAATGTGTTTACTCAAATTAAAGAGTTTAGAGAGATGAAAGTATATTATGATTTTGAATTTTACACTGAACGTAATCGCTTCATGCTTTCATATTTACATATATAAACACACTTTTCAAGTTTATATAGCTTACATATATGTATAAGTTCACATAAAAAAGGTTTAGTAATTTTTATATATTTATTGACATTTTTAATGTATTTATTATTTATGGATTAACGTTAATAGTGGGATTTATTATTGAACATAATAATAAAAAATACACATATCAATAAATTTGGTTCATTTTGATATATTGAGGGTGGAATGATAATGAATTAATGAAATAATTTTATGATATTTATATTCATATACATTTTAATTTGATAGAATGGTTGATATATTGACATATACATTAAAATTATACACAAATACAGTTGTACAAATTGAAGCTGCTATCATGAAAATGCATGGCATTTCCGATTTATTTAATAGTTATATATAATATAAAACAAACATATTTTAATTTTAGTTCTAATATATGGTTTTCAATGGATTCGTAACTTTTTATATTTATAATTGCTTCTAATGATGATTTTTTAAAGTCAAAGTTGATAGGTGCCAGAATAAATTTATATAAGTAATATAGCTTTAAATGTTTAGAAAATGTATCGTGGATTTTGGCGCCAATAGGTTTGAAAGTTTATAAAAGGTCTGAACATAATGGAACGCTGAATTTCTGAAGAAGTCCTGCCATTTAGCAGGATGAAAAACGTGTTGATTTTGTGCGTTTTAGTAAATAAAAGCGGAGTTGGTTTTCATATTGGTGTCAGCCTGGCGTTTTTCACCAGTTTGTTTTTCATTTTGCAATCTGTTATTAATGCAACATATGTTGAGAATTGCTCTCATACACTTTGGGTGAGGTGCTAGAATGGCAAGTTTGTTTTCATATACATTCTCTGAGTATGTACATGTCTGACTATCAGTTATATGTCATTAACAGCTGCCTACATTTCTTGGATCATCACACTGATTTTTCATGGGAACAGGGTACCAGGCTGGTGATGTGGGCCATTTATCTGGACATGCTGGACAGATTGGAACAGTTGTGGGGTATGAATATTCGTATGACTTTTTATTGGAACTTTCTTACAAATTCTGTGCAGTTGTTGGGTGTAATTATGCATACAGCTTTCTATCTGAACATTCTAACAAAATCTGTACAGTTGTGGGGTATGATTATGCATACAACTTATTAGCACTCCAGAGATTCAAACCCCTGCTGTGTGTGACAAATAAGATTACAGTTAACATCACAGTACACTGTGCTATCAGGGAACTGATGTGAAGCTTTCTACTGTTTTCTGTGTAAGTCTCCCTCACTTGTACAATATGACTGACCTCTTGGCACTTCCAGCATTGTTATACAGAACCTCATACACAATTTAGCTGCATACCACAGTGTGGGTAACACTGCTTAATACAACTGTACTATTTATAGTATGCGATAGTTCAACAACATATGACAGAAGAGTAAATAAACAGAAGCACTCCAGGGGTTATACCTTTATATTACACATTTATTTCTACTGGTACAACACTTTATAAGGCTCTTATATTTATTTGTTATGACAGTACATGCTGAATGATTATTAACCTGCCTCGTGATGTAGCCTGTGCAACCTAGCATCATCGGCTTGCTGGTTCGCAGTCTGCTCATCTGCAGCTGTCAGAGAAATACAGTGACATTTAGCCATACTTATCCATAGTATACACAAGCTAGGCAATTATTAACTACTTAGTAGAATGAGTACTTAGTACTGGGGCATTAAGCATCTGCCGAGACTCCTGGATCCACTCTTCCAGTACATCCCCCCTCCACCGCTTTAGGTCAGTATGGTGGTGCCTGACTTGCTCAACAGTCCGGGGGATACCTGTGGCACTGGTGAGGTCACAGGCGAGACTGTCCCAGGCCTCCATTTTTGACTGCGAGCCCTGGTACTGGACCTGCAGTAGTCTCTGCTCATGGTATTTTACCAGGAGCCATACCATGAATTTTGACTCCTGGTTGCCTCAGCGCTGCACTCTAAATCGAGTGACTTTACCCACACCAGCCATTCTGCTTGCAGTAGGAAGCTACAACCAGTTATGGGAAGTATTCCTGCCTGTGGGATTGAAATACAGCCAATTTCCTGCACTTTTCCATTATTGACTGGTTTTGAAAAGGCTAAGCTATGGGCACACCTGTGTACCTAAGGTTGGCAGTGCTTAAAGAGGTATACCAGTAGGCAGATTGAATTGGCTCTCCTACACATTGCTTACACTTACTGAGATGAGCTGTGCTGCGGTTAGCATTGCTTAATAGTTAATTAGCACTATATTTGCCTTTTAGCAGTGATTTATTTTTCATTACAGGTTATATATGCGTCTGGTATCCGTGATTCATGTGTACATACACTGTATGGGGTCCTGGGGACTTCTACACTTTACTACAATAACACCTCAGATCTATGCTTACTGCAGTACTCCAGTTCACATATTTATGTTCTGTGGCAGGTTATACAACATCACACTGTACATAGATTCAGTTCACATGTTTGGTTTGATTGTCGTGTGGTGAGGATTAGTTTGCTGATACCTCATTTATGTACATTGCTATGATGGTTTAGTGGTTAACTACTGTGACTATGGTATACAGGGTCCTGAGTTTGAGCCTTGCAGAAGCTGTTTATTTTGTTGCTGGGCAGAACACGGGCCATTGGGTACAGAGTGATTAAGGCACTTTAAAGCAGTTGTGAGTGGGTGGGTGTCGATTTGCGTGGAGCTAAGCACTGCTAACCTCTGGTTACAGTTTCTTAAACTCAGTTAGCTTCTACTTTGCTTAATCTGTGTGGGTAATGTTTACTCCCATGCAAACGCACTTAAACATGCTTACTAGTGCTTATATATGTTTACTACTGCTTATTTGTGTTTAAACCTTACTAGTGCCTTATTCATTATGACACTGACACTTCACATGTGCATTTAATGCAGTACTCCAGTTCACATTTAAATGTTATTTAGCAGGTTATACAGCAATAAAATGTAAAGAAATGTTCATATACAGATTTCACATGGAAAATGGTATGTGCTACAGTGGGACTCGAACCGGGAATGCCTGCTCATTAGGCAGATGCTCTGACCACTATACTACTGCTGTGCTGCTTCATTTGCATATATCTTCCTTGTTATTCTCTTCAGCCTTTTAGGCTGCTTTAACCATAGCTAAGCGGTGGGCACACCCACGCACCTACGGTTAGCTGTACTCTAAAGGGGTTTCTTCTTTTTATTATTATGTCGTGTTGCTGTTGTACACATGGGGGACTGTTGGTGGGGATATGTGGACACCTATGAGTGGTCTTGCTCATTTATTTGCACTTTCTGCTGTTCTACTTTGCAGGGGTGTGTTTATTCTGAGAGTTCTGCTCTCAGACATGCCCCCTGCACTTGTCCATGCTCCATGTAGGATTAGGAGTTCAGGCAGCACGCCTTCATTAATATGCATGGTGTGCTGCCGTCCTCCTCCTAAATGGCGGCTTCCATGCAGGACTAGACTTGTCCTGCATGGAAGAATAGTAAATCCAGGGGATTATGTAGCATTATGTTCCTTTGCTGCACTATTGTTTATTGTAATTTGAACCCAAACTTCATATAGCTTACATGGAGCACTTTTTTGTCTTGTGTGGCAGTCGTGCTTTCTAATGGAATATATAGCAACATTTCACAGAACCATGCTGTATTTATTTATTTGTTTCCCTCTTTGTAAATGAAATGAGTAAAATGAGAATTTGCAAAATGGGATTAGGAAAAGAGCCAGAATACAGAGCACAGCACATGCAAATTTAGAAACACTAGAGTGGGTTACAAACAGCCACAATAACTGTGTTAAAACTCAAATGATGTAACCTTAACTATGATTCTTCTGTAGTCAACTTTTGAGAATACACTTAAATGGCAAACATTATGGTTCTTATTCATTTAAGGCCTCAAATTTCCATTTGAGGTGTGGGCAAGTTTGAACATCATTAAAATTTTAACAATCTATTTTGTACAGCATTTTAATTGTTTTAGCTTTTTTAATTCCCTGTTGCATACATCAATCTAGTATGAATAAATGCCATTATGCTAGGTAAAAAACTAGTATGATAGATGATATATGACTGATTTCAATTTCATTTTCCAACATACAATGGCAACACACACTACACTGGCCAGATGAAAAATAATACTAATCCCACTGTCTTTAACAGTATGCAAGCCAGATGTGAATTCTTTTCATGCATGTTCTGAAAGTATCTTTGAGTTAGAATATCATCCAAATTTCAACCATCATAAAATAAACAAAACAAAGTAAATAATGTATAGTTCACAGACAGTTGTTTGAGAAGCATCTGGGTTATTTCTGTGTATATTTCAGTAATTATATATGACATAAGCAATCTGATCTAGTAATTTAGTGTACTGTGCTACAAAACAAAACAGTGTATGAAAAACATGTCCCTCAGATAAGTTCATTGGGTATTGTCTTCCACACTGTCATGCTAGACACATCATGGAACCATATTCTTATTGTTACAAATCCTACCTTATGGGATCTCTACATACCACATACTCAGTCAAAGTCTTCAAGATCAAAGATGACTTTTAGCTTCCTGGTATATTGTAGCATTCATAATAAATAACATCAGACACACACAGGTAAAAATACGTTGTATTTATACATAATGGAAAGCATATTAGCATATTTCTCGGACGAGAGATTGGCATGGTCCAAATTTGGTTATACTGATTAAAAAATGTTGGCTTTCAACTATTTCTCCAAGATAGAGTTTGTTTCGGAGATTTATTTTTAAGTGGAAAGGTTGCTTAATACTTAGAAACTTGGCTACTTCATTTATTTGTATCAGAAAATGGACAGCTCAGAAACCTGCAAGAAATTCTGGACAAGACTAAATGGTAGTGGGTGAAAGAAATGACTATTGAGAGACTCATCCAGAGAGTCAAAATCCAAGATGCACACATAGAGAAATATTGATTTTCTCGTTCAGTTAAGGCTTGTGTGTAGTATTTGAATAATCTTTGTTCAGCAGGGCTTAGTTAGTTGATGAGACTTCATTTTAGTGATTTATTTTTCCCTCACAGTTATGGACCTCTGTAGAACAGAATTCATTGCATCAAACTTGATGATTCTAATCAGACACATTGCTAATATAGGTACTGCCTTTATAGTTAGCTGTTATTCTGTTGTGATCTTTACAAAAGTCAGTTTCCTGTTGCATTTCTGCATGCAGTCTGTTTTCATGCTCCTGAATGTTGAGATGGTTACATATGGCTTATATCCATATATTTAGTGGACAATATCACATTACAGAAATATGGTTAATTTATTTATCTGCAGGAGTAGTTGTTCATTTCTTTTTAAAGTGAACTAGAGAATTGTGAGGGACTAACTTCACTGCTCTTAAGCTACAGAGAGGTGATAATCACTGACATTTATGTCCAAAGGAATAGTTTTTATAGGCTTATCACTTGTTGTTATTATAGTGTTTTTCTAAATTATTTGCCAAGCAACATTATACAATGCAAAAATGATCATTGACATCAGTGATCTATAGCAAAAACATAGGTCTGAGAAAGGGATATGGCTCACATATAAGAATAATTCCATGAAAGTTAAAATGTATCATTTTAATTATACTTGGTGAAATGATACCTTTCTTAATGATGTTGTTGAGTGTTACTTATATATAAGTCATGTAAGCATAATGCAACTAACTTTTAATTTGTATTCATGACATATAGAAATTCAGGCCCAACTGAGGAGCAGACTCTGTGTTGGGCCTACTCCTATTAAGCATGTACTTGTTAGAAGTCAAGGCTAATGCTGAAGGCCTCCAGCACACCAAGTTCACAGATGGCGGTAAATTGGGAGTTATCATAGACTCCCCTCATTATGCAAACATCCTTTAGGGTGGTCTGACACAAACAAATGATTGGAGCCAGAGCCATGAATTACAACTCAATATGAAGAAATGCATTATAGTGCCCTTTGGAAAGTCATCCACCTAAGCTAATTACACCATTGATAAAACACCTCTCAGAGTTGGTCTGGTAGGAAGAGATTTGGGAGCATAGGGTGATAGTAATTTGGCCTTCAATCAAGATGTAGTCAAGATAGAAAGAAGATTATTCTATATTGTCCAACTAATAAATAAGGGTATAGCATCCAGGTCCAAGGAAGTAATAGTACCACTGTACCCAGACCTTATCAGAGCCACCATCAAATGCAATGCCCCTTTGGTATGTACTTAACCAGTAAGAATGCCTGGAAAGCTTTACCAGGAGAATCCAATGAATGAATACCCTGTCCTACACAGATCACCTTAAGGCCCTAAATCTTTACTCAGTTTCCTACAGGTTACTGACAGGTGATCTTTATATGGGTTATAAGACATCCTCAGACCCCCAGCTATGATGGACCTCTTGCACATCTGCAAAACAAGCAGCACCAGTAACACTATATCCATGGACCTGGAATTTGCCTGCAACATAAATAAAACATGGCAGGGAGACCTATATGTCTCTCAGGGGATCCCCTCACTGTGGAACAGGCTTCTCATCCACATGAAGTGGAGTTCATCCCTGACCTTTTTCAAGTGAAGCCTTGATCATTGCATGGGAAATCGTAAATTCACCCCTGGTCCAGACAGAGGCCAACAATAAGTTAACAAATCTTAAACTAACATATTTCCCCCACTTAACTGTTAGCTACCCTTTACTAACATACCCCATCATATAGGTATTGAATGTATTCAAGGACAAATCTGGATTGGGTTGCATGGCTAGGCATATAAAGACCCTGGTGGTTAATAGCCTAGAACAAACCTATGAACCTATGAAACACAATCTAGCAGAGTCAGATCCAGCAATAGGCAATCAAGGCAGTCACCTAGGGTACACTGGCTGGGAGGGGGCCCTGCTGGCTGAGAAAGGGCCAGCTGGCCAGGGGATTCATTTTTTTAATTAAAAAAAATATATATATATTTTTAAGGGCATTCTTCTTTAAGAAAACCCTTTGTGTCCATTTGCAGACACCTGTTGCATCGGTGTGACCAATTTACATCTTTATCTTCATTGTGTGTGGAATTGGAATACAAAAAAATATTTGGAGTGCAGACCACGGACAGACAAGTAATAGGTGTGTGTGTGTGTGTGTGTGTGTGTGTGTGTGTGTGTGTGTGTGTGTGTGTGTGTGTGTGTGTGTGTGTGTGTGTGTGTGTGTGTGTGTGTGTGTTTGTGTATGTATGTGAGAGTGTATGAGCGTACATGGAATTTGAATACAAGGAGATGTTTGGACTGTGGACAATGGGCAGATAAGTGAGAGGCAGGTGTTTGTAAACAAGGTGTGTGTGTGTGTGTGTGTGTGTGTGTGTGTGTGTGTGTGTGTGTGTGTGTGTGTGTGTGTGTGTGTGTGTGTGTGTGTGTAAAAGGTAGTAGGTAGGAAGGTAGGGAGTGTGCGCATGTTAGAAGTAGATAAATGTGTGTGTGTGTGTGTGTGTGTGTGTGTGTGTGTGTGTGTGTGTGTGTGTGTGTGTGTGTGTGTGTGTGTGTGTGTGTGCAAAAGGTAGATAAGAAGGTGTGAGTATGTGTGTATAAGAGGTAGATATGAAGGTGTCTGTGTATAACAAGTAGATATGTATGTGTGTGTATAAGTAATAGGTAGGTAGGTACTATATGTATGAACTGCCCTAGTTAGGGATCGCAAGTGGTTAGTTATTTGCTCAGGGGCTCAAACCCTGTACCTTAGCTACAGGAAATAATAGCCTGAAGTACTAAGCTGTATTTTTATAATTGAGTTTCAATTGCATGTTTCAAGTAATTGTGTTTCAAGTGCTTTTTTCAGGAGATTGAGTTTCAAGTGCATTTTCAAGGAATTGTAAGTTTTATGCTATGTCTGCTTACAATGTGCAACTGTAATGTTTAGAAAATTGTATCACTACTGTGCTATAGCACTGAAAAGCATTGTTAGTAGTACAATTAGTATGCTTACTTTTGATACAGAAGGTTGTGGGTTCTATTCCACAGCATGTAAATGGATTGCTAATACTGTGTTGTACTTTAATGGGGTGGGGTGCTGCAGTCCTGAGTATGTCCACCTTTGGATGATATTCTTAGTAATTATGAAACTATTATCAGTTTGCCATTCATTCCCTATTGCAATGTTACCAGTTTGACATTTTTTAATGTTATTCTTCAAGGGTTGCAGACACTGAATTTGTTGATGAAACACTGAAATATAAAGTTATTTCCTAGCACCAACTTCTTCCTTAGTTACTGATCTCATTAATGTGGAATTAGTTAGATGACTTTTACTTTTGCAGAGATTGTGCATATAGAGTGATATTGGTGGATTGCAATGGCAGAAGTTTGGGTGGCCTTTATGGTTGAAATGTTCAGAACTGGGTAGTTTTGCCATAATTGGTTCATATGTTTTGTTTAATTGCTTATTGGAAAAATGTTCAGAGTTATAAAATTAAAACACACTCTAACAAGTGATGCTGTATTATACAAGGAATATAATTTAATATAATTTATTTATTTATTTGCAGTTGGTTTACCAGGATAGTCCATTGGGCCAAAGTGAACCCGTTTTCAATGGAGTCCTGGGGAGAAAAGCTCCATAAACAATCAAGGTTACAAAATGATGTAGATAATAAGTTTACATGTGTTATAATATAGCGCAGACCAAAGACAATTAATATCCAAAGACAATTAATATCCATTAAACAAAGCAATATGGTCTCACAGTGAAAACAAACTTAGCATTAAAACTTTTCTGCCATTGATACTCACATTAATTGAAATGGCATTGAAACCCACATTCAAAGAAAATACATCTGGCCAGTGACGGATAAAGTTTACTTTTGGGTTTTTTTCAAATCATAGACCCCCTGCACACATTTTTAGGACCAGGCAAACATGCAAGAGTTTTTGATCCACAGGAAGAAAAAAGAAAAGAAAAAAAGTACATTCCTCCTGTTTGATGACTCCTACACCCTAAATGTGATTTGATTATCTCTGATGTGAGGGTACATCCCAATTAATTTCTTTATGGCCATGCCCCAGTTATACAACTCTTTCCACCCCCTCCCCTCTGTTCACATCGACATATCTATAAATGTAATCAGAATACAGAATTTCTAGGGAATGTATAGTCTGCAGCAGTTCAAATAAAGCAAAGTATGAGAGTAAATATTATAATTCACTTTAGGTTTTAATGACACACTAATTAGGAATGGATATGGTCTAATCAACATCACTAAAAATTATTTGTACAATCTAGAAAATGTAATTTTTCTCTTTCATTCATAAGAATATCTGCATAAGACCAAAAGAAGAATAATTGTTTGGCAGCTTGTGCTGATGTTTAAGGCTGTAAGCTGTAATTTCTGCAGTACAGGGTTTGATTCCCTCAGCCCTCACTTCCCTATTTGTGTAACCTTTAGCAAGTCACTTGCCAGATAGTACTTGAGACTAACTGGAAATTTGGGCTAAGTTTTTCAATGGCCCACTGGACTTGCAAGCCTAGTAAATATTGACAAAACTAAAAAGACGAGATTACACTGATAAAGGTTTCCAAGGCAAAGCCCTTCAAATTGCCATCGGCCTTATACATCACTTCGTAAATTCAGTCATACACATGTACTCATAGACAAATACACACAAACAAACACATAGAAGGCAAAAGAAAAGAAAATGGCATAGCTTTTGTTAGAGATTATGGATATAAGGCTGAAATTAATTCTGTTGTAAATATGCTGAAAGATAAAGCATGGAATAAAAAGTTTGCTTGAATATATGTATAGAGTTTAGCAATGTAAAATGGGCATTCATACTATATGTATAACAGACAGGTTTCTCTTCACAGCATCAGAAAAAGTTTAACAAAGCAATATTGGAAAACAATTATTACATGATTTTTCTCATGTTTGTAGAACAAATATCTGTTAACAGACATCCTTTTTTATAAACTCAGTAATATGTGATGTTTTTTCAATATGAGCAGAACAGGTGTTTCCTTTCATACTTCTGTTATTCTGATTGCGTGCATTTGTGCATTTTCACATCAGCAGAACTGCTGACAGGACAGTAGAAAAGTGTAAAAACAGACATTATGTAACTTCCCACAGAAGGCCAAAAAAAGATACCAAGAGGAAATAACAAAATCTATGTGTGTGACAGCCACTCTATATAACAATTACAGTAGTTCAGTTATGAAAGAGAGGGACAGAGATAGGTATTTTGTTGAAGTTATCATTCATATCTGTAATGATGGAAAACTTTGTAAATATATGCTACAAACTGACAGAAAGAGTGCATGTTTGTTATAAAAAATAAGTTATCTGTTACTGTGCTTATAGCTGCAAAATATATTTCTTTATCAGTGTGCAATTTGAAAGGCTTGGTGCTTTAAACAGACTACAGATGGAGTCATGCAAATCTCTGTGTCTCTTGATTCAGCAGTAAACAGCACAGCTAGACTGTGTGTCTTAAGAAAACTTTTGATCCAGCACAGCATAGAAGCAGTGCAAATTAAAATAAATTTTTCAATGGTGACCCCAACAAACGTTCCTAACCTGTATCCAAAAACAGGGGGAGTGAGTGGGTAATGTCTTATATAAGGTCGCTCCTGTAAAAGCACAGTAACTAACGTTTATGTGAAGTACTTCAGATTTCTACAGTTTTCTACAGTTTGCAGCAATAATACAGTTTATTAGACGTCTAAATCCGGAGTGAGACTGCAGTGCAGGAAGGTGAGTAGTGCCATAAATTCTCCAAAAAAGGTACAATACAAAGTTGTAAGGCTGAAACTGCCAGTTTTGCTGAACCAACTTGACAAGTGACTTCAGAGACTTTTCAACCATCTACAGTAAAGCAGCTTGGCCGTCTGCCTCTCTGTTGACTGGTAAGAAAATGTTTCTGTGTTACATACAATATGAATGCCATAGAGGTAATAATAATAATAACAGAATGAAATGTATATACAGCATATTAGCAAATGTAAAACCTTATTAGGGCAAGTTAATAGTAAGCCATTATGCAAATGGATTACAATATTTGACTGGTATCTGAAACAAAATCATGTGTGGTATAAAAAATGTTTATTGTGTGTAGAATGTCATAAAAATACAGTGCATGCCATTATTCAAAGGTTAGAATGTACAGACAAAAACTGTAATTGTAAAGAACCAGAAAAAGTTAATATTCTGACATTATATTCAAATGTTAGTCAGTTATGTTCTGTTACCAGATGTAAAAGGTTTATTTCAGAATTGCAACAACAGTCAAATCAGTTACTGACAGAACTTCTAGTACATTTTGTGACAAAAGAATGTAATAAACTTCTAAAAGACAGACACAATGAGTTCAGGAAGCTTAGACAAGTTATACATACATTTTTTCAAAAGTGCTTAGGCAGTTTCAGATCCAGCAGAACAGGCTCCTGAGACATATCAGGCAGACTAGAAGGAAACTCTTGAACAGCAGTTGCAGGATAAAGAAAATAAATTAGTTAAACTGGCAGAGACTGACTTTCTGCATACACAGCTAATCTGTGCAAAAGAAATGTATTTTATAATATGTTTGTGTTTTGAAAATGGTTAAATATACATGGTAGGATGGTAGGATCTGATGTCTGGACAAATCATTCTCAAATGTTTAACACTTCCATTCAGTTAAACCAATACATTTATCAGTAGTACAGTAAAATAGACCATATAACTGCTATTCTAATAGCATAGTCAAAAGGTACACAACAGTTTTAGTGTATAAAAATTAAATAAAAATAGTTAATAAGAGTAAAACTTTAAAGTCACAAGACTGACATGCTTAAATAAAGATTTAAAGTCACAAGACTGACATGCATGTATTTTTTTCATCTAAAATACATCTGTTACAATGCACAAAAATAACAGGCAAACAACAGCAAATATAAATAATGTAAATATAAACATGCATTAGTTAAGCTAAAATCTATTTTGTTTTTTACCAATTTTTATAATTGTATAGTAACACCACACCAAACAGTTAAGGTTCTGAATTTTAAAAAGAAATAAAATCACAGATGGTATTAGTCAAGCAGTCTTTGTAAAATGAATAGCAGAGCAGATAAATACATAAAAAATGCTAAAATCAAAAGTTAAGAAACAATGCTAAAAAAGTTAACTATAGTTTATAGAGTATAAAATGTAAACTCAGACCTTCCCAGACTAGAGACTGATTACCAGTCAAGTGGCTTATATTTTTCTAAACTATTATTATTAAAACATAATTGTTAAATGCTCACATGTAACACTATTTAGTAATTGTAATAAAATGTCACAATTGCGCATAGATGTCACTGATAATCACTTTGCAAGTAAATGTTAAAAGTAAAAAACTCAGTTACATCAAGTACAGCCAACAATGGGCTATAGTATACATACAGTTCAAATAAATTATGCAGAAAGGTATAAATACCTACTAGTGATAATAAACAGCAAAAGCTCTATAAAAATGATCAAATCAGACAAAAGTCTATAGTTTAATAACTTAATAAGCAAATACATAATACTGCAGTATACTATAGTAGAAGGGGTACTCTCTCAGTTTTACACCAACTGTATAAGCAGTACTGCACAAGGGTCTGAAACAGAGCTACAGGAAGAAATAATATTTAATTCCTTCTTGACAATACTCTTTTAGGGGGAAGGAAAAATAGGTATTACTGCATAAGAAACACTGGTAAACAGATTAAATCTGAAAGTCCAAGATATTTTATGCTAGTTATTATTGTATTGTTTAGTATTACATTGTATTTACAACCTGTTAAACTGTAAAGCTATACACAACATGATTTAAAATTGATTTATAAAAGCTACACAAGAGAGAATAAAGATATGCAAAAAGCATAGTTGCCTCTGGTGGCATTTCCACTAGATACTTCTAAAGAGACATAAGATTTTTCCAAGATTTTGCTTGATGTTAATATTACTACATTTGTAAGATTGGACTAAGTGTACTTTACAGTCTTTGTATGTACAAATACAAAATAATTCAGTACAAATGAAATTAATGGCTGGCAATGAATATGTATGAAAAACCATGTTTAAAAAAAATGGGTCCAGGATAGTTACAAGATTGAAATGCATGAGTAGCAAACATTCTGTGTAAATACATACTGTACAGGATACATTGTAATAAGTTCAAAAGTAATTTGTCAAGTTGTAATATTATCACTGGTTTTAAGTTGGAGTCTTATTACTGGTGTTTGGACCACCATTTTATCTGTATCAGTATTGGTTATCCCAGTTTAACAAAATTATATTAAAATATTGTATTCATACAGCTAATGGACTAATATGTAAATAGCATTCTTCAGTGTATACTTCATTGTCAACTAAAGTGTATGGGTAATTTAGAAATGTGATGGTTAAAATGACATTGAAATGGTATATTTTCAGCAGTGTATAAATGCTTGCAGTAGCACATAGTTGTTGTCTTTTATAGATATTAGCCTGTTTCTAATTCAACAGTTGAAAAGAGTTAATGGAACACATCTAAGTCATAAATTAAACTCTGTAATTGCAAAAGAATAAATTAATCAAGTTAAAAAATAAAATTAAAGCAGACACATCTCATAACTGATAAAATACTTTTCACAGAATGGTCTGCAAAAGGAAAAGTTGTTAAATACATTCAATTTTGGTAGTAATACTTAATATTATTGTATTAATTGAGTACAATTGCATTTTGACTTGTATCAAAAAAGACTAAAGGTTTTGTTTTTTAATGTGTTTTCTAATAAAAAATTACATATCAGTATAAAGTGCTTTGAGTATGTTAAAATGAGAGAATTGTTAGAGATTATGAATATAAGGCTGAAATTGATTCTGTTGTAAATATGCTGAAAGATAAAGCATAGAATAAAAAGTTTGCTTGAATATATGTATAGGGTTTAGCAATGTAAAATGGGCATTCATGCTGTATGTATAACAGACAGGCTTCTCTTTGCAGCATCAGAAAAAGCCTAACAAAGCAATATTGGAAAGCAAGTATTACATGATTTTCTTATGTTTGGAGAACAAATATCTATTAACAGACATCCTTTTTTATAAGCTCAGAAATATGTGATGTTTAATATTAATCTATTTCTAATTTAACAGTTGAAAAGAGTTAATGGAACAGTTCTAAGTCATAAATTAAGTTCTGGAATTGCAAAATAATAAATCAATTTAAAAAATAAAATTAAAGCAGAGACAGCGCATAACTGATAAAATATTTTCACAGAATGGTCTGCAAAAGAAAGAGTTGTTAAATACATTCAGTTTTGGTAGTAATACTTAATATTATTGCATTAACTGTGTAAAATTGCATTTTGACTTGTATCAAAAAAAGACGAAAGGTTTTGTTTTTAAAGGTGTTTTCTAATCAAAAAATACATATCAGTATAAAGTGTTTTGAGTGGTTGTTTGTCTTTTCAGCTTTTTCCTGGTAAGGGGTTGCCACAGCAGAACTCTGGTCCGCTAATCATTGGCAGTAGGTTTTTACGAAACGCTGAGGTGCCAGCTCAATGCCCAACCTTCAACGAAGGCACACCCATTTACGCATGCATGTCTTTCGAATGCTACGCAACCACGGGGAGGACATGCAGACTCCACACAGAAGGCAGTCTCAAGCCACGCCGAGAATCAAACGGGAGAACCTCTTGCTGTGAGGTAACAATGCTACTGCCGTACCACTGTGGCTACATGAGGAATTGTTAGAGATTATGAATATAAGGCTGAAATTAATTCTGTTGTAAATATGCTGAAAGATAAAGCATAGGATAAAAAGTTTTCTTGAATATATGTATGTAAAATGGGCATTCATACTATGTGTATAACAGAAAGGCTTCTCTTCACAGCATCAGAAAAAGCCTAACAAAGAAATATTGGAAAGCAAGTATTACACAATTTTCTCATGTTTGTAGAACAAATATCTATTAACAGACATCCCTTTTTATAAACTCAGCAATATGTGATGTTTTTTTCAATAGGAACAGAACAGATGTTTCCTTTCATACTTCTGTTATTCTGATTGTGTGCATTTGTGCATTTTTACATTAGCAGAACTGCTGACAGGACAATAGAAAAGTCTAAAAAACAGACATTATGTGACTTCCCACAGAAAGCCAAGAAAGATACCAAGAGGAAATAACAAAATCTATGTGCGTGACTAGCAGTCTATATAACAATTGTAGTAGTTCAGTTATGAGAGAGAGGGACAGAGAGAGGTATTTTGTAGAAGTCATCGTTCATATCTGTAATGATGGAAAACTTTGTAAATATATGCTTGAAACTGACAGAAAGAGTATGTGTTGTTTGTTATAAAAATAAGTTATCTGTAACTGTGCTTATAGCTGCAAAATATATTTCTTTATCAGTGAGCAATCTGAATGGCTTGGTGCTTTAAACAGACTACAGATGGAGTCATGCAAAGCTCTGTGTCTCTGATTCAGCAGTAAACAGCACAGCAAGACTGTGTGTCTTATGAAGACTTTGGATCCAGCACAGCATAGAAGCAGCCCAAATTTAAATACATTTTTAGCTTTAATGTAAGAATTTGAGATAAATGGTTACTCAGAAACCTGAGTAAGTTATTTCCTAAATGAAATAGTTTTGCAGTACAAGTAAGTAATGCAGTCCCTTTCCTCCTGACAGTTTTCATGAATACTGCACCTGTTCTACTTATAATCATGAGCTGCTGATGCTCCCTGCATATAAAGTGTTGTATGTACAATGTAGTCTGACATTTAAATCACATTTTCAGGTCATTAAAGGGTAATAATTGCATTTAAATATTATTATATTGTGCCCCAGCCTTCAAAAACAAAAGAATAGCTGAATGTTCTGCCTTGTCCTTACTGTTTTAAATGATGACAATATGAGAGCAACTGCATTACGTGGACTGTTTTTTTTTGCATGTGTGTGTGTGTGTGTGTGTGTGTGTGTGTGTGTGTGTGTGTGTGTGTGTGTGTATGTGTGTGTCTCCCTTTTGCATCATCCTATGGCCCTCTACCTAGTGCACCACATCCATCGCTGGGTTTACCAGCTAATATTTAATCCCCTGGACTTCTTCTGATATGGGGCTGGGATACATCTTCAGGACATCCCAGAGGTCTAGCTGTCTATTTCACTTATGACCTACCCTATTACCCCCCCCCTCCATTTCAGCCTCTGTTGCCTCTGCAGCAGTTTATCTAATTCCACTGCCCTATCCTCCCTTTGGATCATACCTCCCAATTTTGATGACCTTAGCCTCCATGAGGGATCCTCACAGGAGATTTCCACAGAACTGCCCTTCTACTAGGAATGGTAATGCCCATCCCTCCCTCCATCTGCCATTCCATTGGTTACTCAATTCACTAATCAAACAAGGGTCAGCTTGGTTGTAATCAGGGCATTATCCCTTCACACCATCTGAGCAGGCATATGGGCTGTGTCTTTGTTCTCTAAATGATAACTTCTGGTACTTTTCTTTGCATATTAGTTATTTTATGCAATATATTCATTATAAGTGGCCTGATTCTGGTTCTTATTTTGCATGGATTTCTTTGTGGCCATTGTGTACCAATGCGACTGCACTTGTGATTTTAACTTTTTCACTTTGCTCACTGTACAGAGTAAGCTAACTGAAACACACAACTCCCTTAGGAATGACAATGTGTCATGGCAAGCTCCACAAAGGGTGAATAAAGAACACTGGGCTAAGAACCCTTAAAGAAGTGTGTTTGTCATTGGATCATACATCTTAACTCTATAGAAGTTTACAGACTGACCAGATTTTTGTCTCATATTTTTGTACTGCTCCTGATAAAATTTGTGTATTTTGGCAAATCATTGAGGATTGCAGTCACTAAATAATGACTCATTTGAATTTCAGATTTCATATCCTTCATAAAATGCATCCTAGGGCAAATCCTGTCTTTCTAGGAACTTTTTAAGTTTATAAGTGCAATATTTAAAATTTGTCCCAGATTTTGAGACTTTATCACCCCATTATTTTTGGCTTTGTCTAGGATGAGAAGTATGTATTGGAGAGAAGTAGCAGAACACTGAAGATTATGAAAAAGATGTAAGATATGGATTTGAACCACTATCTGCTGTTACTGTTGTTACTCATCCTTCTGAGAATACTGAACTTACCAGCATTTTTTATTTGTTTATTTATTTTTCATTCCTCTGTCATGAAGCAGAATTATTCTCATTTATAGGTGGCTGTTATCAGCTTGATATTCTGTGTTGCCCATTTGAAGCATTTACTTGAATTCTGTTCTTTTGGTTTGAATCTCATTGGTACCCATTTTATTTGCTTATTGATTTGGAGGATGAGGACTCATGAGTGATGTATTGGGTGATTGTCATAATTGTGTAACTTCTGCATCAGAGTTTCCCACTTGATCCTTTGGAGTCTGAATAACCTGACTGAAATACTGAGAGCCTGTATGGCAACTTTTTGGATTTTTTCTATAGATTATGCCTGATATACTGTACTGCATTTTTGTCCGAAAGTCCTCTCCAGACTATTACAATTCTCATTTAGAATTTCTTCTTTTTAAGCTTGCTATATTTTCCAGGGACCATGATATCCAATAGGAATGGGATCCTGCTCTGCAGACTAAGACTGCAGGACATCAGGATTACTTAGCACACCTAATTTTCCCAGGCTGCCAGGAGAATCCCCTCATCCCATAATGAACTACACTGTCTCCCAATCTCAAGATCTTCATTGCCGTACTTATGTCTTATGTTAATCACCATTACTGCCCCAGGATGCACTTTTTATTTCTGCCATTTAATGGTCATTAGTTGCAAAGAAATATATTCATTTTTGTTATTTGCTTGTTATTTTTTTTTTACTTTGTTATTGCTGATTTAATAATTATTTTTATTTAATTTGACCTGTTTTAGTCACCTTTGTTCCTTTCGCATTCACAAGTAGGTGCAATTTATTTTCTGTTATTAATAAAACCTAGTTTAGCTAATTCCATTTGCAATGAGGGAAACTTGACCATTTGGAGGTTAATGTAAAGTCATAGATTTCTGCACTTGCTGAGGAAATTTGTGTTTATATGGCTCCTTTTTGGAGGAGATTCACCTGCAGCTTGCTCATGTAGAACCAGGTGCCATTCCCTGATCTGCCATCCCCTAAGTCCTCTAAGATGAGAATCAACAACAACAAAAAAGGTTCATTCTCTAATCTAACACTTCTGGGATCATTAGGTTTACTTCATTCTCCTTGTTTTTTTGCTCTTCCTCATCACTTTGTGAAAAAAAAGAAAAGATCCCTTATATAATCATATAGTTCTAGGTCAGTTCATTATAACCTACACTCCTCAGCTCTTAACTTGAGCAGCAAACTAAAAAAAACAAGGTTTCTACTTAAAAAAAATGTTTTTCTACTTTAAAATGTAACAAATTGCTTGGCACAAATACATGTGTATATTGTTGCAAATGTTTTCCAGAGTTACCATACGACCTACTCAGCACTTCAGCTCTTCAGCCCTGACACTAATTGCAGTATTTATGAATGCCAGTACTGTAATAAAGACCCATCATCAACTGATAATCTTGCCCCCCAATACCTTTCACATGCAGTGGTTGTCCCCTCTTCCCCAGTCTAGCTACAAATCAGATTTTGCTTGGGTTTTGCCGTGTCTTAATCTCTAATCCTGAATTTCATCATTACCATTGTGAGAAGATCCCGCCACAAGATAGGCAATTTCAGTGTCTGTTTGATCTTGGTTTGAGTCACAACTTGGATAGGTTTGAAATTTATAAGGAATTTAGTTCTACTACTGTTTGGCAGTGGAAGGAAGAGTTACAGATTCACTTGTATAACCAGATTTTAGCCAACCATCATGAGGGTTCATATTTGATGAATTCATGATTAACTTTGAGTGCTTCAGTTCTAAAGACTGCTCAACAATTAACTTCAAGGACTTTGAAGTTTCCTATTGAAACATTATTTCACTCTGTCAAGAAAAGGGTGCATAAGAGAAACTGAGCTCTGTCTGCAGTGCCTGAGGTACATTTTTCCATTATGGAACCCAGACTTAAGAAGCTGCACTAGAAATGGTGGGAGCATCTACTTTTAGATGTCCATTCTTTCCTGTGCCTGTGTAAGGGAATACTTCTACAATATTTGTTTCAGCTCTTAATGCAATTGAACTGCATTGGGCAGAAAATGTCCATGTGAGATTATCGAATCTTTGATGGTCAGGCCACCAACACCAACACTGATACATGCTCCTACTAGCTGTTGACTTGGATTATGGATAGTCAATTGACATAGTGTTTTTGCCACAGCAGAAGTTTGCAGGTCACCAGGTTGGAACTAGATCTTCCATGCATTCTGTACCCCACAACTACTGGTACATCTTGATACCTATTCATCAGCCCCTACTGTGTGGCATTAATTTCAAAAAGTCTGGGTACCTAGTTGCTCATACCACGTGCCAGTTGTGGTATTACTATTATGTGCTACTCCTCAGATTGGAATATGCTCTCCCCATCATAACATCCCACTCTGCCAGCACATTTCTTATTCTAAACACCAATCCCAACAAAATGAGAATAATCATACAACCCTACAAAATGGAAAATGGCTGTCAGTATCCTCCTGTTCCAATTTTCTTCTACCTATTGTGATCGCCAAACTGCCTTTTGAAAATTGATCTCCACCCCTAAAAAAATATTACACATCAGAGAAATGACCCACTCACTTAAAGCAAGTGATGCTCTTCAGTTAGTAAAACCTCCCATTCAAACTTACCACCACTGAAAGGGCATTTTTTAAAATTGCACTGTCTTGCTGGAACTCACTCCCAGAAGATATCAAAGTAGTGGTTGACCTTAATAATGTTAAATATCAGCTAAAAAAGCATCTCACTGAAGAAAGTAAATGCAAATAAAAACAGATCCAAGGTAAGCTACCAACCATACCTCTCAAATGTACAGATTTTCACAGAATGTCCAGATTTTGGCCTTATAATTTTGGTCACTTTTTCATAAAACGGCGGTTTTCTGGCAAATTAGTGATAAATCATTAAAGACTGAAGTTAGAAAATAATGACAGACATTTGAGTTTCAGATTTCATATCCATCAGAAAATTAATGCATATACAAAACCTGTTATTCTATCAACTTTCTAAGTTTGCATGATCAATATTTAAAACAAATTCTCTATTTTGGGGCCTTAGTTCCACTTTTATTTATGGCTTTGTCCAGATTTCTTGCTTGAAGAGGTTGAGAGGTATGCTACCAGCTCTCATATCAGATCACCATGTGCCTTCTCTACTATCAGTCCCTACTCTCCTTTCTTTTCTACAGTTATTTTCATGCATTTACTCCTAACAAACACTCTCAGCTCACCTTTGTGAGTTCAGGAATCAGCTTTGCCAATGACTGCTGTTGTGTTCTTGAACATGATTAGAATATACCTCATTGGGCTTAGTATTATGGAATTTTTCAGTATTTGTATGTACCTATACTACATATCTCCTGTTGTAAAATAATGAGTGCTTATAATGATCACTTGCATGTTACGTTTATGATAATGTCTTGCCTCCTTGGCCCAGGTCACTGCTGAAAAGGGTATTAGAGCATATCCAATTATCAAATATAAGTAAATAAATGGGTACAGTGTTTACTTTGAACATTCATCCCGTTGCTGTTTCTTTGCTGTCTTTCTCAGTGCTGATGGATTTTGCATCAGTAAAGCTGTCAATATCAGAACCGGTGATAACCTTCCCAGAACCAACACCCTGAACTCTGACTGGGGTGCTTAATTCTTTGATTAGTGCCATGGTGTCAGCATTGATGCTGGTGCCTTCTTCTTTGGTGCCAATGCTGGTTCCAGCATTATGATGTGCTGGAACTGACATAATGAATTCCTTAATGCCAGTGTTGATCTCAGTTCTGCCCTTGACTACAAATCATTACATTTGCATTTGGCATGCTCCTGACATCCATTAAGTTTCAATCCCAGACTCTTCTTCTTTCTCAGCAATTTCTGCTGGCCAGCCTTTCATCCTAGTTTCAAAGGAGGATAGTGGGTACCAGGTTCTTCACTGAATTCCTCTGGCTGTCTTAGCTCACCAGTTGTCTTCTGCCTGTTCATCTGAGAATGTGAGTTGTAACAGGAAACAAACTGACTCCCCTATGAAGTCTCCCACACCTGACTGGAATGCAGTAGAGGAGGACACTAATTCTGCAGCATCATCCTGGTCAATCACAAGATCAGAGAGGTCCTGGAGATAATGAGACTGATGAGAGTGGACCACAGATATTGTCTCCCTACAGACAACTCTCTGGAAGACCTTCAGGTGTTCCAAACAGATTCCTTAGTTGTACCTTCCATTTTGGACAATGCCAGGGTTGCTGCACTGGTTGCTCATGTCTTAGCTGATACAGTGACACTTGTTCCAAAACAGGCAGATCAAGAACTATGATCTCCTGGTATAGGAGTTTCTGATTGCAGGCAATCTGGCCAAATACATTGGTTTCTGCAAAAAGGGCCCCCACTCCAAAATACCTGTAGTTCTTCTGCCAGATAAATAATTTAGAATGCTTCTCCATTTAAAAAAGCAAGTTTATGCATTCTCAGCCTTTAATAAAAGATATATTTTTTATTTTGGGCCATATAGTAGAGTTCTATCTGGATTTATTTATTTTTTTCAGTTTAAGAGTATTAAAGTGCTCAACCTAAGTATTTTAAAACAAAAGCAGTAAATGCAATGACTATTAAAACTTCAACATTATATGATTTAGTGCAGAAAAATAAATAAATTAATTAATTAAAAAAATAGACAGATAGCATAAAAATCCCCATTAAATTGAACTATTTAACATTCAGAAGGATGAAAGTTCCTTCGTTGGTTTCAAAATAGCCCATCCAAAACAAGTGGTACCTCAGGAACTTTCTAAAGGAGGACTCCAATTTCACATGCCCAAATCTGGGAAGGTAGGGATTCCAAAGGACTGAGACAATATATCAGAAATCTTGCAGGAAATGTCTAATTTGAACTCTGGAACTGTTAACAACCCCTCACATGATTGTCAAAACTGCTTACCTGTTACATAAGCATTCAGGTCATGCGGAGCATGAAAGGAGAAAGTATGATTATCAAACTCATATCTATCTACAGACAGCATCCATCACATATTCTACAAATCTAGTGATCTGATGTCCCAGCAGTGCCATTTGACAACTTGGCCACTGAGTTCTGTGATTGCTTTGAAATGACAAGCATAATCCAAAAGCTTAAGGTAGTCAGCATTATGGTAATTAAACTGGGTAACACTAAGTCATGAATCACTCCCAGGATGTGATGGTGGAATATGGCATTTGATCAGGGCAAAATGTTTCACATGTGGGTATAATGGCTGATACCTGATCCAGCAATGTCAGTCTGTCACCAAGAATGAAGTTCCAGACTGTCAATGTGAGGTATGGATTCCAACTGATTTTCTCCATGTGTAATCAATGGAGAAAGCAAAGAAACATCAGGCAGATGGACTGTGTCATGTACTCTCAAAGCTTCTAGCTTAGCAGGGCTGATTTTTAAGTGGTTGCAATTTGTCCACTCAAGAATTCAGTCTGGGGAGACTTCTAGATAGTGAAGGTCTATCACAGTCTCCAGAGAGTAGAAGAGTTATAGCTGAGAATCATCCTTGTATGATTGTATAAAAATATATCTCTCTCTGTAGTAAAATTATTAAGTGGCAACATGTACACAGTGAACAGAAAGGCAGTGAAAAGTGAGCCCAGAGTTATACCACAGTTTAACATACAGGAGACTGAGGTATTTAAACCAGGCAAAATTCCATGACTACATTACGAGAGGTAAGAGGTGAACCACTGAAAGATGGGACTTAAACTAGCTATGTACTTTCAAACACTCATTAATGATTCTATGGTCTACAGTGCCAAATGATGTTTCCAGATCTAGCAGGAAAAAGATAAGCTATTCACATTCATTTCTTACTATCAGAATGTTATTAACCATTCTAATGAGAGTTGTCTCCATGCAGTGTTTGGATTTATACTCTGAGTGACAAGGATCAAGCAAGAATCATATGATGCCATATATAAACACATCTGCAGGTATACCTCTTCTCTGTCATCTTTACAATAAGTGGAAGGTTTGAGAGTGGGTGAAATTTCTCCAGATACTTGCATCTGATGATAGTTTCTTTGAGTGAGGTAATCAAAACCTCTTTTGGAATACCTGGAAACACCCTGGTCCTCAATGAAGAGTGACTAATTTGGAGAACAATTGGATTTAGAAAGTTAAGGGAAGTTTTTAATAACTTTATAGGACTAGGATAAAGTGCAAAACTCACCACATGCATGGATAAAATGGTGTCCATAAGATTACCGTAAATAACACAGTCAAACTCCATCCAGCAAAAATCACCTGGCAAAGACAGCCAACCATTTTTAATGGACAGGTTCTGGAAAAATGATTGTCTTCTCATGGCCATCATGTCTGTAAAAGATAATAGAATTTCTTCATAATTCTCTGAGAAAAAAAACTCTAGCCAGAAAAAGGTGCAGTTGCACAGTCTGTGGACAGCTGAAAAGATTGCAGCTGGCTGCTTAGAGGAAGCAAAATTTTGTCCCAAAAGACATCCTTTTTCTGATAGACCTTCAAATGATAAAAAGCATAATGCTTGCTGATAATATGTTTGTCCTTAAAATGATATATCTGACTTCACCTATTTTTCATACATTGTCTTAGCCTTTGCAACAAAATTAGCTCTTAGACAAACCACAGTTTACATTGAGTAGTACCTTTACATGTTATAGTGTCTCGAGTGACCATATGCAGTACACTGTTGATGGTATCTGGGTCATTTGTACTTAGCATTCATAGAACTGTTCAAGAAATGGACACTGGCTTTATGAATTTATATTTCTAAAATCCATACCTTTGACCAGTTTCTTATCAGTGGACAGGAACCAAGAGCATTTGAAATGCAAAAATTGAATGGCCACATGAAAAGAATGGTTCCACCACCAAATGTTTGGTGCCAAGACTAAGCTGGAAGACTAAGTCCAATGAAGGCCCATGTTTATGGGTCATAGTGGGATTAGAAGACCTGCGCACTATTGCAGAGATGCTCCACACTATCTTGGTGGATGGCACAGAAAAAAAAAATCTGGATTCCATTCCTGCCCCATAAGCATATGAAATGGTGTTACATTCTCCAAATAACCTTCATCTGGACAGACCCACCTTTGCTTAGTACAGCCAAAGAAAGAATATTATAGTAAAGGTCACGCTCAACAGTCAGAGATGACAATCTGATGCACAATGTACTAGCATGGGACAGGAAAAATATCAATCTCCATGATATTTCACCTTTGGTCATTGCTGAATACCTTAGTCTCAACTCAGCCACACCAGTCAGGACATGCACAAAAGTCTATATATATATATATATATATATATATATATCCCTTTCATACTTCTACAACCAGTCTCCCAAAATATAAGTATGTTAAGGGGATAAGCATTGTAAAAGAGCCAAAAAAGAGGTCCCTGTGACAGGAGTAAGCAAATCAGTTTTATAAAAACCTTAATGCAAAAGAAAAAGAAAAAGCAAAATGCTACAGTACAAACAATATGCATAAACACAGATTAGTCATAACATTTACGAAAAATAGATGGTATAGCAGCAAAATATAAACCTGGATTGTATGCAAGAGATAGCAGGTATAGCATAAATTAAGTTACAGTCTGTCAGGCTACTGTGCCTGTAAATTAATTAGATTTTGCAAAATTAAAGTTAAAAAATATGTGAACAATCATAAGCCGATAAGTGAAAGTAAACAGACATCACAAAAGTTTTTTTTTAACATATTTACATGTCCTTAACAATAAGCAACTATGATCAGCACCTCTGAAAAGATCTAAACCAGTATGACAAAAAAAGAACATTCATTCCACTGAGCACAAACTATTTTTTGACACAGCTCCATTGCATCATCCAAATTCAATGTCAGTCTTTACTATCCAAGAAATCTTCTACAACCTCCTTGTTATTACAAACTGCTGAAAATAAAATGCTCTCCTACATTAACTATAGCCTGTAACAAGGAACACCAGTGCAACACAATAGGTCCTGTAACAGGGAGCACCAGTGCAACACAATAGGGATTGCACACTGGCTAACTGTAGCAGTCAGATCAGAACTGTTGCAAAATATAGTTACTTTCAAACTTCTTAAGAAAAGTTATTGCTCTGTCCTTGAAAAAAATTTTATTTACCTGGGAACTGAACTACAGCATCAGAAGTTATGAAGCAACCCTTTAAGTTAGGCCATCATTTAAATTAATTACTACTGTAAAAAAACATTTACCAAAATGGTTCCTGAAAGCTGAAGCAAACTACCCGCTGACTTGATAACTTGATACCCTGACCAGTTTCAATAAAAATCTCAAGGATTTCCTGAAAAAAAAACCAGACTGCCTGCAAATGCTTTAGGGAGTAGTTAATTCAAATGCATCGACTACCCACACCATTTAGTGCTAAGAATTCAGTACATATAGATAATGCTATGGCACATAGAAAGTAAAGCCTCCTGTCAGCCATAACAAGCCATTGTTGGCAATTATTGCAACTATTGCTAATGTTTGTCTTAACTCTTGAATATTCTAAGAATGTAACTGCAATAGTGTTTATTTGAGTTCTGTGTAACTCGTATTGTTGTAAACAGTACTTGCATTATTTGTTGATGAACTTGTTTAAACATTGTAAGGATTGTTTTTTCTTTCTGCCCCAGGTCATTGCTGAAAAGGGCACTTGGACCATTTCACTTGCTTGGTTAACAAAGGTAAAACAGATGAAAAATAAAATTGCTCAGAGGGAAACTCTATATCCTTTAGATATTTGGCATCTCAAAGTTGGTAAAGATCAACTAAAAGTCTCTAACTATAAGACTGCATCAAAAAGAAAAAGCAAAAACTGTACAAAAAACCTAATTTAGGGTCATCACTATCCCAGTTCTCCCATGGACCAGAGCACACTGAAATAGCTTACAAAGAGGAACATCAAGCATTAATATCCAGTTCCAGGGATCAAAGCATAATAATCATTTATAGTCGTAACTCATCCATGAGCCTCAATACACCAAAGCAGCTCTCAGTAATGAAATGTCTCAGCAGTACTATTCAGTTCTGCGGTTTAAGACAAAAAGGTCATGCCAAAATAATAGCAAAAGAAAGGTCATATCAAGTCCTGGCAGAGTATTCCAAGTGTAGGCTTCTGTACACTTCTACTTCAAGTAAAACCTGCAGCCTGATTCCAACAGAAGTAGAAGAAAGAAAAATATAGTTACATTAAGACTAAATGGAGTATCCCAAAGTCCAGGTTTTCATATGGTACAACTCTGAGCAAAACCTGTAGCTTTTCACAATGAGGAAAAAGCTGCATACCCTATAGCAATCCAAATAAAAAAAAAAAATGTAAAATACATATTCAGGTATGAGTCATACAGTCAAACTCCAAACAGGGGTTAGTAGTAAGCAAACAGCATGTTGTAGGAGCTCTCTACAGTTGACAGTCAGCTGTTAATATAAATTTAACAACTTTTGGCAAGCGAAACAAGAAAGTATACTTATTTAACCAAAGCAAGTAAAACAGGGCAATAAACATAGAATTAAACTAATACAGTACAATTCAATTCAACTTTATTGTCATTTGTACTAGAAACAGCGTCACAAAATACAATGAAATTCTTATTCTGCAAATCCTCCAGCAGCATATAAAAACACTGACAATTAATAAGAAGAGGTAAACTAAGACAACAGATAATAATATAAATACCAATATCAGTAAATATATAAACTTTGCAAAAGAGCGAATTGGTGCAAAACAAGCTTGTTCCCTTCAAATGTGAACCAACCTTCAATACTGGAGGGAGAGGTAGTTGGTGAGTTTTATTTAACAGTCTAATAGCTTGAGGTATAAAACTGTCTTTCAGTCTGGTTGTTCTGGCTGCCATGCTCTTATAACACCTCCCTGACAGTGGCAGCATAAACAGTTTGTGTTGTGGGTTTGTAATGCCCAGGATAATGTTTTGAGCCTTCCTAAAAACTATTTTGGTGTAGATATCCTCCAATACAAAGAGTGTTACTCCAATGATGTTTTGTGTAGTTTTTATTACTCGCCGCAGAGCCTTGTAATCCCATACTGTACTATTCCTGAACTATACTATAATAGAGTGGGAGAGAATGATCGCAATTATACATCTGTAGAAGTTGCTGAGGATGGTATTGGGCATGCCAAACTTCCTCAGCCTTCTCAGAAAATACAGTCAATGCTGGCTTTTCCTCACCAGGTCTGTGATGTTAGGACTCCAGGTAAGGTCCTCAGAGATATTAATAACAAGGAATTTGAATGAAGCCACTCTTTCCATCTCAGACTCACCAATATATAATGGTAAGCGCTGCCCTCTCCATGCATCAATGATCATCTTTTTCATTTTGCTGGTATTAAGAAAGAGATTACTGTTCTGACACCACTTCACAAGGTTCATCACTCCCCCCTATATGCTGATTCATCACCCCTGAAGATCAGACCAAAGACTGTTGTATTATCTGCAAATTTGACAATACTGGTATCATGTTGAGAAGCAACACAATCATAAATGAAGAGGATGTGCAGCACTGGACTTAGCACATAGCCTTGTGGAGTTCCCGTATTTATTATTATTGTTTTAGAGAAATTATTCCCCAGCCTGACTGACTGCGGTTTGTCTGTTAAAAAATCCAAGGCCAGTTGCAAAGAGTCAGTGGCACACCTAGTAAGGATAGAGTATTAATAAGCTTTGTTGGTATCACCGTATTGAAGGGCGAACTATAATCAATAAACAGCAATGGAGTATAACAGCCCTTATTCCCCAAATGAGTAAGAACTGTATGCAATGTTGTACTGACTGCATCCTCTGTAGACCTATTCGGTCTGTATGCAAACTGCAGGGGATCCGTTCTATCAGGTATAACTGACTGACTGAATATGACTCATAATGATTCTCTCAAAGCACTTCATCACTATGGGAGTCAATGCAACCAGCTGGTAGTCATTCAGGCAGTTGGCTTTGTCCTTTTTCGACAGTGAAATAATAGTGGTTGCTTTATAATAAGTGGGAATTGTAGCTTGTGTAAGGGAAAGATTAAATATATCAGCCAGAACATCAACAAGCATTGAAGCACAGAGTTTGAATGTCCTTCCAGCAATATTATCTGGACCAGCTACCTTCCAGGGATTTATCCTCCTCAAGGGCTTTGCCACGCTTGTTGGTGACATTGTGAAAGGTGGTGGTGCCTCCTGTCTGCCCCCTTCGCTTATGGTGGTACCCTCTGACTCAGTGTTTTGGACCTCTAAACAGCCATAAAACTCTTTTGTCCCCACTACAGGGGCTGACATTACAGAACTACTTGTTGAGTTTCGTCTCTCTGCACGTAATTTAGCATTAAAAGTAATGTTTGGTAATGATAGTGAAAACAATGAAGTTAAATTATTTAGAAAGCCTAGTACGTTTGTACTAGCATTGCCTCCTGCTGTTGAAGTTTTTTTATTAGCCTGTGAAATTGATTTGTATGAGCTTTTCAGTCACAGGGAACATAATAGGCACAGTAGCTCAGATAATTTAACTAAAACTGAACAACAAGTCTTGTTAGAAATGCAACGTAACACAAATATTGTTATTCATCCAGCAGATAAGGGAGGGACCAGTGGTTGTTCTTGATTCAACTTATTATTATGATAGTATATCTACTATGCTTAGTGATTTAAACACATGTTAGTATTGATGCAGTAATGGTGCATGACTTGAAACACAGGCTTGACAACTGCTTACTAGAATGTCTGAATTTAAGACTTATCACTAAGGAACTGTATGATTATTTTATAGTGCAGAATCCACTTATACTCCAAATGCATAGGTTACCAAAAATACATAAGCATCCCATGAGGCCTACATTTAGACCCATTGTAGTAGGTGGGGGCTATTTGACAGAGACTATCTCTAGGTTTCTGGATAAACAAGTTAGAAAGGTTTTGGATGAATCTGAGGTAGTGTTAAGGCATACAGAACATTCTTTAAGGGATCTATATAATGCAACCAATGGAGAGAATAGTAAAAGTATTGCGGTCCTGGTAACTCTACATGTGATCTCATTATTTATATGTATTCCCAATCAGGAGGGGATAATGATGGTGAAAAGTGCCTTAGATACATATGGAAAATTTGAATCAAAATGGGTGGACCTTTTCTGTCTACTTCTGGAATTAGTTCTAGACAATAACATATTTTTCTTCAAAGACAAGTGCTACTGGCAAAAAAAAACAGGAGTTGCTATGGGCACTAGCTGTGCGAACTCCTGTGCCAACTTAGTAATGATGGAATGGGAATATCAACACATTCTAAATAATTTGAACCCACATATAATAATATATCAACGTTTTGTGGATGATCTTTTTATAGGTTGGCAGGGGGATGAAGAGGGTTTAGAACTCTATATCCGATATTTGAACTCCAGCAGTAAAATTCACCCTAAATAAATCCATGAGTAAAAATGTTATTTTGGATGTAACAATAGCTAAGAATGGAACTGGTCTAACCACCAGTATTCACAGGAAAGAATGCCATTGTCCCACGTATTTGCACAGGGAAAGTATGCATCCACAGCACATTTTTAGTAATATCATTAAGGGACAGGCTATGAGGACCTCACATTTATCTTGTGATGACAAGGACTTTCGTGAGGGACTATGCCATCTACAGGATGACTTTATGGGTAGAGGGTATTGACATCTGGAAATTGACAAGGCATATAGTAAAACAAATGAGGAAAGTGGAGGGAGGGCTAAGCCCTATTTTTCACAACGAAATGATGCAGTTTAGTACAGTGAAAGTAGTTCTGTGAAATTGCCCATGGTTATTACCTATACATCAGAGGTGAATAGGATTAGGGAAGTGATCAGAAGTAAATGGCATATCTTACACACTGATGAGAAGGTAAAAGAGCTGGTAGGCCAATGGCCTATTTTCATGTATAAAACAAAAAGAACCTTTAACAACGTTTATGTTATCCTAGATTAAATCATAATTTAGGGGAAAGGCAATGGGGTACACGTAAGTGTCAGAGATGTGCATACTGTGATTATATTGAACAGTCTATGTATTTTAAGCTTCCAGAGACAGGCTATTTATGGAAACTTAGGGTTTCAGCAGACTGCAATACACAGAATGTTATTTATGCAGCACATTGTGTTTTGTGCTTCTAATTTTACATAGGTAAAACTTACCAGAAATTGAACGAGAGAGTGCGGGATCATTTATATTCCATGAGAAGAGGGAATGACTGTAGTGCTTTAGCAAAACACACACTAACAAATGGCAACACACATACATTTGTATTCCAAGTTTTGCAAGTTGTGACTGAGAGTGTGTGGGGGGGTGACTTAGTAAACATGACAGAAAATGCAGAATTACAGTGGATTTTAAGGTTAGGAGCACATAAGGGAATGGGTCTGAATGACCATGTACCCCTAAAACCAGTATTAAAGGCAAAGAAAAACAGATAAATGTATTATTCTTCATTTTTGTGATTTTACTTGCTATTTTTTTATGTGCTGTTTTTAGATGCTGTTGCTTTAAAAGTAAATGCCTTGTCGATCAATTAGGATTCTGCATTGTCATGTTAATTGATACTAAAATTTAATATAAAAGAAGTTCATTTGTTTACTTTTTTGTCTGATGAAGCGGTGGTGAACACTGCGAAAGCGCTAACTTTTAATAAAACCTGTGGATTTTACAACTTCTGAGCCTTGTCTTTTTGCCTGTTACTAGCTGTGGTTTTGCTTGGAATATTGTTTGGGTCTGCTGCTGGAATATATTCACTGCCTTTGGGTTTTCTTGAGGCATAAAATTCATTGAAATTGTCTGGTGAAACTTACTTTCGGTAGTCATCCCTCTGTCTTTGTCTCTGTAGCCTAAGATGTTTTCCAGGCCTTGCCACATATGCCTTGTATCAGCATTTGAATAATAACCTTCCAGTACAAAACTATTATTTACTGCAGTATTGAACAAGATATGCACAAATACACACAAGGTAACAGTTATTAGTAAGTCTTCAGAACATGAATTACAAAAAAAACCAAAAAATAATAATGAAACAGGATCGAGTTGAGCAAAGGGTAATACCCAAAGATGCTCGGCAGTCTGCTGGGGCCTCATGTATAAACAATTCAAACAGTGAGTCAGAAGAAAAGGTGTCCATCATAAAAGAGTTGTCAGATGGTCCAGTCAAAGAATACCTATTATCCCAGTATGCCACAATCCTGATCATGGCCAGCATATCCACGTCTGTGTCCTTCAGTGCAACTGAAGGTTCAGCAAAGATCTGAAGCATCAGGTGGTATTGTACACTGTCATGCTTAACCCAGCCTCATCAATTTCTGCAAGGACAACTGGGCAGCTTCTATGTGGTTTCCATTACATGGTCTTGGAGTACTTGGACCAAAAGTGAAGGTACATATAGAGAAGATGAAACAAGAAAAGAAAACATTGAGTGTAGTCAATATTAAGTTTTGCACCCAACAATGTTTCTCCTTCAGAGCTCAAAAGAGTCTGTATCATGTATGATTTTGGTGTGGACAACAACTAAATAAAGAAAACTAAAGTTAACAATCCAATGACCAGATCTCCTTCCAGAGATATTGTATTGAGCATGCCCTGGTTATCAGGAGTCATAGGCCATGGATTATCAGCAGTCATAGGCCCTGGGTTATCAGCAGTCATAGACCATGGGTTATTAGCAGTCATAGGCCATGGGTTATCAGCAGTCATAGGTCCTGAGTTGTCAGCAGTCAAAGGCCATGGGTTATCAGCAGTCATAGGCCCTGAGTTATCAGCAGTCATAGGCTTTGGGTTATCAGCAGTCATAGCCATGGGTTATCAGCAGTCATAGGCCATGGGTTATCAGCAGTCTTAGGCCCTGAGTTATCAGCAGTCAAAGGCCATGGGTTATCAGCAGTCATAGGCCCTGTGTTATCAACAGTCAAGGGCCATTGGTTATCAGCAGTCATAGGCCTTGGGTTATCAGCAGTCATAGGCCCTGAATTATCAGAAGTCAAAGGGCATGGGTTATCAGCAGTCATATGCCCTGTGTTATCAGCAGTCAAAGGCCATGGGTTATCAGCAGTCATAGGCCCTGGGTTATCAGCAGTCATAGGCCATGGGTTATCAGCAGTCATAGGCCATGAGTTATTGCCAGTCAAAGGCCCTGGGTTATCAGTAGTCATAGGCCATCACACCACCATATGGAGACAGCTATAGACCTGAAGACTTTTACAACTGTTCCTCCCTAGATTCAGTAAGCTCAGTTTGTCGTTTTACCTGCCAGGTGGCTGATGATCTTCTTCTCTTGTATTGTATGAATGTTACAAGATCCAGTCATTATGCAAGATACAGTACAATCATCATTTTTAAGAAGAATTCAGACATAGTTAAGTGAATCACGTATCAAGAGAATTTCCAATGTTACAACAAATAATACTCTGAAAACATCCTATATATGTTATGTACAAGATAGTCCTACATTCAGTCAATTTCTAATTAACATTGTGTCACACTTAACATACTGTTTCAATACAGATACATATATATAACAGAAGTGACACAAGGTGGCTGATGATCTTCTGGCTCCACCATTGGAGTACCTGAATAGGTCAGCCACTTAGGGGCCCACAGCCACATGCCCAGCCATGGCTATTTACTGCATCCACATCAAGTGTAGTGCCTAGCCCTGGCCATTTGGAGGGGTTATGGATGTTGGCTTTCTACTTCTATTCTAAATTGAGTGCTATAGCAGAGTTTCTAAATATGTTTCTAAGCTGGCATGACACTCATCAGAGAGAGAGAGCCTCCAGTCCTGACACAGCAGGGCCATATATTATATCCAGCCAGAGTTCCCTTTACAGATGTTAAACCACAGCATTGGATAATGTGATCTTTGATTCTCCCAACTTCTTCTTTGGATGGCTATCCCATCCACCTCATATAACACTTCTATCTATATTAGTTTTCTTGCTCCCTTGTCACTATGCTCCATCCCACCTATGGATGTGATGATAACTCTGCTCTGCCCACCCTTAAACCTGTATGGTTATACGATATCTGATTCACAGCATGGCTAGTCAATGCACTGTCCTGCAGCGATGTGTTAATGCATGCACCTGTTTTAGTCTGTGCTTTTCTTGTCTTGGCCTATAGTTCTGGATCAGATGCCACCTTTTTCAGTGTCACAATGTACTGCATCTGCCATTACTTCACTCGGGGTACATATTTCATACTGACTCCTCAAATGACTCCATCTTCCACTGCTTAAGTCTGTTTGGTAGTACTATGATGTTCCCATATTATAACCATTTTCGCAGCACCATATTGTGTACCCTGTTTCAGAGGAAAAAAAAAAGAAAAACTTACTTGTGCATTACACACACTGTTGGGGAGATTCATAGGCTCATATGGCTTAGGAAGGAAGCCTTTCCTGCTATTATACTGGACACCATGTGGAGAAGGTATGTCTTTGATGGCAATGTGGGCACAATCGAAGCCCACCAGAGCCTCAAGGAAATAGGCTTTACCATTGAATGACTGCCTATTGGTTCTTCCTGCCTTTGCTCTCCATGAAAACCAAATATGCCCCTCCACATACTACAGCATCATGACAAGAAACTGGTGTACAATATCATGCTCCCTGTCAGATGCTAAAAAGTCCCTATGGCAATGATGGTTAGTGCTACAATAAAAGTTTATCTCCACTGGGTTAGGTCATCCATGTATCCACATTGATTCCATATGAGGTATTAGATTGTCCACCAATTCCACTATGGTGATTTTAGCCACACAATGGTGGTTGAGAAATTCTTGGTAGTCAGGGTGATAGTAGATTAACTATTAGCAAATTTGTCTGTGACACAGAGAGTGTCAAGGTACGGTATAACTGACAACGGCTCTGAAGGTAGCCACCAATGCATGCTGCCCTGCTAATTCAGGCACACCTTCTGGCATCATGATGTACGTAAAGTGCCTTTACTGCTGAATATCTTAGCATTTGCTAGAAATGTCCAGTGTTACTCATTACTCTAATTTTATACATTTCTGAATCACACCATCCTTTAAAAAAATGGCCACACCCTGTGTGTCAGCGGCTGCTTTGGATCCCTACAGAAAAGTACACTATTTGTCTTGTTTTTCATCAAAAACAACAGAAAAAAAACAGAATTAAGGGCAAGAAATGAAGGTATGATTAACTACATTGCTGAGAATCTTCTGGAAATCCAATCTCATATCTCACTGTGCTGCATGCTGGATGAACTGCTAGCAGAGAGGCTGTAAACTCAAACATACTCTAGGAACTCCTGCTGCTTGGAATCTTACTGGAACATGGTAAAAACTGCAGAAAACTGTCAAACCTGTCTAACCAGCTGACAATTGGACATGGGAAACATATTAAAAGGAAAAGCTCAAGAAAGAGAGGCTCTAGTACAGAAATTAAGGGCAGACTGATAAGAAATCCACACAGGCCTGCACTTCCTTCCATGCTGCTGGCAAATGTACTCTCACTAGAGAGTAAGATGGACTATTTAAGAATGGATCTTTCCACACAATCTAAGGTGAGAAATAGTTGTTTACTTCTGTTCACTGAAACTTGGCTGAATTTCAGTATAAATGATAGTACAATATATGTGGAGGGGATGTCAATATTTCATGCTGACAGAAACCAGTCTCTCTGTGGCAGATCTCTGGAGTGGGTATTTATGTGTATATCAACAACAACTGGTGTACAATCTGTGAAAGAATTGCCTCTCACTGCTCAGGGAACATTGAGTTCATGTCACTAAAATGCAGACCCTTCTGCTTGCCTAGGGAATTCAATGGAGTGAGCAAAACAGCTGTTTATATCCCCCTTAGTGCTAATACCAATATGGCATTGAACATTCTGTATCTGTCAATAAATAACCTCCAGAGTAAGAACCCTGAATTTGCCTATAAAATTGCAGGTGATTTCAATCAATCTGACATGAAGTACATATTACCCTATTGACATCAACATGTGAACTTTGCAACAAGAGGGGAGAACACTCTGGATAAGGTGTACACAAATGTAAATCTGGCCTACAAAGCAGTACCTTATCCACATCTGGGCAACTCAGACCATCTGACCATCATGCTGCTTCCTACATACACACCACTGCAGAAAAGAGGCAAACCTACAACAAAGCAAGTAAGGATATGGCTTGAGGGAGCAGTTTTGGCACTACAGGACTGCTTTGAATGTACAAACTGGTCAGTGTTTAGAGATGCAGCTGTAACGAACCACCATATTGACCTGGAGGAGTATACAGAATCTGTAATGGCCTATATTTCAAAATGTGTTGATGATGTAACAGTCTGGCTATCTGGTGAAGTATATGAGCTCCTAAAGGCAAGGAATGCTGCATTTAGATCAAAAGACAAGGATGCCCTAAGAGAGGGCAGGGCAAATCTAAGTAGAGGTATAAAAGAGGCTAAGAGGACCTACAGACATAAAATTCAGGGACACTTTTCTGACCAAAGGGACTCCAAATGTCTCTAGCAAGGAATTCAAGCCATAACTGACTACAGGCCTGCATCCTCCCTATGTGATGACAACACAGAATTTCTAAACAAACTACACACCTACTTCAGCTTATTTAATATGGACAACAACACTGTGCCAAATAAACTCCCTGTCAAACTGGCTGTGGAGATACTATGTCTAAGATATCTGATGTTCTGAAGACCCTGAGGCAAGTAAACCCAAGAAAAGCAGCTGGTCCTGATAATATTATGGGAAGTGTTCTAAGACACTGTGTACCCAACTGTCTACTGTACTAAAAGATATTTTCAATACATCCCTGCAACTAGCCATTGTACCCAGTTGCTTCAAAAATACAACAATCATTCCCTTACCCAAAAAATCCCAACCGACAAGCCTAAATTATTACTGGCCAGTTGTACTTGCAGCGACAATAATGAAGTGCTTTGAGCAGTTGTTCAAGAACCATATCTCTTTAAGCCTACCTGCAGTATTGGATACATTACAGTTTGCTTATAGATCTAACTGTTGCACGGCTGATGTAATTGCTATAGCATTTCATGAATCCTTGGCACATCTAGAGAACAAGAATTGCTATGTCAGAATGCTGTTCATTGATTTTAGTTCCATCTTTAACACTGTCATTCCTCAGAATCTGATACTGAAGCTGATCTAGCTGGGTATCAACACCCCCCATGTAACTGGATACTGGACTTTCTCATCAACAGTCCCCCAAAAATATGTATGGGAAATAACAGTTCAATCAGTATTACATTGAGCACAGGTGACCCTCAGGGCTGCATCCTGAGTCCTCTGCTGTTCACATTGTTGATGCACAACTGCATGGCCAAGCATGAATCCAACAAAATAATCAAGTTTGTGGATGATACCACTGTTATAGGTCTTGTCAGAAATGGTGAGGAAACAGCCTACAGGGATGAAGTGGAGAATCTGAGAGGCTGGTGCGACAGCAGCAATCTAGCCTTAAATGTAAGCAAGATGAAAGAATTAATAGTGTACTTCAGGAAGACTCAGAAGATACTCCAACATCTGGAATTTAAGGGGGTGGCAGTGGAAAGAGTCAAACACACCAAGTTCCTGAGGGTGCACATCACAGATGACCTATCCTGGTCAACTGATATTAGCCACATAGTAAAGGCACAACAATGTCTGCACTTCCTATGGAAACTGAGGAAGGCACACCTGTTTCAGTCCATCCTCAAAGCCTTCTACAGGGGGACAATCTAGAGCATCCTCTCAAATAATATCATAGTTTGGTATGGTAACTGCAAAGCATCTGACCATAAGACTCTCCTGAGGGTAGTGAGGACAGAGGAAAAAGTCAGTGGTTCTGCACTCCCATCCGTGGATAATCTGCATGAGACTCAATGTGTGTAAAGGGCTAGGAGGATAATCAACATTCCCACTCACCCTGCCTATGGCATGTACTTCTACCTTTCCTTGGGCAGGTGGTATCACAACTTGCACTGCAAAACATCTAGACTGAACAGGAGCTTCTTCCCTCTATCCATAAGGCTGCTGAACTTGAATGCTAGGCGTGACAGCTAACAATTAGATAAATATGCCACTTGCTATGAAGTATCAGCTATAGTAATCAATCTGGCAAATTGCTTCAATAACTGATACAGTTATCCTGATTTCTTATGCTATTACTTCCTGAATGTGCAATAGTCAGGAGTGAGTCACCAGTCCATACATGTGCATTTATTGTGCAATATGAACATCAGAATATATCATACAACTGATGAAGTGCAATATTCTAAGCAATCACTATGTGAAGTCATAGTTCTGCAACACCTACTAGTATAATATTGTCTAACGTCTTCCTGTCCAATTGTGGTAATTTATTGTGTTGTTAATATTTTAATTATTACTGTATGTGCATTAGTCTTACTGTCATTCAAATTATGTGTTCAGTGTTATGTCTTGTACAGAAACCAAAACAATGTAATTTCATTCAGCTTGCACTGCTGTGTATGTCAGATCAACAATAAAGTTTGACTTGACTGTCCAACTTTGTCATTTGCATAAGTGATGGCTTTTATTTGCATGTTGACACTCATTTCATGCCATTACACAAGCATTTGCTATGATTCCTACCATGCTATTTCTCCATATCTTGATCACACTACATGTCTGAATTGTCCCATTCCTAAATGTTACTACTCCCTATGCTATTAACCATAATGCCATACTCTGTTTCTGAATACCACTCAGTGTTTCTGAAATAAGGAATTTGAATACATATGGATTTATTTATTTTGTTGAGCAGTATTTTAATAATACAATTTAGCAAGTTCTAGTGTAAAGGATCATAAGATAATTTAAGAAAATAAATGTTTAGAGAAAGATTTTTTGAAAGTAACTATTTAAAAGTACTTCAGTTTAAGCAGATAATAATTTAGAAGTGTTGTACAACATGACCAAAAAAGACACATTTGTATAATTATTGTAAACCATTTTGTATCGTCATCATATAAAACTAAAACATTATTCAAATCATCAGTATATGAACTGCTTTCTGCATCTCAGTATGAGTAAATTGGTCAAACAAACCAAGAAACATATAGCAAATAGGATATGGATGACAAAGTATTTTAATATATTTTGCTGGACTTATAAAATGAGTTTTAAGCATTTAAATCTAGTTCATACATGGACAAAATTTCAGAGGAAAATTGCTCATAGTGCAGGATGATCCAAAATCACAGGTCCCACAAAGTGGTATCTTCCCAAATCAAGCTAAATCAACCTGGAGATCCTAGAGACTACCACCAGGATGAATTTAAAATAAAAGGCAAATGAATTTGCTCAATAGCATTGCTGGGTTTCTGTTGCAAATGAACCATTGTTTCTTGCTTGAAACTGTGTATGAAAATATTTTGATCCATTTCAAAAGTCTGTAACCAGTAGAACCTTTAACAAATTTCAGAAAAAAATTGCCTTTAGCCAGTTTTCTTCAAATCAAGTTTATACAGATTGGCATTTTCATCCTCTAGGCTTCATCAGACTCAAAACATTTATAAAAAAGTAGTCTAAGACTTGTCCTTATATGTAGGCTTCCAATAAGGGAGAGGGAAGAGCAACTCGTACGATTGACTAGTATTATGCTTATTTCTGGTTGGTTATTTTTGGTAGCTTCCAATTGGATGGGACTTTTATTCCTTAATATGGATAACTTATTTCTATAAGTATGGTCTTTTAACTAGTCCTTTATCTACAGGAGGATGTTAACTCCTCTTATTCCCAGCTGAAACTCCCAACTCCTTTGTTAAAACTTAAATGATCAAAACTTCACAGTACACGGTTTGTTACAGATCCAAATAAGCTTAGTATTAAATTTACTAATTAGCAAAGGAAGAAATCCAGATAAGAATCTTCTCCTGTTCCAACAACTTGATATTACATATTCATAGTAGTTCACAGTCTTTACCATTTGTACAGCAGCCAGTTTGTCGTGCCTTATATAGTTCTATTGTAAAGTATGTAAGTATTTGTCCCTGTGACCTATATTATGGCAGTTCTAGTGGAAAACCATTGAGTGCTACACAGTTTTAACTGCCTCATGGTTCTTGGTGAGACACTGTTTAATTTTTCTTTAAAACATCAAGGTTTTAAAATACTTATTTCAAGGCATGTTAAAAAATAGAAAAAGGAAAAAAATAATATATCACCGTCATAGGGTACTGAACATTGTGAAGCCGACTTTTACAGGGTAGAGAAAGACCTTTGAATGTAACCCTGTTAGGTTCTAGTCATTGGAGAATTGAAGGCTCTTACTTTTACGAGCCTGTAAGTGGTGCCAGCTGTTGTATAAGAGTTATTACCCATTTTTTTAATGGAATAGGAATATTTTACTACAAGGACTTTTGCTTGGACAACATTTACAGGGCCTGAGGGTGTTTATAGGTGTCAGATCTTTTTTTTTATGTGTTGCTAGAAAGGAAGTGGGCAAAAATTATGTCTGAAACAGCACAAATATATAGCACTTTGTTTCCCTATTCATTAGTGCTTCTTTAAATCATTGTTAAACCTAATAATGTTTTGAACATTACATCTGTCATGAAATTGAAAGCTAAACTATTATGAATTTCAGTTGATGATGAAGACAATATTTGAAATGATGGATGAGCACACATGGTACAGCTAAATTGCATAAGTTACTAGGCTGAAGCAGGAGCACAATTTAGGTTGGTAATTTATTACAGTAACTCATATTAAGCAGATGTGACAGGGGAATCAAAGTGTGAGTTCTAATTTAACATGAAGGTCTGGTTACACAGCCTTAGACCCAATTCCCAGACTGGGGAAAGTGAAGACAAGTATTTGGCAGGAAAGGAACTATTGTGGCCAAACACCATCTTTTTTATAGTATCAGGTATATTATGGAGGAACCTGGTCTCATATCCCCCTCAAGAAATCATGTAGTTCTTTTGAAACCCTGGCAGTTCTCATTACCTGTAGCTTGTTCACATTCCATTTTATGATATCATGATGCATGCAGGAGGCATGTAGAGGAAGGTTCACTCTATTGGATTTCTGGAATAATTTTGTTCAAGAGGGACACATCCCAAGCACTTTTCCTGGTTGTAAGATCTAGGAAGTCCACTTTTTCTTTACTAGGGTTGAGAATAAAGTTAAAAAAATTCTGTCAATTTTCTTGTAAATTTAAAAAAGTCCCTACTTTTCTCCCCATCCCCTTTCCCTATCACAAAAAGATCATCTATGAAAAAGAAATAACAGACAATTTATTGTTGAAAATCAGATCTGTACACAGTCTCTTCCTCCCACTTGGAAAGTGCTACATTTGCTAAGCTGGGGGCCATTGATACCCACGCAGTTATACTAGTAGTTTGCTTGTATTATTGGTCATTAAATGTGAAATAGTTATCGTTGAGGAGTTGCTGTAAAAGTTTCTCTGTTAATTCAAATTCACCCAGTAGTGCTCCTGTATCCCTAAATCCAACCACCCAAGCAATAATTCAGGAATTGATGGCGCTTATGCTCACAAAGCCCACAGCCACAGTTCTGGCAGGTATATGGTGCAGCACTGGTCAAACATACTTCAGCAGGAGCAAAAGTGACTTTTAATACTGAAATGCTTGTCTATAGAGCACAATGCACACAGCACAATTGCTTTTATGTGGGCAAAACAATAAAATCAAAATATGTTTTACCCACTATCTTTGAGAACATCAGAAGCAATGTTATCAGAGATGCACTAGCCAAGGATTACATGGAGAAAACTGGTCACAGCTTTTTCAAGTTCCATATCTTTTATCCTGTAAACCTAGCCCCACTCAATGGAAACAAGAATCCCTTGCTTGAGAAAGAAGAACTCGAGTGGCTTATTTGCTTAAATGCATGCGACAAACCTAGGCTCAACATCAGCTGCTCCATTAAATGTGTGCTGGAATTTTAAAAAAAAACTTTATCATAGACTGTACTACTTACTGAAATCCCAAGATACTGATGTCACAGAGACTAGGTCTGATTTCTCAATCAACTTCAGCCCCCAACTTTGTTTCACAACTAGCTCTACCCCCTTTTCTAATTTGTGCCAATCAACAAAGACCCCTTTGTTCCAGATCAAACCAACACCCCTGCCCCCAACTTGGTCTTTTTCTGGAGTGCACAATATGTTTCTGGTCCTTTTTGGTTAAAGATCATTGGAAAAGGAACAGCTTCTAGCAAGTGAAGAACAGCAGGGATAGAAAACCAATGACACCCGATACACCATGGTGTTTGGGCATGAAAGGTCTATTTTTGCCAATGACTTGTTTTCAATTTCCCCAGTCTGATTTCCCACCTGGAAATGGGATTAGGACTGTCTATCTGGACCTATATGTTAACTTGGAACTCAGACTTTGCCTCCTCTGTTGCATTTGTTTACTATAATTTCTTGTAATAAATTATCAACCTAGATTTTGCTCCTGATTCATTGTAGCAATTTGTACAGTTTAACTTTGCCACATGTTTTTGTCTGTCTTTTCAAATATTGACTTTGTCATCAATTGAAGTTCATAATAGTTTATCTTTGAATTTTCATGAGAGATGCAATATTCAAAACATTAGAGGATTTAACAAGGATCAGATGTTCTGTTGAATAGAGAGAGAGAGAAAGAGAGAGAGAGAGAGAGAGAGAGAGAATATTTTTTTATTTATTTATTTATTTTATTTTACATTTGTTGACTGGGCTAGTCCAGCTGGATATATGTCCATTTTCAGTGGAGGCCCGGGGAGAAAAGCTCCACAAATTACAACAACATAAAAGGTCAAGACAAAGACAATAACAGTATAATTTGGTACATAAGAAGTTTTAACAATAGTACAAGCCTAAGATTATATATTTTATATTTCAGTAGGAAAAAGGAAAATTTATTTAAGAATAGATGAATAAAACTAATACATTTGCATTAGAAATGGTGTAGTACAAATCTTTATAACATATTACAAAATTAGATACACCTAGTAATTTATAAGAGATACTAAGGTCTCACAAAAACCTAAGAAAGAAAAACACTAGAGATCAATAGATAGAGTATAGAAGAACAGCAAACAAGGATGGATTTCTAGTGTTATTTAACACATAGGTTGTGATACTATATGAAGGTGTTTGATCATTCCACAGTATATACTTATTTACATGAGAAAAAATCCTAAGGAAGGTTAAGCTCACTAAAATTAGTGAGACAACACAAGATCATGATCATGGGAGGCCAGGAATTGTGGGAGTCTAGTTAATAGTTAGGTACTTAGTCTGGGTTAACACAGGGGCATAGCCAGTGTGATTTGAGGTAGGGTTTAAGCTTGCTTTTAAATAAGCTGACAGAGGATATTGAGGTTAGCTGGCTTGGGAGGATGTTCCAGGCTTTACCTACTGTATTGGAGAACAAGGTGTCACCAGCTAAGTTGTTGGATTTTGATATTTGTACAAGTAGGTTATTAGCTGAGCGTAAGGTCTTGAGGTTATTATAGGGGATGACTAGGGATGTAAGTATGGGTGTATTTTGAGGTAAATACAGGATCTTATGGGCTACTATTAATTGACTGAAAAGTATTAAATTTGGCAGCTCTAACCATCCTAACTGATTCAGATTGATACAGTGATGAGTTCTATAGGAGGACCCAGCTGCAAATTTGGCAATATTGTTCATAGGTTCATAGGTTGGTACTAGGCTATCAGCCCTAGGGCCTATACAAGCCTAGCCATAACAATTCCCTGGCTATTTCTTCCCACATTATTTACTTTCCTGGACCCCTGTCTAGCAGGGCGACTGATGTCATCCCTGGGGTGAATTTCCTTTCTCCCATCCAATCGTCAAGGTTCCTCTTAAAGAGGTCCAAAGAGGCACTCTGCTTGACATGTATGGGCAATCTATTCCAGAGTCTGTGGAGTCTCTGGGTCAGGAACCTATCCCTCCAGCATGTTTTGTTTATTGTGATGGCAAGGTTTAGATCCCTGGAGCGTAGCTCTGAGGGATTGGGATTTCTTTAAGTGTAGCATGTCCAACAGCTCTGGGTTTGACATGGCCTTGTATGTTACGCAGAGATCTCCGCTGAGTAGACGATATGCGACAGAGTATAGCTGGAGTTTTTTAAGGCAGTCAGCATAGGGCATCTGCTTTAGGCCTGTGATTCTTTTAGTGAGGTATTTCTGAGGCCTTTCCAGTTGTTGCAGATGTCTTGAGAGGTACATACCAAATGGGGCGTTGTATTCTATAATGGGTCTAATGAGGGATGAGTACAGTGGGATAATGACCTCCTTTTTTCTGGATGAAAAGCCCTTCGTGATGAGGTGTGCCACATATAAGGATTTCCTGACTGTTGTGGCGATGTGGTTATCGAAGGTGAGACCACTGTCCACCTGTATCCCTAAGTCTCTTATCACACTTTCTGTGTTTAGTGTACTGCCACCTATATGGTAATTCATGGATACATGTTTTTTCCCAAAGGGGATAACAATACATTTCTTGGCATTGAGCTTGAGCCCATGGCTCTGGCACCAAGCATCTGTTTCTGTAAGGCCCTTTTGTAGAGTATCCACATCATTTGGGGTTTCAATAATGGCTCCCAGTTTGCAGTCATCTGCAAACTTTGTTAGCCAGAGTCCCTTAGTGTTGACCTGTACTTCAGAGAAGTAGATGCCAAACAAGAGCGGCCCCAGGACTGAACCCTGAGGTACTCCACTTGTCACTTGTTGTAGGAAGATGTAAGTTTACTCAGATTACTTCTACATATTTTGGTATAGATAGGGGAGGCATAGAGCAAGGTAGAGATGAGGTGGGTACGAGCAATAGTAACCCTGGCTGGAGATGTAAGAAAGGGTTTTATTCCATAGAGGGAACCTAGTTTCTTGTTTACTATTTTATGGTGTTATTAATGTGAGGTTCAAAGGACAAGTTGTTATCTATTTGTACCCTGAGTAGTTTGGTGGTTGGTTCAGGAGATATTATAGTTCCATCATTTGAAGTAATAGTAAAGTTAAGTGGGGAGGTTCTGCGGGTGGGGGTAAATAGTAGCATTTTTGTTTTTTTGGGGTTAAGGATAAGACGTCTTTGTAGGTGCCAGTTTTCAACTGTACTAAAGGTCATTTGGGTTAGTGACTGAAGTTCTGATTGAGAAGGAGCAGCGCATATGAGTGTGGAGTCGTCAGCGCATTGGATACAGTCAGCTTGAGGAATTACAGAATGAAGGTCATTTGTAAAGATGGAGAAGAGTAATGGGTCTAATATAGATCCTTGCAGGACCCCTAGAGTGATTGGGACGTGGGAAGATAAAGTATTTTCCCATAGTACAGCCTGTTGCCTGTTATGTAGGTATGATTGGAACCACTATATAGTATGCTTGTCCAATGACAGGTTTTTGAGTGTGTCTATAAGGAGGTGGTGATTCACCATGTCAAATGCTTTGGACAGGTCAATAAAAACAGCTGAGGATAGAGTATCAATACTACGATTACTGTTAATATGGTTAGTGAAGGATAAGAGAGCAGAGGTGGTGCTATGAAATGGTCTAAAGCCATGTTGACAGGGTGCTAATAAATTGTGATCGAGTAGGTAGGTTAACAGTTGTATGTGTATATATTTCTCCATTATTTTTGCCAAAGGAGATAGAATAGCTATGGGCCTATAATTGGACAACTCCTTGGAGTTACCGCCCTTATGCAGGGGAATTATGTGAGAGACTTTCCAGATTAGGGGAATAGATCCTTCAGAAATAGTTCTGTTAATGAGGATGGATATGGGGTAGGCTATGACTTTAGCAGCTTTTTGCAGGTATTCTGCAGGTAATTTATCAGCAGAGAGAGTAGTGGGTTTAAGTTTCTGTATGAGGTTACAGATAAGTGAAGTGGGCACTGGCTGAAAATGAAATTGATGAGAATTATTGGTAAAGGTTGTGGCAGAGCCTGGGGTGCTAGGGGATAGCTGGTTGGCTAGGGATTGTATGGTTTCAGTGAAAAAGTATTAAATGAGTCAGCTATTTGGATGGGATTGTTGTGATCAGAGCCAGAGGGAGAGGGAGTACTTGAGCATCCAGGGTGTAGGAGGTTATTGATACCTCGCCAGAATTTATGGGGATTATTTTGGTTGGTTTGTTGTAGTTGGTAGTAGTAGTTTCTTTTATCGGCTAATATGGCTTTTTTGTTTCATTTCTTAGCTGTCTGAATTGCAGGTGGTCTGAGGAGCTTTTTGTTGAGCGCCATTTGGCCCATTGTTTATTTCTTTGGAGGATTTTTTGTTTGTTCGTTTTGGTGAGCCATGGTGCCGGTTTGGTTCTAATTCTAACTTTGCGTAATGGGGCTTGGCTTTCTAAAATGGTTAGAAATTTAGAGTTAAAGTATTTCACTGCATTATCTATTGGGAGGTATTTCAGGGGTGACCAGTCACAGGTGACTAGTTCAGCTTGAAAGTGAGCAGGGTTAAAATTTTTGGTAGTGCGAATAGTTCTACAGATGGTAGAGTTTAGGATGACAGTTTTTGTTCTGATTAAATAGGTAAGCAAGTGATCACTTATGTCCTCAGGGAGGGTGCCTGTTTTATAGTTTAGTTGGGGGGTATTAGTGAGTATCCAGTCAAGGGTACTAGTTTTGTTGTTAGTTTTATTGGTGCGGGTTGGGGATGTTATAGTTTGGGTAAAACCATATAAGTTGATATGAGTAGAAGGCTGCTCAGATATACAGGAGTTCCAGTTAATGTTAAAATCTCCAAGTATAATGGTTTCTTGGGGGTAGTTACTTGAGAGCCAGCTGAGGATAGCCTCTAATGTGTTGATGTTATTGCCTGGAGGAAGATAGGCACATGATAAATATATGGCTTTGCTTTTGTTAAACTGAATCTTAGTTAGAAGAATTTCTGCATTGTTGCAAAGTGGAGGTTTGGAGTCTAACAAGGTAACTTGTAATCCATTCTTATAAAGTATGGCTATGCCTCCTCTTTTTTTAGTGTTACGGTCACATCTTATGATATTATAGCCAGGGGGTAGAACTGCACTGTCTTGTATTGATGGATTAAGCCATGTTTCAGACAGACAGAGGATGTCAAAGGAATAAACATCAATAAGGGCATGCAGGTGAGCTATTTTGTTATTGATGCTACGAATATTAAGATGAGCTATCAGGAGAGAGTTGGGGGGCTTGGTAAGTGTCTGTGTGATTAAATTTGCTGGTGTATCAGGCTGTGTAGCTGTGATAGTGGTAGGACCTGGGTTAGGGTGTATATCACCATCGAACAGGGAGTGGACATGAACTTTTAGGATGAGTTGTAGAAGTTTAAAAATTAGGTTCTTATTTTTTCTAGCTAGTGGGTTACATTGAGAGATGTGATGGAGTCTATGAAATACAGCTGCTGAGTACTTAGCTGAGCTGGAGAGGTTGCTAACACTATGAGTGGAGCTGGGGGTAAGGACAGAGGTGTGTGTGATGTGGGTATGCAGTCCTAGGAATCTATGGTGTTCATAGAGAGTAAGTAGATAGGGAATGATAAGTATAATTAGGAGTAGTAATAAAGGTAAGCATTTACAGGATCCTTCAGCCATTTGTTTAGGTTAAGGTGATTAAATGTAGGGATATTTGTGGATAGAGTGGTAGGGTAATGGATAAAGGTAAATGAGTGATGGTTCTTTAAAGGGGCGGAGATAGGGGTAAAGTGAGAATATAATAGAGGTAATAGCACTTTAAGGGGAGGAGTTAGAGGTTAGTCCTAATGCATAGGGGTGTGACAGTTAGAGTATAAGTTTAGGACCACTGGGGGCAGGTGGAATTTGGGGGCAGGGTAGGGGAGCGGAGTGAGCCCGCAGGGCGAATGGAGCGGGATGAGCCACAGAGGAGTTCACCCTAGGAAAACAATCAGAGGAGCAGTAAGCAAAGGTAAGTAAAGCAGCAGAGGGTAAGGTGACACAATGCCTTGATAATAGAATATGCAGAGAGGGTTGGCAGTGAAGAATATTAGAAGAAAGAAAGAATAGAGTGGGAGTATTAGCTCTTCCAGAATATTATTCAGACCTACAGTTATTACACCTCAGTATTGTTTTATCCATAGTTATTAAGTTCCTTTTCTAGGAATACTTAAAGAAAAAAGATCTGATGCCTATAAGCACCCCCAGGAACTGTAAAAATGGGTATCACATAAGTCTTTGTAGTAGAATATTCCTATTTCACTGAAAAAAGAGTAATTATGTTTATGCAATAGCTGGTGCCACCTATAGCTTTGTAAAAGCAGGCTTCAACTACCCTCTGACCAAGGAAAAGGGTCTGGAATTTAACAGGTCACAATGATTAATATTCCATGACACTGATATGTTATTTTTTTCATTTTTAACTTTTTTAGCATGACTTGAAATAAACATTTAAAAATCATTATGTGTTAAAAAAATAAACCATGTCTCACCAAAAGCAATGAAACACAAAGACAGTGGAACACAGATGTGATGTAATACTTTTTATCTAACTAACATACATCCAATAAAACCACAAACCAGTTAAAACTGTATAGCATTCAATTGTTTTCTACTAGAACTGTCATAATATATGTCACAGGAACAGAGACTTACCAGACTTTACAATAAAATTATATAATACATTACAAACTGTCTGCTCCACAACTAAAGTATAAAGACTGTAAACTACGATAAATACCTAATATCGTGTTGCTGGAACATGATAAGATTCTTTTTGGATTTCTCCTTCCACTAGTTAGTAAACATTTTACTAAACCTGTCTGAATCTGTAATAAACCATGTACTTTGAGGTTTTGGCAATTTAAGTTTTTAGTAATAAGTTGGGAGCTTCAATTGGGAATAAGAGGACTTCTCCTGCAGGTAACAGACTAGTTAAAAGACCCCACCAACAGAAAAAAATGTATGCAAATTATGGAGTAAAGTTCCCATCCAATTGGAAAACAAACAAACAAAAAAGAACAATATGAAATATGCTTAACACTAACCAATCTTACCAGCTGCGTCTCTCTCTTCCCCTCTATTTCTTTTTGTGGAAACCTTATATGAGAGCAAGCCTTTAGCTATTTTTTTAAACTTTTTGTATCTGATGAAGTCTAGAAGATGAAAGCTCTAATCCAAATAAACATGTTTTGAAAAAAAAACTGACTAGAGGTAAATTTTCCCAAAATGTGTTAAAGCTTCTACTGGTTTAAGAACTTTTTGATATACATCAAAATCTTTTCATATAGAACTTCTAGCAAGAAGCAAGGGTTCACAGATATTAGCAGTATTTGCTAATTAAAAGTGTCATAGCAAAAGAATGACACAATCAGACCTACAGTTAATTCTGCAGCATTATGTGCAAACAATATGCTAAAAGTAGGTCACTAAAGCAGTCAGGAGAAGATGAGTGAAATCTTAAGTGAAAAGATAATAGAGGCCAGTGACTCACCCCCCCCCACCCAAAAATAAATAAAGGATTGTGGATTGGTAGGAATATTACAGCTTGCGGCAGAGGCAGTTCTGTAACCAGGAGTTTTTCCAGGCGATGAAAGAAGATGACCTACAGATGTAGCCAATGGCTGGGAGATGGCCAGCATGGTGGCATGTAAGGCAGGCTTCAGTTATGCCAGCTATCAGATGAGAAAATTATTGCTAGCAATTGGAAAGATAGAGAGCTGGTACATACTATTAGTGGGATGTGGGCACCACATATGTCACCATGCAGCATGTGGGGAACTCTGCTCTACTAGAAAACAAGATTTGCCTATATTTTCATACACTGGTCTCTGAGACATTCCACTGGTACATAGGAGACACCACAGAGGTGTCATAGACAGGTAAAAGTCACAATCTGAAAAAGTCCCTGGTAGTTATATGCCAAAAGAGTATATCAAATTCTTAAGATCACCACAGGAACTACAAACATCCATGGAACATTTTTGTGTCATAGCCAATCTCCATCATGTCCTTAGTGCAATTGAATGCACACTTCAGTCAATAAAAAAAAAAAACTTCTGGTGTAAAACATGAACACTTCTATAACCTTGGAGAGGTAAACATCTCTCACCTGTTAGGTAGCACACTCAGAAGTGGGCTGCCTCATTACTTTTATAGCAGCATACATGATACCTCCATATGGAATGAACATGCCCTATGGGCAAAGTTCATGGAAGCAGTTATTCTAGAAGGATACTTAGTAGGTATGTATCATATCTCTCAGCTGTCTACAATTTTGCAGAATGTCTAGATTTTCACCTTCTATTTTTGGTCTCTTCATCATAAAATTTATAGTTTACCAACAAATTATTTAGGACTGTAGTCACTAAATAATGACATTCATTTGAGTTTCAGACTTCATATCCTTTAGAAAATGTATGATAATGTAAATCCTATTATTTTAGCAACTTTATAAGAGCAATATTTAAAATCTGTTCCTGATTTTGGGACTTTGTCCCACTATTATTTTTTGTCTTGTCCAGAATTCCTACACTAAGAGTTTGAGAGGTATGGTATGGTATGTATACAGGTATGTGAAATTATATGCATGCATCTGCAAAATGAGTTACTTTATGTGCTCTACAAATAGGTGGCAAACATTATTTACTAGAGCCATGGCTGACAACACCCATAAGGAATCCATCCACATCTGGTAAGTTTGCATACAACAGAGAGCACTCTGTAATTACATATTTGATGGAGAGAGTACTTGGCAAGCTGAAACCTCATTTCAGGTGTCTGGATACCTCCAGAGCTGCAACAAGTTATGCACTAGAAAAAAAATCTGTGAAGATGGCCACTTTGCATGTGCCATGATGCAAATACCCTAGAAGAAAAGCATTATGGCCTCCCTGTTTGTGGTGTCAGTGAACTACCTCATGAACCCCAGTCAACTGAATCTGGACAACTGCAGGCATCACCAGTAGATAAGGAGGACACGTAAGATGTTGTGTGCCAGACTGCCAGCAGAGTCATGTGATTATGTACACATGAGAGCAAATGAAGGCAACTCTTCAGGTAGGACAGAAAAGACTGAGCATGAATATTCAGATGTGTGGAGAGGATATATACATATATAAAAAAATCTATCTATCTATCTATCTATCTATCTATCTATCTATCTATCTATCTATAAGCATAAAGATTGACTGACGACATAAGCTGTCAATCCCAAAATCATTGATGTAAAAACATTGATTTCAAAAAACATTACTCTACAAAGAATCAAAAAATAAATAAAGTGAATGTTTGGCAAGCCCGCCATACCACCTGCTAACTATATATTCCAACTCTGAGATCACACTACTGTGGAGAAATGGCATACTCCTCCAATATCCAATGTACTGCAATTTGTAACCTAAAAAGCCTGTATATTTCAAACAGCTGATGTTCAATCAGCTGCACTGGCTCCATTCCCCATCGTGGAAAACACCCCTCAAAGAAAATATATGCATCCATATATATATATATATATATATATATATATATATATATATATATATATATATATATATATATATATATTTATGTGTTCATAGGTTCATAGGTGTGTACTAGGCTAGGATTACCCTGGCATCATGCCATTCAATCTTAGTTCCCAGTGCCTCTGTCGAGTAGAGCCACTGGAGTGATCCCTGGGGTAAATTTTCTATTTCCCATCCACTCATCAATATTTCTCTTGAAGAGGGCCAGTCAGATGCTCTGTTTGACATGTATGGGAAGTCTGCTCCATAGCATGAGCAGTCTCTGGGTTATGAACCTGTCCCTCCAGCATGTTCTGTTGATTGTGGTAATGAGGTAAAGGTCTCTGGAGTATGTGGTGCAGAGGGATTGGGATTTCTGTAGATGTAGCATTTCTAACAGAGCTGGGTCAGACATGACTTTGTAAGTCAAGCAGAGATTGCCTCTAATTAGGTGATATGAGACAGAGAATAGTTGGGAGTTTTTTGAGTCTGTCCATATAGGATAAGTGTTTAAGGCCTAGGATCCTCTTTGTGAGGTACTTTTGCAGCCTCTCCAGTTGTTGCATGTGTCTAGTGAGGTACATGACAAATGCGGCATTATACTAGATGATTGGCCTAATGAGGGAAGAGTAGAGGGAGCCAATTCTTTCTTCCTGGATGCAAAACCGTTAGTAATGAGATGTGCCACATAGAAGGACTTTCTGACCACAGTGGCAATGTGGTGGTCAAAAGAGAGGTTGTTGTCAACCTGTGTTCCCAGATCTCTTATAATGCCTTCTGTGTTCAGTGGACAACCATCGATGTGGTAATTCAAGGGAAGTGAGTTTTCCCAAAGGGATGACTAAATTTTTTGGAATTGAACTTAAGGCCATGGTTCTGACACCAGTCGTTGGTCTCAGTGAGGCCTTTCTGTAGGATGTCAACATCACTTGGAGAGTTAATAATAGCTCCCAATGTGCAATTGTCTGCAAACTTTGTCAGCTAGAGTCCCTTTGTGTTGGCCTGGACTTCAGAGAAGTAGATACCAAACAGGGGAGAACCCAGGACCAAACCCTGTGGGACTCCACTCGTGACTGGTTGGCAGTCTGACTTGTTGTCAGCTACTTTCACACCTTGGGTTCTATCTGTGAGTCAGTTTGCAACCCACCTAGTGATATACAGGTTGATGCCCAGCTTAGCCAGCTTTTCTATGATTCCTGAGTGGGGAATGGTATCAAAGGCCTTGGCTAGATCAAGGTATGCTGTATGAACCACTTTGCCTTCATCCACAGCTCAGGTGACTGACTCAAACAAGTCAACCTGGTTGAGCAGGCATGATCTACCCTTCACAAAACCAAAGTGGGATCCAGAGTTTGGAGGTTCTCTATATCCTTGTTTATTAGGTCCATGATGATGCATTCCATAGCTTTGCATATCAGACTCATTAGACTAATGGGGCGATAGTTCCCAGGGTCTGTAATTGCTCTGCCTTTGTGGAAAGGGGTGACTGTAGTAGTACACCATTCGGTAGGGACAAAGCCTGAGGTGAGGCTGAGGTTGAACAGGGCACACTGGTGAGGTGCCAGTTCACTCTGTAGTTCATGTAGAACACAGCCAGGGATATTGTTAGGTCCCATAGAAGCTGTATTCTTGGCCTTGGACAGTGCTGTTTTAACGTGTGCAGCAGTAATACTGGGTGCCTGGCACTCTGCTGGTATTGTGATTGGTCCTTTAGGGGGGTAAATTTGGCACTGAATCTGTTGGCCAGTATATTGGCAATATCTGTTGATTCAATATAGGCAGTACCATTGTGCAGTAGCTCAGAGCAAATCTGGGTATTGCCATGGAGAATATTTACATAACTATAGAAGGCCTGGTGGTTGTCTTTACTATCTGCTGCAATCTTGTTTTCATAGCTAGCTTTAAGAGGATTTGATGAGGGATCTCAACTTTTTGTTGAGGCTGATAAGGGAGTTTTATCACTTTTGGGACTTTACCTTATTCCGCATCAGTTTCCTCCTTCTGTTGTAGAGTTTGTTTATGGCAGGGGACCACCAGATTGACTTCCTTTTTTTGGAGGAGAGCATCTTGGTTCTATTGGGTATGGTGAGATCCATGCATTTGTGTTTGTGTTTGTACAGTGCATTGGTGTATGATTCAGCAGTCATGCAACTATTCTTCATTTGCATAGGTGTCATGAAGTTAGCCACCTCTGTTTTTAGGAGTCCAAAGTTAGCTTTGGAGAAGTTTTTCTTGGAGGTTACCTTTGCAGGGAAGAGGGGGGTGGATGTGCATTTCCAAGGTGATTAGTTTGTGGTCAGATCTAACCATGGAGGAGTTGACTACTGGTGTAGAGCAATGGTTGCCCATGTTAGTAATGACCAGGTCAAGGATGTTGCTACCTCTAGTGTGGGTAAGAACAAGCTGGTCCAGGGCACTGGGATTAATGAATTCCAGGAAATGTTGGGCAAATGTATTGATACATAAGTAGTTTTCCCAGTTAAAGGAGGCATAGTTGAAGTCGCCCAGTATTAGAGTGTTAGTTTGGACCCTAATATTCTCCAGGGTGCTTAGGAATGTGGAATGTGAGTCTTGGGACATGGTTGGGGACCTATAGCAGGCTACAACCTGAATTGCTGTCTTAACCACTGTTTGTTGCACCTGAAGTATCTCTGATGCATTATGTTGGGTTACCAATCTGGAGGTGTGTGCATCCTTTATAAATATGGAAACACCACCACCTATGGAGCTTCTGCCCAAGTTCTGGGGCTGAAAGGTGTGGAATGAGTTATAGCCTGGTAGTGCAGGGGTGCTTCCTGCTGCTTTAAACCAGAGGTCTGTTACAGCACAAATGCCTATATTCTCCATTTTGAGGAGTGCTTCAAACGAGTACATTTTGAGATTTTGACTTCTAGCATTGAGCAGCATGACCCTCAGATTGCATTTGTTTGTAGCTGTTACAGTGGAAATTTGGTCTTTGGAACACTGCCTAAAAAAGGCACTATGGGGTGGCAAGAGCCTTGGCAAGTATCCGGAATCCCAGTGTTGACAGATGCAGGCCATCTCTGGCAAAGTATCGAGTTCTCTCAATCATGTCATCCCAGGCAGACAGATACTGGATCCCCTTAGAATGACACCAGAAGCTTAGTCAATTGTTGAAATCAATCATTTTCTGCTTGTACTGTGGTATCATTCTGGGTGATGGTAGGATGTTGCTCAGGGCTAGGGTCATACCCACCTGGGCTACATAAGCCAAGATCTCCTCCATGTCTAGATATATGTTTCTGCATGCATGTGTGTGTGTGTGTGTGTGTGTGTGTGTGTGTGTGTGTGTGTGTGTGTGTGTGTGTGTGTGTGTGTGTGTGTGTGTGTGTGTGCATGTGTGTGTGTGTGTAAGATGAGTGAACCAATATTATGATATACTACAGTCAACTGCAGAGTAATAAAAGTAAGCCAGCATGTGTGAAACAAACACCAGATGAGCATCACCACCCATGTGGATAGGGAGGACGTAACACACACTGATGAAGACTATGGAATGACACCTGAAAATGGTAACATGGCTCCAGTATGGCCAACCTTGACATGTGAGAGTGCTGCTCATACAATAAATCACAACTGCATCATGTGTACACCTATGCACACTGCAACAATCAGATGTTTCAAGATGGCCACAAATTGTAATGCAGACATGCACACCACCATACAATTACAACCAACCCTAATATACAAGTAGTATGTGAGAATGGCAAGGCACACAATAACAAGGGAAGGCCTGTGGAAATGTTGGTATCAAGTCATAGTAATGGTCAACATGGCCAGATGTGTGCAGATCTGTGCTACAGGTAGACAGTGTACATGGAACATGTATGGCAGTATACAGATAAATGTGCCATCTTCAGCAATGCATGGGGCATGTTATTGAATGCATATTCAAATACACTGTGTTAGCAGATAGTACCCATAAGATAAATATGTAAACTGAGTGCAGTCCAAGTGTATTGTACTAAGACTGATACAGTGTTTGCAACCATGGCATATCAGATAGGAAACATATTAGATTAACATAATAACAGTGAACCACATACAGCATATACCCCAGTATACAAAGAACTCATTATAACTAACAGCTAAGCTGATGTGAATGATGAAATGTGTGTACTTAAAAGTCTTTGGTATCAACAAGTGTAGTGTCATACATACCTACTATGGGTTGTAGGAGGCACAGAAGTCATCATTACCACAGGCAATTGGGGGCATACAGAAAAAAGGCTATCTGATAATGTGGATAATGTGTGGGAGGCACTGTCTCAACTGAGGATATTCATGTTGCCACACACTACCACATCTGTGGGTGCCCCTGCTAAGTGAAGAGCTCGCACATTTCTGAGGCAGTACTGGGATGTCTCCATTGTTGTCAGGGTGGTTGATGGGATATGTGGATGTAACATAGCTTTGTGTGGGAAGAGAATGATTAAAACTAGGTTATGCATCAGCATCACTGCTATCAACAGCACCTAGCAGATAGTGCTTAGGAAGATCAGTGACAGACTTATCATCACAGGCAGCATACCCACAAAGAAGCAGAATATTTTCACTAGGGTAATGAGCACCAATGTGAGTCTGTTCACATATGGTACATGTAATGCAACTCTGTACATATTGGTAGACATGGCCTGCTGCAGATACTGTACAATGCCCACCATACAGTCCACATGCCATCCAAGAGAGGCCATGTGTTCTGCATGGTACCATTTGAGACTATCATGCAGCATGACCACCTGGTTTGTGTGGCACAGTCAGTGGCAATAAACAGACATTGTGTGCTGCATAGATGTGGTAAAATACCTATTCATTTGACTTCAGTAACAGGTAGAGACCTGCAAAGATCCATCCATGTCCATGTGCCATGTGCTCCCCGGCAACTCTGTGGACTATGCCTACACAGTTTCCATAAGCAACTCTGTAGATTGTGCCTACCTGCTGACTGCATGTCCCAGCAGTGGTGGGAATGGCATGGGAAGAATGGTTGCTATTTTCAATGGCCTCATGAGGGGAGCTCCAGGTTCAGGTGGCTATTGGCTGTCATGAAGACTGGATGCTGAGCTATGTGTGGCACTGTGGCAGATGTTTGCCTCTGCAGACCCTCCCCTTCCACTGTTTCTTGCATGTATTGGATATTAGCTGTGTGTTTCACCAGCATTGTACCCTCTATTAAGGTCCATTGATTAGGATAGAAAGGACATCTCCTCATTAGGAGCTACAAATGGGTACAAAACATGCCATTACTTTTATGATCCTAGATATATGGAAGTAGTCAAATGATTATGACAGATGCAAATGCAGGAAAGCCAGAAAGACACATGTGCTTGCATCCATTGCCATCATCAGTTGCCACAGTGTATAAGTGTCCTCAAAGTACATGTAGGTCAAGATGATATATAGCCATGACTAGTGTGCAAGATATGCATGTAGAAATGGATGCATGAGTGGCTGCTCACATGCAATATACAAGCCGCATGTTTGTACCACTACTACATTGTAAAGATAATTACATTGTGGAATGTTCATAACTACTATAACAGTCTACATGCACAGTGTGATGCCCCCATATTCAAAAATCACCATCCAGTAATGTGCTAGCATTCACCCTAGTTATGCAGGAAGACTAGAAGTACATTTATCACTATCAAAGAAGGGGGTGGAGATCCACCAATAATTGCTTCATATTGCTGTTCTATCCATCATGTGTGCCACAAAGCATGGCTCATCATGTTAGCGACATGTGATTAGCATACTCCTTGCCTGGCCCACTATACCATTAATATAGCACATAATGTCCTCCCATAGGTGAAGGCAATGAAGACTTTCCCAGCAATGCCCTACCAATCCCCCTGTACTGACTGAGGGCTTCCAGCAGCACTTTATTTTCAGCAGTGATGAACTTGTCTTGCCACTACCGAGGAGCAAGCATTTGAAACTGATAACTGAGTAATTCTCATTCTGTCAACAAGAGCAATATTGACACAGAATATTTCACTGTAACATGTCCGTGCAATTCACACCATTATAGTAGCAAGGTAGTCAATATCTATATATATCTATATAACTATCTATCTATATCTATCTAGTATATATATATATATATATATATATATATATATATATATATATATATATATATATATATATATATATATATATATATATATATATATATTCATGTTATAATCTCAAAATACTGAAATAGCGAATTTAAGTATCTCGAGACTATAAAGATGAACTTCCGAAATAGAGAAACCTCATAACAGCGAATCCGGAAATGTCGAATTCGCAGTTGTGGTGGTGTGCTACGTGATGTGGGATGTACTGTGTGCCTGATTTATGATTTGGTATGTGGATATGGTTGGAGATTCAGGTAAGTGAATATTTTTTAAGGGTTTTGGGTAGGGATGCGAGTGTATGTGAGTGTGTTCAGAAGTTGTAAGTGTGGGTTAGGGTAGGTAGTAAGAGTATGAGTGTGTAATTGTTGAAAGTGGTGGTGTTTGTACATTTGTGATGTGTGTGTGCGAGGGGACTGTAGAGTGTGTAGTGGTGAGTTTACTGTCTTTTTCAGTGCATGGGTGCTTGCCCCCCTGCTTAGATGTAGTGTAGGTTTATTTATTTGAATTGTGTTTGTGTGTGTTTTGTTTGTTTGTTATAATGTGGGGAGGTCGGTGCATGTCTTGTGTGGTGTATGGTGTGTTTACATTCGCTGTTTTGACTTTCACAGTTTTGGGGTGTCAGTGTTTTGGTTTTTCGGCTTTATAGTTTCGAGATACTGAAATTCGATATTTCAGTATTTCAAGATTATAAAGTGAATCTATATATATATATATATATATATATATATATATATATATATATAGATTAGATAGATAGCTATAGATAGATATAGATATAAAGATATAGCTGTGTGTAATATATGCACACACACAGAAACATATATGGAATGAATATATATCTAAAACTAGGCACAGCTTGTAGCTGTTAGTTTGCAAACATCATAGAACTGCAAAGACATGTCAACCACACACACACTGATATTTACCTTTTGGCTTGAGAGTAGCAATGCAGTCTGAAGAAAGATGGACACAGAGGGCTGTAAAATATAGATGTTATCAGGTTCAGGTGTACAGATGTGGAGCCAACAGCATAATATGTTGGGTACTACTGGTACATTACACTGATACTGAGGACAATGGAGCAGTGCTTTAATAAAAAACCTCACAATGTGGTCGTAATGCCTGTGTACATACACAAGTACTAATAGCAGAACTGAGTACCTGTCTTCCTACACAGTAAACAATGTGCATGCATCATACTGGGGCAGTGGAATGCAGTTTGTTCAGCCACCAAAATATGCAATATGGAAAAATGCAAAAGTAAGCAGAGCAAACATGGTAAATGAATAGGTATATGAGGAGTATGTCAGAGCAAGCATGGTAAGTGAATAGGTATCTGAAGAGTATGTCAGAGCAAGCATGGTAAATGAATAGGTATTTGAAAAGTATGTCAGAGTAAACATGATAAGTGAATAGGTATATGAAAAGCATGTCAGAGCAACCATGGTAAGTGAATAGGTATCTGAAGAGTATGTATCAGGCAGCACACAGTGAATGTGATACACATGGAACATATGCAGAAAGCGGTTTAACAGTATACACCAGCCATATTAATATACACATGGGGAAGACATTCCTAAGGCCCACTCACAGAATCATAGCAGAGCTCCTAGACCTAAGTGATGATTTCCACATTAAAGCAATCTGTAAAACAAACATCTATGTTAAACAGTAGGTCCTGCAGATTTGTGGATATCTAAACATGGATGTAGATCACAAAGGAGTCTACACACACTAGCCTACACCTTAGAACTTCAAAGAATCATAGACTGTACAAGACAACTGAGCCATGTGGTCAGTTACATCTTGCCATAACCCTCCTTTTTCAATGAACAATAGGTCAGTTGTGCCAGAGGTGAATTTATGAAAACCCATCCAAGTGTCTAATTCTCTCTTAAAGAAAGATGGTGTGTCATATTACATGATGTAAAGAACCTTTGTTCCAGAGAAGGAGTAGTCGATCACTGCATGACAAATCTATCTCTCTACCATGGTTTGTTTATTTGCTGAAGTAGATTCAGATCTCTGTTTCTGTTGCTGAATGGAATGTTTGGTTTGTGGAAAAATAAGAGGTCTCACATTGTTGGATACCTAATGGTTTAGAAGGCAAGACACATATCATCCTTAAGGAGTCTGCTGGCCAGCAAATGCAGGGACTAGGTCTCCATCCTCTTTTGGTAGCTCTGTTCCTTTAGATCATTTTTGTCAGGAATCTGTGGGATCTCTCCAAGTGCTTGATAAGTTTAGTAAGATACAACCAAAAGGGGAGCATTGTGTTCAATGATGGTCTTGATCAGTGCAGAATATAGAGGCTAAGGACTTCTTTGGATCTAGCAGAAATACCCATTGTGATCAGTTGTGCCAGATAGATGGAATTACCACTGTTACAACATGATAGTTAAAGAATAGGCAATTATTTACCCATGTTCCAAGGTCTCTCCTCTCACAACATATTTATTTTGGAGTGGGATGTTTTTTGTACTATAAGCATTGTGGAGTATATGTTTACCAAATGCAAAATTATTGCATTTTAAACATTTAGTTTTAGCTCATTTTCAGAACACCAGCTATTAACATGAGTAAATCCATTCTTCTGTGTAACAAATGGAGGTTTGAATGTAACACCCAGTTTACAAACATCTGCAAACTTGGTTAACCAGAATTCCCCATTTTTGATTTGATGATGATAGGAGTATATGACGGAGAGCAGAGATCCGAGCATGGATTCCTGCTGTAACTCACTGACTATTTCATGCACCCTGAGAGCATACCTGCCATTTATACAGTTTGGGATCTGCCCCTCAGCCAATCAGCTATCCATCTAAGTAAGCAGGGACTGGTGTGGAGTACATTTTTAGTTTGTTGATAATCTTAGCATGTGGTATGGTATCATATACCTTGGTGAGGTCAACATATGCTGTATGGACAACATGACCACTGTCTATAGCTTGCATTACTCTCTCAAAAATACTCCCCAGGTTCATTAAGTAGGTTCTACCCTTAAAATGCCAAGCTGCTGGGGGGCCAAATAATAGATTATCAGGTCTGTTATGACCCTGTCCATGGTCATCAGGCTGATGAAGTTATAATTCCTGGGGTTCATGGTGATGCCACCCATTGTGATGAGGTATCACAACTGTTGTACACCAAACCTCGGGTTCCCAGTTGATGGATAAGTTTACAGTGAACAACTGTAGGAGCAGATCTACCAGCATGTGTTTAGTGCTGTTCTGCAAGCAGCCTGATATGTTATCATGTCCCATAGAGGATGTGTTTTTTACTTTGGAGAGTATGTTTAACAAGTGCTGTTTTGTGATAATTTGAGATCTTTAAGTATATATGGGCTTTGTATAGATACCACTGGGGCAAAATTTGCACTGAATTTGTTTGCTAATCCATTTGCGATATCCATTAGGTTAGGGTAAGTAGTGCCATTATGACTAAGGTCTGATCACTGTTGAGTGTCATTTCATAACTTCCGAATGTAAGTAAAGAAAGATTTGTAATTAGCTTTAGCTTCCAATGCCAGCCTACATTCATAGAAAGCCTTTGTTTTCCTGATGGTATTTTTTCAGTACTTTGGATACATTTTTGATATTGACTTTGATTTGGGGGTTTTTAGCTTTGCTATATGTTCTAATGAGCTTTTTTGTTTCATTGTATTGTCTATTCATGCATGTGGACCACCAGGCTTGTTTGATCTTACCTTTCCCATTTTGTTTGGTTGTGGTAGGAACTGACATATTTATAATTTATTTGCATGACTACTATCCATGTCAACATTTTGTGGTTTACAGTTGGACTTCAGTTTTGATCCTTCATCATGAGAATGTAGGAAGTTTGTATATTTGAAGTCTTTCAATACTGTGATATGTGCATCTGCTGGTATAGGGATATTGAAAGAGAAGGTTACCAATTTCTGGGTGGACTTAAAGAGGAAAGGGTATACTAGTGAGATAGGGCATATAGATGCTGTATTTGTAAGGACCAAGATGAGAATGTTCTTATCTGCATGTGAGCTTTTTGTGACTATTTGATCTTTGAATGTCTTGTTTATGAAGTCAAGGAATTTTTGGGCATAGCCTACATTTGAGGAATAGGCCACCCAGTTTATCAATGGGTAGCTAAAGTTGCCCAGGACGATGAAGTTTTTGTACATTTGAAGTTCATCCAATGTATTTAAGAAATAGATATGGTTTTCAGGGGTTAGTAAGGGTGTACTGTAGCATGCTGTGATCTCATAATTGGTTGTATTTAGAATGAGTTGAATCTCAGTAAGTTTGGTTTGTGGGTCTCTGAGTATCTGTGTTCACGCAATGTGACCTTTAACAAATATGGATATGCCACAACAGTTTCCATCAGGTGTAAATTTGTCATAGGTGTAAAATCTGGGTATACAGGGATGCTTGGTACACTATTAAACCAAGTTTCAGTAATAATGCAACATAGATGTGCTCCAAAGGCAGGCGGGATTAAAGGTCAGGTAATTTATTATTCTGAGTTCTAGCACTAAACAGCAACACACTGATATTGTCAGGTGTTTTGTCTGTTAAGATTTTTGGCCCGGAAGTTACATTAGCTGTACCTCACCTAAAAAAGGCAATATTGGGCAGCAAAGACTTTAGTTAGTATGTGGAAGCCCTGGAATGAGAGGTACAAGCCATCCTTGACAAAGGAAGTAGAGCTATGCAGCAGCTCATCCCATGCAGACTTATACTGGATCCCTCTCAAATGATACCAGTTCTTCAGCCAGTTACTGAAACCAGTCATCTTTTCTTTGTGTCTTGGCATCATTTTTGGTAAAGATAGGATTCTGCTCTACCACAGTCTTTCCTGCATTTGTGACATGCATGGAGAGCTTGGAAACGTCTCTCTTCGTATTCCGTAGAGCTCTGTGTGCTACGTTATTTGCACCACCATGTCATAATTATACTTGTTCATGTTGAGAACCATGACAGCCCTTGAGACATCACAGATCTACTCTGTCTGTCTTACTATGGAATCACTAATCACCAGTACATTTTTATTAGTAAAGGATTTGAGTCTACTTCAATAGGTGTGAGTTTTATCCTGGTGTGTCTCTGTTTTGAATGTGGTAGTATGTCTTTTTTTTTAATTTCCACTGAGACCTAGTTATGCTAGATCTTGGAGGCTTAGACAATGACTTTTTTCTACCTCAATATGTTAGATTTTCCAATGTATTTGTGTGGAGTGTTGTAAAAATGTGTGTGGTGCTCAGCGATTATTTTTGTGAAAGTAATGCTACCATCTTATTGAAATATTTACATCTCACAGGTAGTTTATGATGAGGTAAGTAGCAGTTCTTTGTCCATGAGCATTAGGCAGTTGAAACACTGTCTGAGGCTACCCAGTTCTATGAAGATGTCAGCTGGGGGAATATAATCATTCTGTTTAATCCAAGAGTGTAGGAAACTAGGAGTAAAGCACTTATTTGTATGATATTTGGTTTGCTGGATGCCTCTTTTTATGGAAACCTTTATAGGAACAAAATATCAAATTATTCTTTTCTTGATAAAAATCTTATGAGTACAGACTATTATATATTAGTGAGTATCAAAAGGATGTGCATTATGATAGTTAACTATCTGAGGTGCCCTACTAAGAAAGAATCAGTTTACAGTAATTTAACCTTGTTCTAAATAAAGAGGTTGTGCTTTTAGCACAGCTTGCTAATGGGTACAGCTCTGACTTGGATTGTTAAGCTAAAACTTTAGTCCAAGTGCCTGCATATGTTGAGTACAAGTTTGCATTGTACTCTGCTAAACAGCTCAGTGCAATGTAGCTGAGCTAGGAATTCAAACAAACTATTGAAAAATCAACTTTTGGCTCTAGCCAATAATGCTTCCTTCCTAGAAACAGCAGCAACTTACCCTTTTCCACAGGTTAATCACCTCTGTCTCTTAGACTTCTCACACACCTAGCTAAAGCTTTGCTGTAACAGTAACTAAACCATTTATTTATTTATTTAAGTTTGGTTACCAATGCAGAGCAATAAGAAACAAATTGAAAAAATAAAGCACAAAGTACATAGTAAGTAAGTAATTAATCTGTAAAGTCTGTAAGTGGTAAAACAGGTAAAACAAAAAAGGTAAAAAACAATTGAAATTTGAAAATATTTAAATTTGTTGACTATAACACATCTGATAATGGATGTTGTTGCCTATGACAACCATACACAATTAAATGTAAAGGAATAAAATTATCTATCACTTACCCAAGCTTCCACAAAGCAGTCCTTCTGTCTTACTTAAATTGATACAGACTGGAGTCTATGCTGACAGGACAGTAAGTGCAACAGTTTAATCATCATCTGTTATCCATGAGGTACCCTCATTGGGAATTCAAATGGAGTAATAATCATGAGTCATTAATTAATATTAGTATAGCAAAGTACTACTTAGTTTTTGTTGCCAACAAATGGCAACACTAACCTTGCCACATTCTGTAGGCCTGCAACAAACTGTGTTAAACCAAACCAAATTAAACAAACAAAAACCACAGAATCCAGACACCTTTTGTGGTATAATAATAATAAAATAAATTGATTATCAATACCAGCAAGTAGTGAAGCGGCAGCAGCAATGTTGTCAGCAAGATGCTGTCGTCCTGTTCGCTTTCTTAGCTTGAGCTGCCTTGCCTTCACATGAAATGACAATGCATCTTCGTCGCTGAAGGTCAAGGCAGAATTAGAGCGCTCAGCCAAACAAAAAACATGCAATCGGTTCATACGGAGTTAGTTTGTGCGGCGAGACCCCAACAAAGAAAAAAAAACCAACACAACAACAACAAGCAAGTAAATTGCAGTAGATTGTGATGATTGAACAACCAGACATAAACACATGGACATCACAAGAATAGAATAGACATATAAGCAAAAAAAAAACTGAAAACCCCATCTTTGAAGGATTTTTTTTTTATTTTAGTGAAGGCACTTTGCTGGGGGGGTATTTGGGCAACTGTGTTGGGATTGGGGGTCAATTTCATCCCAAAAAAACTGAGAGAGAAAACCTTGGCTCTAAGTTATATCTGTGATGGGCATGCATGAGATGAGACATTTGGACTTGGGGAGACTACCATTGTGTTTGGGAACACATTTCACAAAACCTGCACTCTAGCACCTCCTGTATACCACAGGCCAGTTATCCAATGAAAATGAAGCACTGCTATAATGACGGCAGAATGGCGGATGTATCCATGACTGAGTGATTTTTTTCATCATGTCAACAGACCAGCAGAGAAACAGACAGCACAGTCACACACACCCAGCACCCTGCCAAAGAAGAAATATAAAATACGTATGCAGTGTTCAAAAAATGGTTAACATACCTGCAGATTGTAGTAAGGTGACCAAGCCAGACCGGGGGACATATGTTTAGCATGAAGTATTATAGCAAGGATGTGCACCTCATGATCTCTGTGTATTGGTGTATGTGTGTGTTGCACAGCAGAATTTAAATAATCTAATGTGAAGTGATGCAATACACTTTGCCTTTCATAGGCTTTTAGTTTGCAGAATTGTGCAGGAAAAAAAAAACATACATATTCACAGCATTATTGGCCGCAATGTATGTATGTATGCTTGCACGTGTGTGTGTGTGTGTGTGTGTGTGTGTGTGTGTGTGTGTGTGTGTGTGTGTGTGTGTATGTGTGTGTGTGTGTGTGTGTGTGTGTGTGTATGTACGTATGGGTGTGGGGTGTCAGTGTGTGCATATAGGTGTGTGTAGACAAATTATGTATGGGCTGTACTACACTTTTCCCTTCATCAATGTAATAACTGCATGGCTGGCCTTGGGTGGATACAACTAGGTTCCACATGGTTGTGACTCGTCACCATATTACAATATGTGCAATGGTTACAGCATTTATAGTCAATGGATATGAATGTTGATATGCTGCCTGACTATGGAGTCATGCCATTTCAACATAGGCAGCAACACACCTGGACATGCTAGTGCAATTCCTACAGCTGGGATATACTGTGCTCCACTGAGTACCCCAGGAATAGGGCATGGGAAGCTGGCCCATGTTCTACTACTCTACATTCCAAGAATCTGTGATCCATTACCCTTTGCAAATGATTGCATTTCTTTCTTAACTGACAGTCAACTCCTGGCAATTGCTAGTCTAGACCAAAGACTGCTAGGAGAGATGTGATCCTTTATCAATTGTATTCCTTTTGCAGGTATGTATTTTTGTCCTTCTTAACTGTAACAGCAGGCCAGATAAAACTGTGGGCAATGATAACAGCAGTCACTGTCCAGAGAAGAATGCACGTTCTTTTTTTTTTATTTACTTTTTACTGGCTGCACAACTGGGGATCCTTCCATGGAAGAAATCTGGGCACAGTCAAAAATAATAGTGGGATAAAAATCAGGGACTGTTTTTAAATATTAATGTAATTCACTTAAAAAGCTAAGAGAGCAACAAGTTTTGCATTGACATATTTCTTAACAATAAGAAGCATAAAACTCTAATGTCTGGCAATGTCAATACCTGCCTATAATCCTCAGCAATTTAAAATTAGGGAACTAATTTTCTTGGGTGGCGTAAGCCAGGGAACCTTGTTGGCTAGGCTTACGTAGGCCCTTGGGCTGATAGCCTAGTACCTACCTATGAACTTATGAACCTATAAGGGCAAAAAAATACAAGCCACATTTAGATATGTTCTGTAAAATCAGAGACAGTTGAGAGGTATGGTTCCCAGCTCCTTACCTTTCAACTTCTTTGCTCAATAATTCTGGCCATAGCCAAAAATAATGAAGTGATAAAGGCCCCAAATCAGGGAAAATGTTTATGTATTACTCTAAGTATTTACAATTCAGTAGAATGACACACTTTGCATCTACATGCATTTTCTGAGCAGTAAGAAGTATGAATCTCTAATGCCTGGCATTATTGACTTGGATATGATCCTCAGTGATTAACCAGAGAATCAGGAGCAGGGCAAAAAATGTGAGGCAAAATCAGGAATGTTATATATAATCAGGGACATTTGGGAGGTATGGTTTCTTCTAAAAGCACAATCAGCCCTCTACAACAGCACACATGTTTGTGCGTATTATTTACCATTTTTGATGGTAGCAGCTGATCACTAGAAGCGGTTATCTGTTTGGGAAGGAGAAAAAGCATAGATCTCAGGTGTACTTCATTATGAAGAATGTTCCTCAGTTAGAATGTTTAAATTTCAATGTTCTTCACTGAACATATCCGTCTTACTTTTATTTTTGTGAATTGTGTTTAACAAATAGCCATAGTGAACAATAATGAATCATATTAATTCATAAAAAATTTTTAATAAGTATGAAGAAATTGTTATAACAACATGTGAATCTCCAAGTTTAAGTTGTGTTTCTGTGCTACACATTTTGTCTCTGATCCACACTGAGTGAGAGGTACAGTTTCTCATTTTGGGGATGGAAAGTTGAGAGTTATGGGGGGCAGTCAATGGAAAAAAAGCCAATGGCAGACTGAGACTGATCACACTGAAGTGGCCATTGTTGTGGCTTGGAAGGGGATGAAGATAATGCTTATTATCTGAAATGTCCACGCTGAAGTTCATTACTGTGATTTAATGTCTTTTTACCCTTTCCTGCAAAAAAACAGTTGAACTTATGGGAAGATAGCCTACTAGACATTCAATACCTTATCATTCTTAAAAACACTGTCTAGAATTTTCCATCTGAGTAAAAATGTAATAATTTGTTTGTGTATCTGTTTTTGTGTTTGTTTACATCTGTGTAAAAATCCTTTTATTTGTGTTTTATTTTGTGTTTTAAACTGTAAAAATGTAACAGTTTGTTGAATGACTTTTTGGAGCTTTTCTCCCCGGGTCTCTGCTGAAAATGGACATGTATGCAGTTGGACTATCCCGGTAAACAAATGTAAAATAAATAAATAAATAAGAGGTAATAATTCACACTGCCAAAAAACAACACATTTATTTATTTTATTTTTTTATGGAAGTAGACATGGGGATAGGATACCCTATAGTAGCAAGTAAAAGTACATTACTGTGGTTGTTATGTTTTTTGTTTTCTTCTCAATAATATATCAGCAGAAAAGAAAGTGTGCATATCAGTTTTGGGTGGCAGGTCACATATGAAAGCAAGGGGCAGTTACAGGATTATGCTGAGTGTCATCTGTTGAAGAGCAATGTAGCCACTATATGTATGTGATTCCTTCACAGTGAAAGGTAGTGAGTCATCTCAGAAGGAATACATTAAGCTGGGTCGCTATGTATGTGTTTTGCACCCAAGTGTTTTATTACAAAGCCCCTGAATATTTTGTTGTGAACTGCCTTTGGGGAACTGACTTATGGTCAATAAATCCAGCTTTACATAGTTTTTTGTTGTTACAATCTGGTGCTGTACTTGGTTTACCTGGGGACTGTTAGAACTCTTCTCAAAAAACCCAGGTAAAACTAACCTTTAGAATATACATGTACTAAATTCTTATGATGTCATAAGTATAAATCTTATGTATTTCAACAGATTTTTTTTTAAGATAGAACCTACAAAGGGTACAATGCCATGTTTCTAAACAACTAAAGCTCTGGGGTCAAATTTAGAGGTGTGCTCCACTGGAAGCTGTAAAGTATGAATTACAGTATTAGGTTTGTTTTGTAGTTGAATACTTTGATATTATTAGTGAAAACTTTTGAAAATGTAAAGAAATCTGAAAGTGTAACAAAGATATAGGGTTTCAAAGACAGGACCCTGTGGGTTCACATCATACCTATCAACTCTACAGATTTTTGTAGAATGTCCAGATTTTGGCCTCATATTTTTGGTCCATTTTTCATAAAATTGTGGTTTTCTGGCAAATTAGTGCTAAATCATTAAAGACTGATGTTAGAAAATAATGACAGACATTTGGGTTTCAGACTTCATATCCTTCAGAAAATTAATGCTAATGCAAAATCTGTTATTCTATCAACTTTCTAAGTTTGTAAGAGCAATATTTAAAAATTGCCCCTATTTTTGGGCCTTCATCCCACTTTTATTTCTGACTTTGTTCAGATTTCTTGCTCTAAGAGGTTGAGAGGTATGGTTCACATGCTTTTATTGCCAGTCTGAGGTGTTGCATTATATTTGTTTTTTTTTATTTTTTGTACTATAGGTTCTGTGTTGAACTTCTGCTCAGTATGCTGAGTACAAATGCAGGAATAGCCTGTAGTTCTTCTTTCCTAAATTGCATTAAATGACAAGTTAAAATACTGTTTATTTCTCCTGAATAGAAAACATTTTGCTAGTAGACTTATGACTCCCTCTCGCCAGCTTAGAGCCATCTGCAGTAAACTACATTGCAAGAAGATAAAGGTGTATATGTGCCTTTACAAGTGGAATGTTAATGGCCAGCTAAGTACATTTTGTATCTAAGGCTCATAATACATTATTATGAGAAATGTGCTGTAATACATCAGAGTACCATTACAGAGAAATAGTTCTTTATTGCTAAATGCCTATGAGTTGTCTTAAGCAGTTGTTTGATTGTTCTTACTTTGACATTCACTTCATACACATATATATGTATAGGTTTTCTACTGAATGCTCAACACTGCCCAGGTCAAGTCAAGCATTAACCAAAACCCTTCCCCTAATATCAGAATGCTGAACACTGGCAAGCTTGAAAACTACTGTCAATGTTGAAATTCCCTACAGTGTCAGACCCAGGATCAAGCTCTAACATGGGTCCAGCAGGGGGCAAGTTCAAACAGTCAGTAATGTCGGTATTTGACATTTTGACATTTGAAATATAGGTTCATAGGTTGATAGGTGTTTACAAGGCTAATGACCCACCATACAGGCCTTTTTTAAGCCTAGCCATGCATCCCAAAACTCTGACAAGTTCTGATACCCTTTATAAGTGTAAGCAGGGGTTTGTGAGATGAAACATTTGCAAGCAGGGTCCCAGGAAATGAACTATTTACAGGTTGCTTTTGTCCATTAGAGACATAGGTGCCAAATCAGGGATACATTTCCTGTTCCCCATCAAATTGTCCAAGTTGCACTTGAACTGGGTTAGGGAGCAACTCTGCTTCACATAGATGTGGAGCCTGTTCCATAGATGGGGTAGTCTCTGGGATACATACCTGTCTCTTCAGCAGGTCCTATTTATATCACAGGCAATATTTAAGCCTGTAGAATGGGTAATTCTGGTGCTGTTTTCTTTGTGGATATGCAGGAGATACGTCAGACTGGCATCTAACAATGCCCTATATGCCAGACATAGATCTCCCCTCAAATGTCTGTAGGAGACAGAATACAGGGATAGGGACTTGAGGCAGTCTGCATAGGACATTTTACTTACACTCTGTATTCTTCTAGTGAGGACCCTCTGTGGACATTCCAGTTATTGGATAATTGGATATGCCTGGTTCGGTACATACCAAAGGGGGCATTGTACTCAATGATAGGTCTGATGAATGCTGAATACAGTGGAACAATGACTTCCTTGGACTAAGATGCCATACTTTTGTTAATAAGTTGCACAACATAGAATGATTTCTTCAGTACTATAGACATGTGATGGTCAAAGGCTAGATTACTATCTATGTATGTCCCTAAGTCCCTGACTACTGGGTCAACTATAAGGGGTGTGTTGTCAATATGATAGTTACTGGGGGTGGATGACTTCCCAAAGGATACTATTATGCATTTCTTGGCATTTAGTTTTAGTCCATGGCTCTGACACCAGTTGTTTGTCTGTGTCAGACCAACCTGGAGAACATTTGTGTTAGTGTGGGGTTCAATGACAGCTCCTAATTTGCAATCATCTGCAATTTTAGTCAGCCAGAGACCAGTGACATTGGTCTTGACTTCAGAGAAGTAAATGCCAAAAAGGAGTAGTCCAAGGACTGATCCCTGAGGGACTCTACTTGTGACTGGCCTCTTTGTAGAGGTGGACTCTCCAATTCTATGTTCCTAGTTCCTGTCTGTGTGAGCCAATTGGGTATCCACAAGGTGACATACGAGTTTGTACCTAATCTCTTGAGTTTGTCAACAATGCCCAAATGGGGTATTGTGTCAAATGCCTTAGTCAGGTCAAGGTAGGCAGTGTGAACCATTTTCCCCTTATCCATTGCTTTAGTTGTCTTCTCAAAGAGGTCTGCCAGATTATATGGGATATCTCATATATCCCATGTCCCTTATGGGTAGAGGTAGCTTATAAATGCCTGGTCCTCAATGTCCTATTTGGATACAGGACATTATTATTCTTTCTAGAAAACTTGACTAGGCTTAGATAGGCCCTTTGGGTTATTAGCCTAGTAACAATCTAAACAATCTATAAACCTATGAAGATCTCTCTATCTATATATATATATATATATATATATATATATATATATATATATATATATATATATATATATGGATTCACTTCAGAAGCTTGAAATACTGAAATCTTAAATTTCAGTATCTCGAGCCCAAGAAGCCGAATCCACATAACAACGAAAACTGAAAACTGCAAAATTCAAAACCTCGAATATCAGAGGTTTTGAATTTCATGGTATGTCTACACACACACACACACACACACACACACACACACACACACACACACACACACACACACACACCATCCTCCACACAAACACACACAATCTGTCTACTATATAAAAGCAAGGGGGCAAGCACCCCTGCACACCCCATGTGGGGGCTGCGCCCCCACACCCCCCACTTAAAAATTCTCACTCCGAGGTCGCACTACATACAAACATACACAACACACCACCACACAAGCTACATTCTCCTCGCACACACACATCACAGCAACAAAACACACTGACACACACCACGGCCCCTACCCAAACCCCTTAACACACACACACACACACACACACACACACACACACACACACACACACACACACACACACACACACACACACACACACACACACACACACACACATACGCACTTACCTCAATACATGACCACAGCGGAAGTTTAGAAGTGCAAAATTCAAAACCTCCGGTATTCAAAGTTTTGAATTTTGCGCTTCTAAACTTTCGCTGTTCTGTGGATTCAGCTTCTTGGGCTCAAAATACTGAAATTCGAGATTTCAGTATTTCAAGCTTCTGAAGGGAACCCATATATATATATATATATATAGAGAGAGAGAGAGAGAGAGATGTGTGTGTGTGTGTGTGTGTGTGTGTGTGTGTGTGTGTGTGTGTGTGTGTGTTCTGCATGTTTGAAAGTTGACAAACTCAGGATGTTTCAGAATCATATTATTAGGCTCATAGGTACTACGAAGATCTTTAGAAGCCTAGCTACACATTCCAATGAAATTTTTAGCTCTTTTATTTTATGCATGAATAATCAAGAGCTACGCAGAACATTTATGTGTTGCCCTTATCTATGAGGAACAAGGGTACTAAGCTGGGGTGTATTTGTGGTTACCGATCATTTTGTCTTGATTATGCTTGAATGGTGCAAAAGAAGTATTTTGGAGAAGAAAGCAATTTCAAAGAATTGGTACTGTCTGTGATACACATATATCCCTCCAACATGTTCCATTTATGTTGCAAAAAAGATTGAGATGTCTATAATGGATATTTATGCCCCCATTGGACTTGTAAATGTGAAGCATTTCTGACATGATAGAGTCTGTTGAGGCTCTGTATGCAAGCAAGAAATTACCTGTTAGTAGCCTGCATTACACAGAGAAGAGGGACAAGACTTGAGATGATCCACATAGTTGTTATATAACTCAGGACCATGATTTTCTTGGTAAGAACGCATTGTAGGTGATCAAGTTATGTCTGATGTTTGGACAGATGTATATCCAATGGGGCATTATACTTAATGATCATCAGCCTGACAAGTATGGAGTACAGCGGGATGATTACATCCCTGGACCTAGATGCCATACTCTTAGTAATAAGCTGTGCAATAAAAAAGGACATTTCACAATAGTGCTACATGGTGATAGAAAGGCAATTTGTTGTATGCATAGATTCCCAGGCCCTAAATACTGGATCAATGTTCATGTGTGGATTGTCAATGTGATTGTTACAAGGGATTTTTTTTGCTTGCTGAAGGACACTATTATACATTTCCTGACATTTAGTTTTACTCCATCGTTTTGGCACCAGCTATTTGCTTAGGAAGGGCTCTGCTGGAGGATCTTTCTGTCCTGTGGGGAGTTTAGGATGTCACCAAATTTACAGTTATCTGAAGACTTGTTCAGCCATAAACCCTTAACAGTATCTTTGATCTACAAGAAGTAATTGCCAAAGAGGAGTGTTCCAGGGCTTAAACCCTGAAGTACACCATTAGTAATAGACCTTTTGAAGGAGGTAGAGTTACCCACCCTAATTTCCTGGATTCTATTTTTGAGCAAGTTTACTATCCAATGAATTAAACAGAAATGAATATTTAGCTGGGAGAGATTATCTATAATAACTGAGTGTTAAATGCCTTTAGAAGGTCTACATATGCAGATAATTGTGCTACTGGAGATTAAAGCTAGGACTTTCTGCATGTGAATGCAAACATGACAACCACTACACTACAGAACCCATATTGTTATGAGCTTATAAAACTTATACAAAAAACATAATTCTCTCTTTTAGAAGGAAGTAATATTACTTATAATTTTATATGTTATAGCAAAATAAGCATGCTTACATGCACTGAGACCATGCCCATATTTTATAAAAGCTAATGGGCTGTGAAAAAAAATCATAAGAGTATCTTGAAGTAGTAAACAGAGATTCTCATTTGAAATTAGGGTAAAATTCAGGCCAGAATGGGCTTTGTAAAATGTCAGTAAAACTTCTACAAAAAAAAGTCAGCTGAAAACAAATAAGGTATGTTTTTTAATTATCAGACTACAATAAACAAAATATATCAAAACGTAAATATGTTCTCATACCTAAAAGTAGTGTTCCTGTATTTAACTGATCAATTCATTCCTTGTGTATGTTGAGGCATAAAAATGACATTAAAATGTTTTTTTTTTTAATTTAAGATTTAAGATGCAGATACTCCTCTGTCTGCTTTGAGGCTAGGACCCTGTCCACTTGTGTTTTATAGGTAATTATGGCATTTACATTCCCTGTAAGTTTCATGAGTACATTCTGAATCATTTTAGAGATAGGTTTTTAAATCAAAGAGTAAAAACAGCCAAAAAAATATTCTTGGGGTGGATATTGAGAACATTTTTAGCAGTTGAGGGGTTAAATGTTCTTGTTGCATCTATTACTATGATGACATCTTTGTGTACATTTTCAGCCTTGAATTTTCCATGATTTAGTTTGAGTTGTTCAGATGTCAACGAATATTCCTCAGCGTTTGTGAAGAAATATAGTTTTGTAGGTTTTCTTTTTCTGCTCTCTTGAGTTTTATTGCTTTTTTGACTGTCAGAAGCATTGCTAGGGTGTGGCAAATTGGGTAGCCACCCTGTGTGCATGGTGTTAGGGGACGTAGTCAGCACGTCCATTTTTTTTTTTTTTGCTCCACAGTCCTTATGAGGGAAGGAGTGCTGCATGAGAGAATGGACCTTTTTTGTTCTCTTTCTCTCTTGTAGAGTATGAGAGCATTAGGACCTCCTCCTTAGGTAGGTGCTCCAGATGTATAGCTGCATTGGCAGTGTTTGGGCTGCTTCAGCACGTACACTAATTATATTTTCTATGATAATTTCTTTGTGCTGACAAACAGTTTTGCTGCATCTTTTACATAGTCTAAAGTGCAATATTTGTCAGCTTCTGCTGCTTCTTTTCCATGTCGTTGTGCAGCCGTATGCATTAGCTCACTTTCTTATGCTTCATGTTGGCTGTTCTTTCCTTGCACTGCTTCATTTTGGCCCTTACATCCTCATAGTATTTTCCATGTGAGATATCTTATGAATGATATACATAGGCTACATTAACTTTTTCATTGTTTTTTTATTCACAGTGTTTTGTACAAATGTATAAAAGTTCTGTTGTTTAGATTATGTTTGTCTTGTGACAGACTATCATAAGGATGCCAAATGAGTCCAACTGATTTATGACAGGTGATTTAGGGTATGAAAGTCCTGTTTTAGGTAAACAAAATGACTTCATTTAAATTATCTCTGTCTGTCAGTGGTAGTGTGTGAATGATTATTATGGGTATCAGTGGCCTAGTTATGAATGGGTAGGAGACATTTCGAAAATAAGGATGAAGGTTATCTGTATGCTTATATCTAGGTAAGAAAAAGTCAAGTATAATAGTCTATGGGGCTAACTGCGCAATCTAATAAGCCAGAATATTGGCTCGTTATATCTGAAACTGGCATGTAGATGATTAAGGCCCTGAGCTATTAATAAGCTCCTTCCTGTAGGCAAAGGTACAGGGTTTGACTCTTTCTACATCAATTTGCCTACTGTGTGACTCTAAACAAATCATTTCACCAGAGAGTGCTCCTGGGGTTTCCCTAAAAAGGGACACTTTGTTCAGCGGGCTTACCCTATTAACAAATAAATTAAAGAAATTCAGTGGCTAAGTACATTTTGTATTAGCTGGGGGTTATGACATATTACTCTAAGAAAGCTACTGTAATATTCCATTAGGTTACAAGACTATATTCATATAAACGAAGATGGGAGGTTAGCCTAATGGTTAAGGTGTTTCCCTTACAGACACAAGGTACAGTGTTTGGTTTTCATATGGAGTAACTGGCTAGTACTAATCTATGAAAGTGAGACACACTGCACTTCACTTAGCTTTATTTCATCTTAGTTGGCTAGTACAGGGTTGGACAACAGAACCATAACTAGGGAGGGTCAAAGGGACAGCTGCCCTTGATGAAAACTGTTAGGCAATTTGATGATGCCAATGGTGTTGGAGTGAAGTATCAGTATTTATTTATGAATCTGGTAACATATTTACAGCATGCCTGTCAACTTCTTTGATCAAGATTTCTGAGAAAGCCAAAAAATGTCCAAAGCCACGGACAATTTTAAATATTGTTCTATTTCACTTAAAATGGTAATGGAATAATAGGTTTTGCATGAACATGCATTTTCTGAGCAATACAAAGCATGAAACTAAAGGCATTACTGACTGACTGTAATTCTCAATAATTTACCAGAAAGTCAAACACTCTATAAGAGTCATGGCAAAAATATGAGGCAAAATCAGTGACATTCTGCAAAAAAAGGAAATTTCTCCATGTGTTACAGTTTAAATGTAGCAAGCAACTTGCCACAGTTTTGGGTTAGAACAGAATATTTTTTAGGTTTTCAAACTGAAGAATTTTTATTTTTCTTTGTTCCTGAAGCTGTTAGAAGAAGTCATCAGCATGTCCCGATGGTGCAGTAGTAGTATTATACTGGCATTTGTTTCTGAAATGCAAACACTGAATTTGTGGTCAAGGCTGAAGCACTTAGTGTGCAATACTTTGATTGTAGTAAGCTGTTTGATACATTTGTAGGATGCAGCTTGCTACAGTTTCAATTGGAAGAGCTTATGTTTTAGTCTTCAAAGTGAAATGAAAACCTTTGTTTGTTTGTTTGTTTATATATGTATTCCTCAACTTAAGGTTCAGTGGTGCCAGATCTGAAAAGTGCACAGGGTGTTAGCTATGATTCTGGTGGGCAGTGTATGTCTATGCATGTATCCCCTACTGTTTTTTTTTTTTTTTTGGTCTTCACCTGCCCCTGCCATTTAGCTACAATGCTCATATTGCAGGCCCCATCAAGAAAAGGAATGTGGAATTGTCACTGCATATTAGTCTATGCCATGGCTATAGTTTTTCTTTGTGTGTGTGTGTGCGTGTGTGTGTGTGTGTGTGTGTGTGTGTGTGTGTGTGTGTGTGTGCGCGTGTGAGCACGCATGAGTGTGTGTGCACATGCATTTCTTTAATACATTATGGACTGGGTGATTTGAGTAGGTGTTGTTATACTAGAATAGTGCAGTGCTGACTGAGTGTCATCTGCATATAGCAACATGTATACTGTAAAAGTGTCTGGAATATAAAAAATGTATCCTTATGTAAGTGCAGTGCATGATGAGAAGTAATAAGCAGGTCACTGTGGTACAGCAGTTAGCGTTGCCGCCTCACAGCAAGAGGTTCTCTGGTTTGATCTTCAGCTGGGTGCCTTCTGTGTGGAGTCTGCATGTCCTCCGTGTGGTTGTGTGGGTTTGCTCTGGTTTCATCCCAAAGATATGCTGTAGGTGAATTGGAGACTCTAAATTGGCATGGGTGCGTGCATGTGTGTACCTTCTGTGGAAGGCTGGGTGTCGGGCTGGCAACTCAACACTGTAAAACTCCACTGCCAATCATGAGTGGACAGGTGATCTGCTGTGGTGACCCCTAACTGGAAAAAGCTGGAAGAAGAAGATAGTGAGCAGATGCATGGGGAATACCTATAGTTTGTCAACACATGTCCTCTGTGCTGCCATGGCCACACTGTGGTATGGTGTTACTTCCCTTACTAACAGATATAGCTGTTACTTTCCTTACTAACAGATATAGCTATATGCACAGAAAAAGGTATGTCCTACTTACTCCTTTTGTATGTACCAGGGTGCCTATTTTGTGGCTATTGTTGCTGTTGACACTGTTGTAGTGTTAGTGTTGTGTGTGAGTCACATATGACAGGCATCAACAAAGTGCATCTAGTCATGCATACTCATGTCTAGCCCTTGTACATAACAGCACATCATGTGTGGAATGGGCAGCTGCTGTATAATATTGTGGCACTCAAGTTGGCTGCTACATGTTGGTCACAGTCCTGTTAGGTTGTTTGGACAAAGTGGCACTGACAATGTTTAACTATGTGTGTTCCATTGACATGCTACATATTCCACTGGATGCCCATTAGTTTAAGGTTTACATCTCACATTTGTAGTACTGGTTAACACTTATATTCATCTTTCCTAATCACATCTTCATATTTATGACAGGTACCTGATAGAAACCTTATACATAATATTCCAGACATATTTTCAGTGACTGTGCTGATATAAAATTGATTTTGAAGGCAAAGTAGCACATGCCATTCTGCATACTATGTTTTATTTTTGGAATCTATAACTGTTGGAGCACCTACCACCTATTGTGTGCTTTATTTATAATAATGTAATTACTGCTATCTTGTATTGTTTTATTGCATTAGAAATGTCAGGATAGGTTTACATCAAGTGACACTGCATTGCTTTATGACATCTGTGTATTGTTGCATTGTGTCATCACATTGTACAGGCATCCTTTGGCATGAATGAATGTATCTTTCCTGTGTCATAATCCTTTCATACAGATCTTATAAAGCATGTTTATCTACAGATTGTTTCAACAAAAGACAGCCCACCTGTCGTGAGAGCCAGGAGACAATGACATGGCCACTGGGGATCATAAAAAGTGTCACTGAGGAACTGAATACAGCTGCACCACCTACAGCCCTAAACATTATGCTCACTCATGTCCCAGCCATTCACAGAGATGTAGATGTTTTCTGCTATGGATACATTAGGTGGCCTGCGACATTTCCCAGAAACAGAAGCACATCTTGTTCCAGGGTGTGTTCATGGAGATGACCAGCTTGATGTGCCAGGCCTTCACCACTGCATTTACTGCCCTTGACAGACATGGTCAGCCCTGTCATAAAGTTTATTCGCAGAAGTAAATATTGTCAATGGATTATCCATCTTAATCCGTGTGCCTACATATGTTATTTTCTATCCTTCTACACACTGACTGCCATTGTTGTGGTCATACCAGTGTAATGACACAGGTGATGCAGACCTGTTGTCAACACCCAGTGGAGTGGCCTTTTCACATCCCACACATTCATTTGTGTGCTGTTATGGCACACAAGTTAACATTAGAGTATGCTGAGTGTGCAATATAGGTATTGTGCTTAAATTATTTTGGTTTCTGTTGCTGTTGTAATACTGTATCTCTTTGTAACACAATACTGTATTTCAGTGGGTATACCACAGGCATGCCATCCTGTGGACTCTACTATGATCTGTGGTGGTGCACTTGCATAGCACTGCTGCCACTGTCTTGTATAATACATATGTTCATGTTGCTGTTTACTGCCTCCCTGTTCACCCCAGCATTGCGGTGTTCCCATGTTTCATGGCTGTGGGTCTGTATGATTCATGGTCTGGCACATTTGAGCTTGCACTTGTGCCTTACACTCAGAATATTTTATGACTTGTCATTACTGCCACATTATAGTTATTCTGGGTGATGCTTTCAGTGTTGTGCAGCAGGACTAATGCTGGCTGTGGTAATATGGAACATGTCACATGTCTACACACGGATGATATATTCACCTCTTTTGTGTTGTGTGTCATAGCAAACCCTTCCTTCTTCCATAGACTTGTGCACACATGACTGTCTAATATGCCTGCAGCTGTACATGTTGCATTGCCTAATGTGTACCTCACTCATTCAATGCTTTGGTGTGTTCAGTATGTTATCTAGGATGGCAATAATATATTGCAGTATGCTGTGACACTCTCTATGCAAGTTTTGAAGGATGTTTCAGAAAATTTCTACATATAGCTCATCACATCACTGCTGTCTTGGCACCCTGGCTGATTATATATGTCATATTTATTTATTTATTTATTGACATTTGTTTACCAGGAATGTCTACTGGGCCAAAACATTCCATTTTCAGTGGAGGCCCAGGGAGAACAGCTACAACAACTACAGAAATTTTATGTAACATCATATTAAATATTACAATTGTTGCAGAGTTACACAAAAACATAGGATTAAAGCAAAGATACACAAAAAAACTTTACATATGGCCCAGTGGCCACATCCATATTGCCCCACGCAGTTCTGTGTTCATATCTTCACAGCAGATGTCTCACTTTCATTGAGTACCATGCATATGCCAGCCCTGTATGCCTGTCTTATGCTTACCTGATTCATATGTTCCTCATTTCCAAATGGTCAGATGCATACATACTGTGCCTTGTTTATGGCTGCACAGTACCTCTCCTGTTGTGTGTAATTTGGTTTCTACCCCTGTACTGCACGTTATACATGCTGTGTGTGCAGTTACATAGATTCTGTATCAACATATGTCCTTTCCTTTGCATCATTGGCTATCAAGCATACCTTGCTGCATATCAGGTTGACTGTTGTGTATATACCTAGTATGACATTGTTGCTTTACATGGTCATGTTCATATGTGTCCTTATGCTTCCCATTATGTCACATGTAGAGTGGTGTTGGTGTAGGCATCATGTGATATGTGCATTTCCACACATGTGGTATATGTGGTGTATTTGTATTTGTATTTGTATTTGTATGGTACTGTACAGCATTTAACATTTGCCTACTATACAATATTTGTACAGTTTCACATGCTCTGCTATGCCACTATCCTACCAGAGTAATACTAGCATGGATTGTGGCATAGTTGCATAAATACACACCTATACTACTTAATCTGTTGCCATCATATCAGCTCTCTGGTACAGCAGGTGTCTGTCAGGGACATGTTATACTGTCCTGCCACAGTAGACCATGCTAAACTCACTGACATTGTCCATTAAACTCCATCACATTCTTCCAGCCAGTGATGGCTGTCCTGCACTGTCCACCTCACAGTTTAATTTTCCATTTAGCAGCACTTATCCTACAAAGGTGACTTTCATTGTCCCCTCTGCAGGCCCATTCTTAGGGATGGCAAACATTGTCATACTGCAGCACACATAATAACCTTAGTGGATAACTGTAAACAGCCGTGTGCGAAGCATCCTTCAGTATTGCTGTAAGATTTCACATATAGTACTGCTCTAGTGTGTGTGTGTGTGTGTGTGTGTGTGTGTGTGTGTGTGTGTGTGTGTGTGTGTGTGTGTTGTTATGGTGATAGGCAACACTGCAAACATATCCTCCAATATGTATGCTACAAATGTGTACATATTTTACGTCTGTCCAATATGATTGGCTGCCATCATCTGACAGTGCAACCATCATGATGGTGTATAACTGGCTACCCCACATTTGGTGTTATTGTTTGCTTCCTTATCATCCCTGCAGCTATCTTGCATGCATGTTGTCTACTTTTATACATCCATCCCATTGTGAGTTATCTCCATGTCATTGTCCATCTATGTGTTTTCTGTTTATATGCTTCTATTCCTATTCATCTCCTTACCCTCTCCCATGCACCTATTTTTGTCCAGTCCCTCATTTCTCCAAAAAATGTGCTATTAATTCACAAATAAATAAATAAAATGTATGTGACTTGGACCATGCCTCTAACCATCCTATACAATTTTCCATTTATATTATCCAGCCCACACCGAATGTTTCTCTATTTTCCTATCTTCCCCATTTCTAGGGGTGTGTGCATTGTGTGTGTGTTCTCTGTTCATGTCTCACACACTCATTATTTAAGATACCTATCCTTACTATAGTGGTGACGTGCCTTGGCCTGCTGAATCACTCCCTCTCTCTCTTTCCCCCTCCTCTCTCTCCCCCTCCTCTCTCTCTCTCTCTCTCTATATATATATATGTGTGTGTGTGTGTGTGTGTGTGTGTGTGTGTGTGTGTGTGTGTGTGTGTGTGTTTTACATGCCCTGAGCTCTATAGTGATAAGACATACAGGTCTTGTAGGTATCCTTTGCATGTACGGGCACTCATGTATGCAGCAGACATTCAATATCTTTCATTCGTATGCTTACATACCTTATTCTATACAGTAATTGCTGAATTATTGCAATAATTGTGTGTTTCTTACTGTATCCTGCTGTACATTTCTGATTTCTCCATAAAGTAATTCTCAGTGCAATATTACCTGTTTGTGCTTGTGTCTCCTGTGACCTACATCTACTTGGTGTTCTTTTGACTTTAGTTTGGCTGGTTACATTGAGCTGGCTAATAATTTTTTGCCCTTAAATATGTATTAGATTTCCGACTGTACTCATGGACATAATATTGAGGCTGCTTCTCTGTTGTGTACTACAATACTTGTAGTAACTTATATGCCAAATTCAGCGAAATTCACAACATTGTGTCATTGTTTTGGAGTCTGGCCCAAAGTTAGAAATTTTGCATAACTTGAAAAAAAAGGAAATTCATGTAACCAGGAAATAACTTAGTAAAGTTCTTTTGTCAGTTTATATACATATATATATATATATATATATATATATATATATATATATATATATATATATATATATTGTACAGAGCTCTTTACACCATCCACAGTAAATCATGGTTATGCTTGAATTTAAATAATTTGCATATATTTATCATTAGGCAAATTCTGTCTGAATTTTGATCTCCATTTGGTAATCACCAGTCAGATGAATAATATATCCATTCCATCCTGCATTTGCTAGTGCCTTGGCAGTCTTTCAAACAGAGGCAACATCCTGATAGCTCAACATTTTTGAATATATTAAATTGTGAGGTTTAGAATTTGATGTAATCTCAAGGCATGATGAGCTCTCTTGGTGATAAAGCTTTGTATATATATTTTAAGCAAGGAACATGTCTAAGAGTTTGTGAAAAAATCTCCTGGGATTCTTCCAACTGTAATACTGATCCTTCTGATCCATGTTTCTGAAATTCATTTTTCCTTTGAAGTGTTTTAGTCTAAATGCCTTGATCTTTGATAGATGGATCACTGTTCCTGGCATACTCTTCTGGCTGATATATTCTTTCTTTTCTGTTTTCTTAGCTGTTTAGTTAGGCCCTAAAGAAATGTTTTTATATCCTACAAACCACTTACAATTGTTGTTAAGGCTCCTTGGATGAGATTCAGCTCTTTCATAAATTCTCCACATCTGAAGGTGAACATTATTTAAAAAAAATGTTTCAGCTTTCCTTTTACCATAGAAAGAGTAGAATAACAAATGTTATGTGTTGCATATCTTACCTGACAACTATATTATCAGCAGTTTTTAGGAAATCCTTCTACCTAATAAAACTATATTCTTCAGATCAAAGGAAGTTATTCTCCCTTTCTACTCCTCAATATCAGGTTCATAGAAAATACACTTTCTGCTTTAGTATACACCTCTCCAAACAGGTTACAAAACTTGAGAAACCACAAGAATTTCTGACCAAGAAGAACTTGTGCATGAGATATTTAACTTACACAGCCAACTAAATGTCCCATCAGTATACACTGTCTCCTATGGACACTTGCATGATGACCTGTACTTGGCTTGCAAAGCAATAAAGGATACAGTTCTGTTAGTCGTCTATGTATTAAAAGATGGTAATTCTAACAGTACCAGCTGAATACACATCACTATACAAAATAAACCTGCTGATAGAATATATATCTCTCTGGAAGGATTCATTATCTATGGAATAAGCTCCTACTCCATTTCAAACAAAATAGTTCTCTAACTCTCTTTAAAGCCAACCTTGATGAGTGAATGGATTCTGTAAATTTACCCTTGGGTTGTCTGTTCAAGCCCTTATAGATAGGGTAAGAAAGTAATGAGGACTACAGTGGCTAGGATCCTAATGGTCAACTAAACTAATTGCCTAGTACAGACCTAGGAACCTAATTATTTACATTGTGTGCAAGGTAGAGTAGACAGATGCATTTGGGTTTTATATCTATTGGCTTACTAGTTTGTAATGGCTTTTATATTAAAATGAAAGTTTTAAATGAGAAAAAAATGAGTGGAAGGTAAGAGTTCAGCAGACTTCCTCATTCTAATGCCTCCGTATTACAAGTCAGTTATTAATCACTCTTAAATAATTAATACTATAAGGTGCATTTTGTCTACATGCAAGTTAGCTACAGTTCAAGTGTTCGGCATAACTGTAAAAGTTAGAATTACATCAGCACTGGAGTTTAACTAATGAACTTACTTGAGAGGAAATTTTATTTAACTGAAATCTAGGTGATGGTAAATAAACTAAACTAGAAAGATGGCTATAACAGCATGTGTATTAGCTGATGTTATTAAGCAGGATCTTTACATCAGATTTCTAATGTTAAAAGATAACACAGTTCTAGACTTTGATCTCACAGATTAAAATAAAGGCTTTGGTGCCATAGAAAATAGTGCATTTGGGGGAAAAGGGGGACAGATGAGGAGACTCACAAGCATGATCTGCTTTGCTGTAGATTTCAATGTTTATAGGCAAGTGAAAGGAAATGGCAAATATTTATTAATTTAAACTTTAAAGTAAATGTGAGGAAAATTGTAAGTAATCAGCCAGTAGCTAACATTGTTTACACTGTAGACTTGCACTGATGCTGTTTATCAGATGCTTTTCAGGTAAACCTGCAGATTTTACTTGCAAATGCTTATATTAGCAGAGTCTTTCTGCTCATTAAATAAGCTAGCAAAAGTGCTAGATTGGGTGTTCTTTACAAGGAATTATACAACGACCCCCCCCCATTAATATTCTAAAATGTCCCTGCTGATTGGTCAGAGTGCACGTTGTAAATCAGAGTTATACTAATGGAAAAAGGTCTGGCAACGGAGAAAGCAAGATCTCTGTTGCTTTTTACACACTGTCTCGCTATGTTAAATGAGTTTAACATAGTAACACAGCTTTAAAAAAAGTAATAGAGATCGTCCTATCTCCGTTGCTTTTTTTAAAGGTGTCTCGCTATGTTAAATGGGTTTAACATAGAGAGACAGCTTTAAAAAAAGCAGAGGAGATTCTCTGTTGCTTTTTTTAAAGCTGTCTCGCTATGTTAAACTCCTTTAACATAGTGAGACACTATGTAAAAAGCAACGGAGATCTTGCTTTCTCCATTGCATTTTTCAAAACTGTCTCACTATGTTAAATGGGTTTAACATAGCGAGACAGCTTTAAAAAAAGCAACGGAGATTTTCCGTTGCTTTTTTAAAACTGTCTCACTATGTTAAACTCCTTTAACATAGCGAGATAGTTTGTAAAAAGCAACGGAGATCTTGCTTTCTCCGTTGCTTTTGCCCACAGCTCTGATGTACTGTGTAAGCATGCCCATGCGCAGTACATCAGAACTGCCGCAGAATACCAGACAGCTGCGGAAGGGCAGCAAGGAGACATTATATAATGCCATTATTTAAGAAAAGTAATTTTTTTTTTTTAAATAATGTCATTGTATAATAGCAATAACCCACTTCTGGGTATGGGTAATGCTGGATTTACCCACGGTTGTCTTTGTTTGTCTACTCAGGCTTCACCCTCGTGATCAAACCACACCAACTGTGGGTAAATCCAGCATTACCCACACCCAGGCGTGGGTTATTGCTATAATAACAGACCACCCGAGGGTGTTGTAAAGAGTGACACCTTAGGTGGAGGTCTTTTTCATTCCTAGAAGGTCCATTATTTCCCTGTATCATCCAACCTGGAGGGCATTGCTTCAATCAGAAATATGGGTTATCAGTTAAATTGCATGTTAAATTATTTTGCATGTAATTTTCTAAAAGGATACACGTCTTTTTATGTTTTGATGTAAAATAGTTTATTCACCTATTATTTCAAAGATGATGTAGGATATGTCATTTTTGTTGGCAGAAGCATTTTGCATCCAAAATATAAGTTATACAAATAAGGATACACAGTCACATACATGCACATACATATGTAAAAGCAGGGATACAAGCCAAGATTCATAAAGAGCTACATCAAGTGTAACAATCGTGTTGGCATTACTCAGCACTGCCAACTTGACAGCGTGCTATTTGGTATTCATTAAGCAGCTTTACATGACATGTAGAACCACCAAATGCAGATACATGAAAGACTATACTAATGAAAGCATAAGGAGCTAAAGTCTATGCGAATCAATTGACCCAACATGGCGGAGCTTATTCAGGAAGCTATAAAGCAATCGTGTACACTCAGTGTGGGCTTTTGCCATGTACACCAAAACTCTTTGGAATACAGCATGATTACGCTTAGAAAAATTATTATGCTATATGTGCAACAAACTTTAAATCAGGGTCCTGCTGCTGCCAGACCACAGGCAATTAAACGAAGGGAGTTTAGGTCTGATTTAACTTATCATGGACTGCATGAAACAGAAATTGTTGAGAGATACATGGTAGACAGGGAAACACTGGAAAAAATATGCTTCCCCTACCTCAGGCTATAGCGAAATCATGAAGAACTCATCCCAGTGAAACACAGGTATGTGTAGCATTATGTATACTAGCAACTGGTACTTTCTAGAGACCTACAGGGGATATATTAGGCATGTCACAGACATCAGCCTCTACATATTACATCACTTTCAAATGCAATGCTACTACATGCAAGGGAGCATATCTGTTTCACACGAACACCACAGAGAAGAGCAAGAACCATGTAGGAATTTTATGTAAAATGCACACTTCTGACATTTTGGCGTCCATAGATTGCACACACATAGAAATAAAAGTCCCACCTAGGAAACAGAGAAGGAGGTACATAAACAGAAAACATTTCTACTCTATAAACTGTCATGTTGCCTGTAATGCACAATGGATTACCTACAGTATCTGTGCAGGTAATCCAGGCAGTTCCCACAACTCACACATATAGCACACATGTGAGCTATACACCAGGTTTGCTAGCACTGACATTCCTCAAGGGAATCTAGTGGGGGATGCAGGTTATGCACTGGAGCCCTGGCTCATAACACCAAAGAGAAACCAACACAGCCTCACTGAACAGGGATACAATGATGCTCATGCACAAGCTAGGAATATCATAGAAAATATGTTTAGTTTGCTTAAATCAAAGTTCCTGTGTCTAGACACATTTGGGGATGCACTGCAGTACAATCCAGGCACCTGTGTTGAAATACTTACAGTCTGTGCCATGTTGCATAGTATAATTCTCAGGAAACAGTTCACTAAGGACAGCAAGGGCCAGGACCACAGTTTCAAGAACCACAGGCAGGGTCAGCAGCAGGTAAAGATAAGGAGTCTGAGGGAGAACCACCAGCTGCAGATGGTGCTTCAGAGAGGGGTGTGCCCACTAGTGCCAAAATCGGGCTAAGAGGCAAAGAATAACCCACACCATCACTTCCTAGTTCAAAGCCCAAGATCCCATGCACACACATAGGGAATCTGATGTCTGTCAGATACCACAGCCTATACATAACCATGTAATGGTTGTATTGTGATAGCATCAGACAGGGAAACACCCAAGGACACAACAGTTACCTGTAGTAATGACAAGGTAAGTATGGAACCTGTAAAGAAAAAAAAAGAAACAACATGATATAACTTATTACTCTCATATAAAAATATGTATATACCAGAAGTGGAGTGTTTTCTTTGAGATGTACAGTTATGTCAGTAATATCTCTTCTGTAACATGTTTGCAACATACAGTTACATTTCAGAACCAATAGTTTGCTTTAAGCATTTCAACTGACCAGTGTCCATAAACCACGGAACAGATCAATTATACAGTTACACCCTTATTTGCACAACTATATTAGGAAGCAAATTACAAATGAGTGGGAACAAGAAATCAAAAACTCTAGCTCTGCAGTATCTATTGATAAATCCGGTCTTGTGAATAAGCAAGTATCAGCTATCCACTGGGTGCATCAGACTTATATGCAGCCCTAAGTCACAAAGACATGTGCAAAGGGCATGGCACAGGTATCATCTTTTGTACATAGTGGGGGTGGTGGTGGTGGTGGTGGTGGTGCAAGGCTGACATCAAAGAAGTACATGTGTGTAAGTAAGAAGCGCACATATTCCTCAGAGTATACAGTGTTCAGTGCCAGTAACAACAGATGTATATCAGTCAACAGTACTGTTTAGGTAGTTTGTGAATTATTTGTGCATGTGCGTGTGTGTGTATGTATATGCATGCATGAACATAATCAAGCACTGTGCTAGCCTATGTCATGGCATTTTGGAAATGTGTGAGCCATGCATGGTAGACAAATCACTTCAGCATCATTGCCCCCAACCACAAGAATGAACTTTACAATGAGTTGCACTCCTACTTTCACTGCCCTGGTTAGAAGTCGGTCTGCTACCTGAGCATGAGCGATGCCTACTGGATAAACTCTCATCAGGACTACTTCCAGAACCATGATCCCATGGCCTGCCACATTTGGGAGTTGACACTGGAATCACTAACAGAGCAGTGTATGTAGTGTCACCGTGGGAGCGGGATCTTGCATGGCCACATCTGCAAACACCAAAAAATGTAGCAGATCTCCATTCATGTGGATGCCCACCCTCCCAAAACACAAATTCCATCGCAGAAAATGCCAATTGAAGTGTGCTATTCATCTTGTCTTGGAATTGTCCGCATGGTTCAGGGAGCCACTCACGTCAGAATGCATGACATTTAGTACTCACATGATCTCTTCCAAGGCCTGAGTGTATCATGCTTGTGCCTTCACTATGGCCCTCCACATATGTCTGGTAGCACCTAATAACACACCAGCTTCAGGAGGAGAGTGAACAGAAGGACTCCCCTAAGCACTGCTACTAACCCTTCCTGTGTGGTATAATGCCCTCACATTGGCTATCGGGAGAGGTAACCAGCTCTATGACCAGATTAACTACATTAGCATAATCAGCTGTGTTAACCTCAACCTTTTCTATTTTAGAGGTCTTTGTGACCTGGATATGTGTAGACATACTGACTGTGTCCGAAACATGGTCAGAAGATGTGGAAGTCACAACCTCAGTGTCACACTGATCCTCTGCAACCCCAGACTGTGCCTGCTCATCACCACCATCATCATCAGAATCATCATCAGAGGCTAGTACTAATCTATGAACCTATGAAACTATGAACCTGATACTCCGACATCAGGTGGTAGGAGTTCGACATTGCCACTCTCAGAATTACCTATGATAACAAGCAATAAACTCAGCAAACAGAAAAATGGAGATTGCATTTGATCTCATATTTTCCTTATAATAAAGGTATGCTAAACTTCTTAACAGATGCTAAAGCTACAAAAACTTTACTGTCATATAGACCTAATTCTAGCTTATATACAGTATTAACAATAAACAAATGTGTGCTTACCATGTGTAGGTGGACTGGAAACCTGCAATCTAGAAGTGCCTGTATGAGAAGAATGGAATGGAAAGGAAAGAAGTCTGCAAATGAAACAAGAAAAAGAGAACAGTCCCCTTCACAAATGATTAAAAATGTTCTCATAAAAACAAAACAAAACAAAAAAAAACTAAGTGAACAGTTGCTATCCTCCCCTCCCAGACTCAAAGCAAACTCCACTCTATTGGTATGGCTGCAACTTGACTCATGCAGTTGTCGCTGGGTATCTCTCACTATATATATTATATAAATTAGACATCTTAGATATATGCATATAAAACTATAACAATGACACTTGCTTCTTGCATACCTGGAAGGTCTGTTTGTGTCATTCTGAGTCTGTAGTCCACATCTGAACCAACATCAAGGAGTCTGCTGGAACCCTCTGATGCGGTATCTTGATCTCTGATAAGTAGAAACTCCTCAGTTTCAGTTAGTGGTGGTTTGGTAGCAGGATCACCCCACTCACCTGTAGCCACCTGTTCCTGGACAATTACAGAGGTTATCATGTCAGTTGCCTGGTATCTTATCTGGGAGTAGGTTGTCCCATGCCTTCTGACAGCATTACGGTCATCGACCACCTTTTGCCATATCCTGTCTCTGGCAGATTAGCCATCTCTATCTTTCCCTGAAAGAAAAGCTCCTTGCTGATATTAGTCCAGAAAATGGCCTCATTGTCTGCATTACTATATGGTGTCTTACAGAGTACAGATGTCTTCTTGGGTGTCATATATGTGTAGTGATATTAGATATGTGTGCATTTGTGTGTGTGTGTGTGTGTGTGTGTGTGTGTGTGTGTGTGTGTGTGTGTGTGTGTGTGTGTATGAAAATGAACACAATCAAGCACTGTGCTAGCACTATGCCATGGCATTTTGGAAATGTGTGAGCCATTCATGGCACACAAATCAGTTCAGAGTATGAAATGAAACAGAAAATAGACGCAAAAATGTAATACTTAATAAACAAATATGATGTCTGTGAGCACAGTTCTGTGTGACTGCACGCATCCAACATGCATACAATTTCTAAGTGTTAAAGGCTCACTATTACTACACATGTTAGGCCCGCCCAAAACCCAGCCACACTCCCCCACTTCCAACTCCCACAAAAAAAAAAAACAAAAAAAAACCCAGTATATTTAAAACTTGGTTATCATCACTGATCTTATAACACTTCTGTAATAGAGATAATACATGTTTAAACTATCCACTGCTATGTTCAGTCCAGCAGAAATAAAAAACAGAGCAAAGTTTTCTTTTCTTGCTAACACAGATACAAATGCCAGACCTTTATACATACTTAAAATACAATCATCTGCAATAAGTTTGAAAACATGACATGCAAAATAAAATAATATATTGGTCATGTAGCAGTCAGTAGCATAATTGTAAAAATGCAGAATGGCTATGACAAAAGGAAGGGATAAAAGTAAATAAATCTAAAATTATACATATGCTTTTCATTGGTCACTGCACTTCACCCTTTAATGTTAAACTAAAAGCATTAGTTAATAAATAGCACCATACTTTGACAATATAGCACTGTAAAAAATAGATAAATTTCCCAAAGTCTTGTATTACTGCCAGTATCAAGCTCTATGTTTCAAAACAGCCTCCCCAGTATGATACAAGGGCATTAGCTACACAATTACCTCTATGTATTGTGTAGAGTTAGCCCTGTGAGTACTGTGAGTATGCAAATGATGTGTAAAAATCATTAGCCTTCCTGAATACCACAATCTGCACTGAGTGCAATGAATGTAAAATAGCATAAGGACAATTACATGCATGCACCCTAGCAATGCAAGGACGAGTATTGAGAAGTATTCTCTGTTAATGGCTTGCAGATTTCTCTGATTACCCTGACTGCAGGAACAGTCAGCTTTCACAGTCTACCCTCTTTGATATGCAGCTACTAAGTCTGTGTCAGGGAGATGAGACCTAAAAGAAGTCTGCAAGTGCACTGACTTTTTTAGTTTATTGACAGCCCTAACATTCAGCTGGTGGCATAAATGACCACAGTTACTGGCCCTTAGAAGGAACTGTTGTTCCTATTAAAGGGCGCACTATGAACAATATGAAATATAACATATGACAAGAAAACAGAGATGAGTTGTTATTATGAAAGCATAGATAATGAAAGGTTGTACCAGACAGAAAGAAAGGGATACGCCTGCAGTGTTTGCAGTCCTTGTATGAGTACTTGCCTATGCCCACTGTTGTCAATATCCCAGTCATCTAGACATTCACAGGAACATGTGAAAGGTATCATTATATCTAAACTCTTTATCACATTGATACCATATTTCTCTGGCTGTGACCACTCAGAAATAGTGTGAAATGATTGCTTTCAATTTTCCTGTTTTAGGATTCAAATCCATACAAGCCCCTTTTGCAACATAAAAAGTGTTCAGATATGTACATGTAAAGTATTTGATCTGCATTTTTCTTTTATGTATCATTTGTGGTATCACTGGGCACTGGAAAATTATTTTCATGGCTTAAGAAAAAATTTTGTTTAGTCTGCCATAGGTAGCACAAACCAGCCTGGCCGTATTGTGCGGCCATCAACACTCTGGATGGTTCTCAGGGAAGAAAATACACTTGACAGGTAACTTTCTCTGTTGCACAAGATGTTAAGTGCAATGAGCTTATAGATAAAGGATATCTGAAGCATGGTTTGAATCCACTTACATAATACTTTTTCAGATGATTGTCTGAATATATATTTAACCACATTGTGTGATACTACTGTGTTGTTTAAAAAATCAACTGTTGTCACTATTGTTAACAGCATGAGATCATTAGTTGGTCCACTTTCACATAATTTGTCATTAACTACATGCCTGATAATGTGTTTCATAAAGTACATGAGTGATGTTGCAAGGAGATTTGAGAAGGAATAATTTTTTACTTGAATGCACTTCTTGCTATGGTCATTGCTAAATATACCCATATATTCCACTGCCTTTACTTTCTGTAATCTGTCTGTCATATACACGTCTTCTAATGTCTTTTCCATTTGCTATGTGCATGTCAGCACACAAGTAGGGTTCAGTACCTAAGGAAGTAAGTCAAAAACTTAGTTTACATTACCTTAGGTAGCTCAAACCAAACTGGCACCATTCTGTGGCCTCTGGCAACAGGGAGAGTACATAGTTCAGTAACTGCACCTGCAAGATGTCAAATTCTGTATTACAAGGCATACCAAGGTGTACCTGAAGTAAATCAAGAGAAATAAGGCACAAGAAGCTTGTTTGAATCCTGTGTAGAGATCACATTGTAATCATTCATAAAATGTTCTTTTTTGTCCTTCTTTTAAAAGTTTATTTGTTTTTCACTTAGCAGCATACAGAGTTCATTACATGAGGACAAAAGTGAAACATTTAGTTTAGGCTGCCTTAGGTAGCTCTAACATGCTTGGCAGCATTGCATGGCTGGCACAAGTTTGGATAATAATGATTGAAGAAAATACACCTGTCTGGTAACTTTCTCTGCATCAGCATCCATGATCCTCCATCAGTTCCTGAATCCTATGCTCCAACATGCCAGTGATGACATATATTTTCCCCATACTCCTGAGGACAGGGCCACAAATATGCAGGAGTTCTACCCTGTAGCATACTACACTGAAGTAATGGCTGCCATATAGAAATTAAGCCATCACCTGGGGAACAGAGAAGGATCTATGTAAATAGAAAGGTCTTCCACTTTATTAACTGCCAGGTTGTGTGTAATGCCAAGGAAATCATCTTGAATTGTGTGCTGGCAACCCAGGCAGTTACCACGACTCATATCTGGCACACCTCCCACCTATACCAGATGTTTGCTAGGGGCGATATCCCACAGGGTCATTTACTGGGTGATGCAGGTTATGCACTGGAACTGTAGCTGATGACACCCATCAGAAATGCAAATACACTCACTGAAGAATGCCATAATGAGGCATGTGCTCAAACCAGAAATATCATAGAGTGTATGGTTGGGCTGCTGAAGTCGCATTTCTGATACCTAGATACATCTGGGGGGAGCTCTGCAGTACGATCCACATACATTTACATATACTGAAATATTCACAGTCTGAGCCATACTACAAAACATCATCCTGAGAAAGCAGCTTCAGCAGGATCAACAAGGGGGAAGGGTCACACATCCCACCACCAATGGCAAGGTCACCACAGCCACATGCAGGTGAGGAGTCAGAGGGAAAACAGCAGCTGCTATGGGTGTCGGCAGATGTAGGCGTATTCAACATGCCCTCACATTGGTTAAGAGGCAGCACATAACACACTCAGTTACCACTTAAGGGGGCTAAAACCTTCATCCTGTACTCATGCATATAGTAACATTGCTGCCAGGCAATGCTCACAACCTTTACTTACCCATGTAATTGCTGTGTACTGCTAGCATCAGACAGGAGTCAGCCCTGAACTAAAACTGTTGCAACTTCTGGATTTACAAGGTAAGTGTTGAATCTGGAGTGTATTGTGTAATAATACAAATGAATAGTATGTTGTTACTTGGTAATGCAAGAAAGTAAAAGTGGGTGATTTGTAGAGAAATTACTTTAACATGTGACAGCAGAGACTTATGTGAATACGTGTTGTCTATCAAGTAGTAGGCCTCAGGCATTAAAGATTCACACATCCATACCTCTCAAAATTACTTATGGTCATCAAATGTCAACAGTTTGGCCTCATACTTTTGTACTGGAAAATCATTAAAGAGAGACATTAGAAAGTAATGAAACATCTTTCAGTTTCAGACTTCACACCCATCAGAAGTTTATTAAAAATACTGATGCAAAAATGTTTAATTCTATCAACTGTCTAACTTTCTAAGACCAAAATTTGTAAAAAGTACAATTAGCAAAACAACATCACAAATGCAGATACACTAAACACTGTCAGCCATGCATCCTGAGCATCAGACACAGATATTATGTGTCCCTGAATCCAAAAGACAGAAAACAAGGATCTTGCACAGTTATCATCACTTGCACAGGGTGTTGTGTTGGGGGGGGCAGGAAGCCTAGGTTGACACAAAAGGTCAGTGAGTGTGTGTGAATGACAAAGAGAAGCAGGCAGAAATTCAGATAAAGTAACAAATAGCCAGTGAGACAAAATAAGCTTTAAACTTCATGGCTGAACCATGTAACTGTTGTGTGTGTCTCTGTATGGTCCTCCAGTTGAAATTGGTGTGTGAGTGTCTGCAAGAACACCACCAAGCTCTGTGCTAGCCCTGCATCTTAGCATATCAGACAGCTGTGAGGTGTGCATGGTAGAGGTGGCAGTTCATCGTTGTCATACCTGACTGTGAGAACTGGCTTTGCCAGCAGTTGCACTGTCACATCCATGCCCACAGTCAGATGCGTTGCTGCTACCTAAATGTGACTGATGTCTTCTGAATGAGCTCCACTCATGAGGATGCCCAGAATCACAATCCCATGCCCTGCCACATCCGGATATAGACACGTCAACCACTGATGGAGCATTGGAAGTAGTGCCACTATGGGAGTGTGATTGGGCACAGCCATATCGGCAAAGATCAGATGATGTGGCAGACCTACATCCAAGTGGATGCTGTCCACCTCCCACCAGACATTCCATCACAGACACCACCCATTCCAACTTGTCATTTATCCTATCCATTGAATTGGCAACATGGTGAAGGCAGACATGCATGTCAGTCTGTGCCACATCTACAACCCTAAGCATTTCTCTGGAAGACCTATTGGAAAATGCCTGCACTTACATGATGGCCCTAAACATGTGTCAAGTGGCACTGAAAGACACACCTGTATCAGCTGAAGGGTGGACAGCAGGCCAACTCCGAGGACCCTTAACAACCCTCCTGTGTAGCACCTCGCCCACACTTTGGCTATGACCAGAGTCAAGAGGCACTGAAACCACAGTACCCCTACTCCCCTGATTGTCTCACCCTCCACCTGTCCAACATCTAACAGTTCACTGGAATGGGTTAGCATAGGTTTACTGGCTGTGTCCAATGGAATTACAGTGGATGGCTGAATGTCAGCCTTAGTGTCAGAATCAACTTCTGCCAGTACTCTGGCATAAGGTAGTAAGAGTCCTACACTTCCACTGTCACTATCACCTGTGATAATAAGCAACAAACACAGGAAAGAAATGAATAGCTTCACTACTATAGTCAAATGGATGCTAACAAACTAACAGTGGTGCCACTACTACAGACAGTCCAGCAATACGCACAATAGTCTTGACACCCACATCACACATATGGATAAAATAAATATTTCTTTGAACTGCTCATCAGTACTCACATAAAAAATATTTGGCTTACCATGTGCAGATGATGCTATGTTTCCTATGGATGATGATCCTGCAAGAAGTGAAGCAAAAGGTAAGGACACCATCATCACAATTAACAGTAACACAAGTTGTTAAAATCTTTTGCTCTTTATATGTCCATTAACGATACCTTTAACAAGAACGTGGATGACAAGTCCACCCTAACCCCATGTGTAATCAATCAGGATGTGTTGTTAACTGTATCAATATACAACTATTACCTCCCCAAATTAATTTATTGTTAAACAGAACTTAAGTATTGCTGTCAATATTTTAGTATACAAGAACTATTTAACAATTGAGATAGATAAGCCTACCTGGAAGTTCCTTCTGGGACATACTTGTTCTCCCTGAAACAATATCACCCTGGATCCCTAACAGTGGACAAGAACTCTTTATTTGTTGTTAGTGGTGACAGTAGCAGCCCCCACTGGTACCCATTGATTCACGGGTCACTGCATCTATTCTCCTCTGGGCAACTAAAATCATGTCAGTAGCCCTGTGGCTGCCTACTGCAATCACATCATCAACTATCTGCTGCCAGATTTGCATTCTGCCTGACATATTTCCATGTCCCAGCTCAAGCAGAAAGGCACCATATCACCTAAAAGCTTCAAAGTTTCCAGAGTAACCTCATTCTCAGGTCACTGAAGGGGGATTTTTGGGGATTGCGATGCCTGGGTGCCATAGTCCTATATAACATAAAACACAACAGAAGGATAATACACATAAGTATCACATAACTAAAAGTCCTGTTTCAATATAACACATAATGGTAGCATTTCACTATTACCCACTGAAGAAACATAAAACAGTAAAGATATTCAAATATAAAAAAATAATTGTGTGGTTATAACATATTCTAATCACACAGAAAGCAAGGTTGGATTCAAAACAAGGAGATTAACAATAACAAAAATCTTGTTTGTGCCAAAACAGAAATGCAACTTTGCTCCCCCACCCCCAAAGGAACAGGAAAATGACACATTTTGCTAACAAACCATCAGTGAAATGCTAAAAGTGCTATCAGATAAACTGTCCCTGAAACATGTGTGGAGATTTAACACAGAATAATCCATGTTAAGCTATTGCCAGTCATGTCTACCTTTGGACAGCACTACCCTAGAGGTGTGTATGGCCCATCCTAAAAGGCTAACACCACTGTGTCACTGACAATATAGGACATTTACATTTCATGGAAATAACAACAGAAGAGGGTATAGAGAAAAACAGTTCTAACATTAGCACTTGTGATGACAGTTAATAAGGCTGTGCATCTGAAAAAGTGAAATGGCCTGACAAACGTGTCCATGGCATCAGTACACTGCTAAGAAATGCACACAGGTAAAAGTAGCATTTGCTAATAAACATACACACACACACACACACACACACACACACACACACACACACACACACACACACACACACACACACACACGCTTAACCTGCACTGCAGATATATCAGGTTTCCTAGCTACATGGTTATCTTTTTATGGTGTAGATTCAGGGCTGTTAGTATAGTGAAGATGCAAAGGAGGTGTGAACACATTAGAATTGCTGAATCCCAATTACTTGGCTCCATAAGCAGATGTAAATATAGTGCAGGCATTCCCTCAGTGTTTGTTGATAGTATATCACAACTGTGAATGATTACTGGTAGGGAGAAATAAAATACAACAGCAATTCAGACTACCCTACCTCCAGTGGATATGTCAGCCAGGTTAGACTTACAAAGTATAGAAGTAATTGTACCAAGGTTTTAAATATAAATAAGCAGCACACATTTCACAGCTTCTTTTCAGTAACTTCCAATCTCCCCTTCATTTGTTGACAACTGCATATTATTGCCATTTAATATTCTCACACATTTAAGGCCAATGATACAGAATGCCTTGCAGGCTGTATGTCTCAGATTGCTTCTCAGATGAGACAAGAATGAGCAACAAACACAGAGAGATAAGACAGAGCTGTATTTTTGCAAGCAATAGTCATAAATGGCTGTGTGATCACTCAGTGCACTAAATCTGAAATTAATACATGTACAAATAACTGTCATATGTTTTGTTAGTACTGTGGATGATGCAATTGGTTGTATGCACAATGATTTCAGCTTTCTGCTGCAAAGAGGGATAAGACACCCTTACTGTGTTTCAAAGGTGCATTGGAGTGAGAGTTCAAACCCAGACCTGCGTAAAAATATTTCATGTGTACTATCAGAAATTTTGTAGTGTTTATTTCATAGATTTCTTTCTTCATTTCAACTAAGTTTCCCTCTTTTTAAAAAAAAATGCCAGTGTTTGCATGGTGCATGGCTTAGCACAAACAAGGGAAATGGAGAAGCACAATGAATGTCATGTTTAGCTGTGCTTATTTCATTTGCACGATGCTTAGCAGTGCACAAACCAGGACTAATGGTCCACACAAGAAGCAGACAGAACACTTACAGACAGGGTAGGCAGTGTAAAGGGCAAAAAGGATACATTGTTGCAGTTTTTGCTTTCCATCAAGCAACTCCGCTAAGTGATGTTGCAAGGCAGTTAACAAGCTTTCCCAACTCCTTCAGCCATCAAACACCTGCACACAAGATGCAGACAGTCAATGATTTAAAAATGATACATCATATTAATTTTGCTGGACACCATGCAAGCATACTAAGTGGCATTACATTGTGCTTAACACACTGAACCTAAGAATGAAACTGTCATTTAACTATTCCTGTGGCAGCGGGTGTAAATGTCGGGCTGTATTACATATAGTCCTGGGTTCAAATATAGGAAGTGCAACATATTTTTACTGTTGTGACAGTCTAGTTTATAGTAATGAACTCAAAAATATACAAGTGTTATTCCAACATTCTTGTGGCAACATGTGTAAGTATAGAGCTGCCATACATATAGTCCTGGGTTCTAATACAGAACATTCCAGACATTTTTTTACTGTTGTTCCATTTCACATTATATTCAATCTGACTTATAGCACTTTAGATATGAACTGATATGAGTTATATGTATGAGGGCTAAGACACCTTTATTGTGTTTTCAGATGTATGACTGAGGGCATGCTGTCTGCTATATGTCTTTAAGTATAATTCTGCTACCTGGACTTGTATGGTCTTCACACTTAAACAGGACACATACACAGATGAATCTATATATAAGGACCTTGTCAGGTCACACACATACATGGTCAACACCTCAAACTGTTAATGTATTCTTAAATGATTCGTGACTATGTCTGAGAAGCACTTCTTCTGTAGATAAGATGGAAAATCACCACAGTAGAAGAAAATAGTCTGTCCCCTATAAACAGGTTTGAATACCACACTGTAAAAATGAATTTTATCAGTGTATAAAGCCAAACCAAAATTGTGTCAGTTTGTGAAATGTATGCCCCCAGTGCATGTCTGCAAAGTTAAATCACCTATCAGTTACAGCAGCAGACACCCCTTAAACTAATCTCAAGTGCCAGATTAACCTTCTGATTTCAAAAATTGCTTTCCTCCCTGCTTGCCACTGTTGCTCTCTGCTTAACATCATGCAAACGTGGTTGGCATTGTTTCTCAGGTTTGCGCACTACCAGATATCAGGAATTGGTGAAAACACATCATTTGCCATTGCTCAACGTTTGACATTAGATATGTCTTGTGTTAGAGGGGAAGTTGCCCAATTTAGGGAGCAGAAGAGGGGTGTTCAGTAGTCCAGGACATGTAATGCACTCTTGGTCTAGCACCACAGCCAAAGGCTTCCAAAGGTAGACTATTCTGGCTGTCAGTACAAGTCTGAGGCTTGGAATAGTCTGGCCAAGGCTGTATTCAGTGTGACTGGAATCCCGCACACTGGAGAGCAGTGTGGACACCATTTCAGCAACCTAAAAAAGGTGCAACCAGTGGATGGATTAGTTTAAAACCAGTAACATCCCACAGTTGTGCAAGTATGCTATTAGAGAGAATTTATAATACATAGAAAGCTAAATATAGGCAAGACTGGTATGCATAATGCTCTCTGTTCTTTTCTTTTCTTTTCACAGCTAATCCTGAAATTGAGTTGAATTGTCAGGCTCATGCTGATCATTTGGAGAGATTGAGGGAAGCAAGTGGTATATATGCAATACAAGAGAAGTATTATTGTAGAAAGGTGAAGATAGTTTTTTGTTTTCTACACAGTAGTAACAAAGTAAGCATTCATATCTTAACTGTAAAGGAAAGTATGCATGCATAAGTCTGCAGCACAAGCCAGCTTTAGGAGTCAAGTGTGAGACTGTAGTCTGAGGTTGTGGATTCAAATACTATAAGTAACAACTATACAGTACTACATTTATTTAATAATATTACATACGTTAACCTCTATACAAGTGACACAAAGGCCCTGTTGTTAACTGTAATTTATATAACTGGACCAAGCATATGTACAATATATGCAGAATTGCAAGGAATACTTTGAGCAATCTGTAATTATAGTTTGTAGCTGTTAGGACATATACTTAAATATAATACTTCAGATAAATATAATGGTACTAATTTTATCTCTTTTTTCCTCCCTTCCCAACCCTTATCTTATTTTTTATTTTCTATAATGTGTCATCAGAATGTCTCCATGTCATCCATCTGTACCAAATCACTAAATGCTGCACAGCTCAGGGAGGTAGTTCAACCCCAGTGGGTCAGCCTGTTCCTGCTCCACCGGCTCCAACACCAATGCTCAGCACATCTGGGACCCAACCTGGCAGTAGTGCCTCTGCTACTCCTGCACACCCTGTGTCCTCCGGTAGCATTGCCCTGGCAGCTGCTGCTCTGGTGCCCTCCAGGAGTACTGGCAGAGGTGGGGATTTCATCACACTCCACAAGGTGACAGGGTTGGTGCATAGAATCATGCACCACCTTGTTGGTGTACACCTACACCAGATGGAGAAGCTGCTCTTCCTCATGGTCCATAGGAGGGAAAGATGTCAAGCACTCCATCAGCCAGTGGAGTAAGGGGATAGTGATGACAATCCTGCAAGTGTGGACTATTTTCTCATTGCCCCCATGTTTGATGGGCATGAGCTTGCATTATCCCCTCCCTCACCCCAATCATGGTGCCCTCATCCTTTTGTGTTCCTTATATTCCCTGCATCTTGTCTTGTTTACCCTGTTTACATTTGCTTCCTCACCTACCGAACTTACTTAACCCAGAAATACCAAGGTCTCTTACTCAGCATTCCTTTTTAACTAAAGTAAAAAAAAAAGTGGACACATGTCTCACAAACAAACATATATATATATATATATATATATATATATATATATATATATATATATATATATATATATATGTATATATATATATATATATATATATATATATATATATATATATATATATATATATATATATATATATATATATATATATATATATATATATATATATATATATGTAGATATATTGCCCAATACATAACTGTTCATTTCACACGTGTCTTCTTGTCACACTTGATTTGTTCCAACTGGGTATACAACATGATTGATTTGTCTCCACCCCTCTTCATGGGGGTGATAGCCCAAATTCAGCTAATATTCTGTACATATTTTCCTTTTCCACTACTGAAGAAATAGATAGCTATGGTTCTTTCCTACTCCCTCCTGAACATTTCTATATTGCTTTCCCTTTGGTCTTTTCCCTGCTTGCCCCCCATTTCACCACTTTCCTATATACCACATTTTAACATCTATAGTCTGGTTAAAAAATAGAATCACACATAGCACGCATAAGTAGCAAAAAAAAATGGAGTCCTTCATTTTTTGACCTATATGTTTGTGCAACATTTGGCATTGTGCACCAATGCCAAACAATGGTGAGCAACTCCTCTGTGGTGCAGTTATCTCTGCACAATACCACTTAAACATGCTGTTATAATACACTAATATATGGTGAAGATAGAATAAAGTAAACATTTACTGCATTATCAATACTTATTTAAAAGTATTACATATACCTGGATTTGAGCCATCTGTCATCTGGGCTGAAAAGTTAATATGTCATTGCATTTATACCTGCTACCACAGAGTCAGCTAAACAGCAGGTGTGTTTCATACACTCAGTACTACTTCCCATAATTTTAACAATGAGCATTGCATTTGCACACTGCTTAATTACATTCAAAGAGGGAAAGCAGTAGAAATGTGGATTTGGCATGCACACTTTGCCAGCCATTGCACAAAGCTGCTGCTCGCTGTTGTGCTATGCAAAGTACATAATAGCATGTATTACTTTTTTTTGCTGTCCATTTAGTCTTCATGCCATGAAACAACATGTGGAAACATAAAAAATGAAGGCCCTATCTAAGAATATGTCACATATTTACAATGCAGCCATATGTTTCCTCCCCCCATGCACTGCAACCCTGACCTCTCAGTACTTGTTCACAAATATATCAACTAGACTACATAAATTAATAAGAAATGTTGTGTGATATACTATGCAGATCTTTAGAATGATAATACACATTCAGATTATCAAATACTTATAGTAATGTGGACACCTGTTTGCATATAGTTTGTGAACCTGTCTCTTAAAGTACACCTGCACATTGTAACAAAACTACCACATAATACACATTGCACACTCATCTGTCTGGTAAAATGGAGAACTAGAGCTATCTTCACAACCAAACATGCCTACACATCCATTTCCTGAGGCCTCCACACAGCTTCTGTCCAACATTCACTGCTGATGTCATCCACCATTAGTTGTCCTGCAGCCATCTAAATTCAGAGTTAGGCAGTGTTGCTTGCATAAAGTACTGTGTTCTCCAGTATGTGTACTTAGATAGGTAGGGGTTCTGTTCTCAATGCAGTCAGTGGGGAGGTGTATCTATCTAGTCAGAAGATCATAAGTGTGTATCTTACAGTTACCACTCCAATCCTATGAATCAATAGTATTTTCACACTTGCACATGCTTACACATCCTTTTCGTACAGGTCTCCCAACATTTCTCCAACTTCCACTGCTGGTGTGTAACGTACTGAGCTCTCTAATCTGTGTAGTTAGACAGGAAGAAGGTTCTGTTCTCAACACAGTTGTGTGTGTGTGTGTGTGTGTGTGTGTGTGTGTGTGTGTGTGTGTGTGTGTGTGTGTGTGTATGTGTGTGTGTGAGTGTGTGTGTTTGGGTGTGTGTGTGAGTGTGTGTGTTTGGGTGTGTGTGTCTAGCCAGAATAGCATAAGTCTGCATTCTACAGTTACCACTTGAATCAAATGAATTGACAGTATTTTGACACTTGAGCATGCCTACACATCTGTTTCATGAAGGCCTCCCAACATCTTCTCTCCAACATCCACTGCAGATATCATCCCCTATAAGTTGTCCTGCAGCCTTGTAAAAGTCACACTTGAGCTCTGGTGCTTGCCTTAAATACAACGTTCTATAGTCTGTGTACTTAGATAGGTAGGGGTTCTGTTTTCACTGCTGTCAACTGGGAGGTGTGTATGTGTGTGTGTGTGTGTGTGTGTGTGTGTGTGTGTGTGTGTGTGTGTGTGTGTGTGTGTGTGTGTGTGTCTATCTATTCAGAGGAGCATAAGTATGTATCCTACAATTACCACTCCAATCCCATGGATTGCCAGTATTTTGACACTTGCACATTTTTACAGATCCATTTCATGCAGGTCTCCCAACATCTTTTCTCCAGCATCCACTGCTGATGTCATCCATTATAAGTTGTCCTGCAGCCTTGTAAAAGTCAAACTTGTGCTGTGGTGCTTGCATAAAGTACTGCTTTCTGTAGTCGGTATCCTTAGTTCAGTAGGTGTTCTAATCTCACTACAATCATGTGGGCTGTATGTGTGTGTTTGTGCACTTGTTTAACAATAGAGAGAACATTTTACACCAGCATGTGGGACACTGCTATTAGCATTTCCCCTCACCAGACACTGCTGATGTCATCAGTTATAACTGATTTCCAGATGTATAGTATTCCCATCAGGGCAGGGTCAGAGACTGGCCAGTAGGCCAGGCACAAGTCACCTTATCCTATAGGATACGGACTACATTGACAGGGGTTTCAGTTGATCCACATACATCATGGCATGGTTTGTAGGACCTGTATTTTCATGGTGAGAAATCATGGACCTTTTCTATATGGACACTAGTAATATCTTAACGCAGTGCAACAGACATGTGGGTGTTGTTAATGCTAAACACATATATTTTACATCTTTTAAATGTCCTGACATAGTTCATCAAGGGCATGCATGATGAGAACCCTATAATTCCATGGAATTTGACCAGACCAAAGCATTTGACACAAATCCACACTGAGGTATTCACTCAATACTGTCAGATTTGGCCATAAACACCTATATTTTTAGGTAAGGTTCAAAGGATAAAACCACTACCATAACAGATACAACCATGCAAAATCTGAAGGTAATGCTACTTAATGCTAGAAGTCTAAACCTCAAAATGCACTCTCTCGAGGCACTCCTAAAAATGGAGAACGTCGATATCTGTGCAGTGACTGAGACCTGGTTCAAGGCTCCAGAGAGCACCCCTGCAATACCAGGCTACAATTCTTACCACACTTTTCGGCCACAAAACCAAGACCGAAACACTAAAGGTGGAGGAGTGTCCGTATTCACCAAGGATATTCACATCTCCAGGCTAGTTGCCCAACACAATGCATCTGAAATTCTCCAGGTGCAATTAACACTAGGTAAGACTGCAATCCAAATTGTAGCTTGTTACTGATCCCCCACCATACCCCAAGATTCTCACTACACCTTCCTAAACATACTGGAAAATATTAAGATACAACCAAACTAGGTGATTTCAACTACCCTGCCATTAATTGGGAAAACTACTTGGGTACCAACTCCTTTTCCCAATGGTTCTTGGAATTCATAAATTTCAACGCCCTGGATCAACTAATCCATTGTCCCACCAGTGGCTCCAATATCCTAGACCTGGTCATTACCAACATGGGAGATAGATGCTCCACACCAGTGGTCACCCCCTCATTGGTCAGGTCTGACCATAAGCAAATCACCCTTGACATCCACATCCCACCCCTACCCCCCAGTAAGGAAACCTCCTTAAAAAACTTCTCCAAAGCCAACTTCATGCTACTGAAGTCAGAAGTCACAAACTTCACAACACCCACGCAGACAGGATCTGGAAGTTCGACTGCAGAATCCTACACTAAGGCACTGTACGAGCACATCCACTTGTGTATGAATCGTGCCATCCCAAATAGAACCAAGATGCTCTTCTCCAAAAAAAGGAAGCCAATCTGGTGGTCCCCTGCTATAAACAAACTATGCAACAGAAGGAAGAAACTGTTGCAGAAAAGAGGAAAATCCCAGGATGCAAAAACTCCCTTACCAGCCTCAGTAAGAAGCTGAGATCCCTCATAAAATCCTCAAAAGCTAGTTACGAAAATAAAATTGCCAAAGATTCCAAAGACAACCACAAGGCATTCTATAGTTATGTCAAGAATCTAAATGGCAATGCTCAGATCTGCTCTGAACTACAACAGAATGGCATTAAATATACTGATCCCAAGGATATTGCCAATATCCTGGCAGATCGATTTAGTGCCAATTTCACTCCCCTCTCACCCCCTAAAGGGCCCATCTCAATACCAAAAGATTGCCAAATTCCGATAATCACAGCCACACAGGTAGAAACAGCACTCTCCAAAGCTAAGAATACAGCATCCATGGGACCAGATGACATCCCAGGCTGTGTACTACATGAACTACAAAATGAACTGGCACCCCACTTAAGTGTCATGTTTAATCATAGCCTCACCTCAGGCTTTGTGCCCACTGAGTGGTGCACAGCTACAGTTATCCCGCTCCACAAGGGAGGATCCACCTTGGATCTCGGGAACTACCATCCCATCAGTCTGACAAGCCTGATCTGCAAGGGCATGGAATGCATTATCATGGAACTTATAAACAAAGACATTGGCAACCTCCAGACACTGGACCCCACCCAGTTTGGGTTTGTGAAGGGCTGATCTTGTCTCCTGAATCTGATTGACTTCTTTGAATTGGTCTCTAGAGCTGTGGACAAGGGTAAGGAGGTCCACACAGCCTATCTGGCCTTCAACACCTTCCGCCACTCTAGAATCATAGATAAACTTACTAAGCTGGGCATAAATCCCTACGTCACTCAATGGGTTGCCAACTGGCTTACTGACAGAACCCAGACTGTAAAAGTAGCCGACTCCAAATCCAGCTACAGACAAGTGACAAGTGGAGTACCTCAGGGTTCAGTCCTGGGACAACTCTTGTTTGGCATCTACTTCTCTGAAGTACAGGCCATCATTAAGGTTCTCTGGCTAGCAAAGTTTGCAGATGACTGCAAACTGGGAGCCATTATTGAATCCCCAAATGATGTGAATATTCTACAAAAGGGCCTTACAGAAACAGATGCTTGGTGCCAGAGCCATGTGCTCAAGCTTAATGCCAAGAAATGTATAGTCATCCCCTTTGGAAAAAAGCATGTACCCATAACCTACCACATAGGTGGCAGGACACTAAACATCGAAAGTGTGATGAGAGACTTAGGGACACAAGTGGACAGTGGTCTCACTTTCAATAACCACATCGCCACAACAGTCAGGAAATCCTTCTACATGGCACACCTCATCACTAAGGGCTTTTCATCCAGAAAAAAGGAGGTCATTGTCCCACTGTACTCATCCCTCATTAGACCCATTATAGAGTATAATGCCCCATTTGGTATGTACCTCACAAGACATCTGCAACAGCTGGAAAGGCCACAGAAATACCTCACTAAAAGAATCACAAGCCTCAAGCAGATGCCATATGCTGACCGTCTAAAAAAACTCCAGCTATACTCTGTGGCATATCGTCTACTCAGAGGCGATCTCTGCTTAACATACAAGGCCATGTCAAACCCTGAGCTGTTGGATATGCTCCACTTAAAGAAATCCCAATCCCTCAGAGCCACATGCTCCAGGGATCTAAACCTTATCATCACAATGAACAAAACATGCTGGAGGGATAGGTTCCTGACCCAGAGACTCCCCATACTGTGGAATAGACTGCCCATACATGTCAAGCAGAGCACCTCATTAGCCCTCTTCAAAAGGAACCTTGATGATTGGATGGGAGATAGGAAATTCACCCCAGGGATCATGTCAGCTGCCCTGCTAGATAGGGGCCCAGAGAAGTAAATATTGTGGGAAAAAATTTCCAGGGAATTGTTATGGCTAGGCTTGCATAGGCCTTAGGGCCGATAGTCTAGTATCAACCTATGAACCTACATCACCAAGTGAGTAGACAACTGAATCACATACATGGCGTATAACTATGTTGAAATGTGTGAAGTGATGTATATCTCTGGTCCAGTGATCAGGTCTGCACATCAGGGCTGTCTGCAAGGCCCTTTCCTGTCCATTATTTAAGTCCCAGACATTAAGATTGACATATACATCTTGTGTCCAAACAGCTATCTGGCGGACTACAGATTGTGAGCAATCAATGACTCCATTTGTGATATTAGTATAATACAGACAGTATCTGCACACACACAAAATATTGCTGTCACAGCCATGACAAAACATGAGATGAAACAAAAACATGGGTGGATTTGTTATGTTATGAAAACAAATGCACAAACCAAGGATAATGTAGACATCACACCCTATAAGCAGACCAGTTGGTATGTGACCTGCATCCTGGGCTAGATGGTATGTGGAATGTCCACCAGCATGTGGTCACAGTGGTGAGTTCACATCAAAGGCCAAAATACCTCCATAGTTCACAGTCTTCACCACATCAATAACTGAGTACACCGCACCCTTCTTCATGTACCTCTTCTTCCAGTGATGTGCAACTGAAGTGTAACACCTCTGCCACAGTGAGCTGCCACACATTTTACTGGCCATACCTAGGTATTCTTTTTGTGGCATAAACATTACTTTCTGATGGTGCAGAACACCCATCGATGTGTTACACCAGATGCATGTGTGATACCTGTTCTGGTGATGCATACAGTGCATACATAGCTGTGTGACAAATTGATGGCATGGGTTACATTCACGACAGTGTGGATTGCCTATATATACTGTATGCCTTGCACACCAGTCATCTACCCTGGATTTATCATAATTTCACATACAGGCATAGCAGTGTCCCTCCTAACAGCTCCAGCACATGTTACAGTGTCAGGGTGGCATGCTTGATTACCCTCATAGATTGATGACATGTCATAATAGTTCTGCAAATGTGTTCATGCAGAACCATCTATGATCACTCAGAATCACATATGTTGTGTCAGAGACATGGTATTGCTGGTGGTATTATCATGATATTGTCCATGATTGTGTGTGCTTCTTTTACTGTTGTTCATGGGCTTGTAAATATGTCCCACATTTTGGAGATCACTGCTGATATTACACTCATATTCAGGCATATCAGTTTGCACAACTTCACAATATGCACCCTCCCCCTGTTGTATACTACATCCCTGATAGATGTCCTTTCCATTGTTCACATCAGGATGCTTATCTCACAGAGACATATCTTCTACATTGTTCTTGTCTGACGTCACATAATATACATTTTTACTGTGACGTACGTACTGTACCATGTTGATATGTGATTATTGTTCCTGCTACAACTGTCTTTCATTTACATGCCCTCATCTGCTGTACTTACAATGTTTTACCTGTCCTGTTTCCCTGTGTTCATTCCTACAGTTCATCTGTGTGTCCCTATGCAACTCAAACACTTTCCCTCGCTGTTTATTTTAAATGGCAGTCCATGTACCCTTACAGATCATTTACCTAACTTTTGTACAGAATGGCTTGAATGGGTTTTCACAATACACTGCACTGTATACACTGCAGTGGCGGCTGGTCACTTCAAATTAAAGGGGGGCTGCAGGAGACAGCTGAATGGGTAGGGCCAATGGGAAGGGGGGAGCCAACTAAAAAGGAGTGGAGATATGCTCAAAACCACAACAACTGGAACTTTAATTAAATATGCTGCCCTGGGTGCCAAACTGTCAGTACGAGAGTCCAAGCAAGACAAAATGAAGTGTAGAAGAAAAAAATATTTCAATGCATGACATGACAACTTACTTAATATCTAGATGGAAACACAAAGGTTGTGAGGCATGAAAAAATAAATTACTTTTTAAATACATTACAGGAATGCCAGTCAAAAGCAGTTCTAATTATAATTTATATTCAGCTTTATAAAATTACCAAGTAACATGCTGAATGTAGCAATCTCTGTGATATTCCACTTGTAAAAATGTTTCTTATCCAAAAAAGACCTGCCGCCTGATAACAACTATCTACTTGTTTTATGGGGAAGACATAATCAAAGTAAAAAATGAACAGCAAACAAGAAACAAGCTCAAGATAAATTGCTTAAAGGATTACTGCACAAGTTATGGACCACACATGATAGACTGGCATTCTGTGTAGTTTACGGGTAAAGCCTACACATACGACTACAAGTCTCTAAGAAATGCAATGAGCTTCTGAAAATACTGCAATTCTGTCATTTATTACAAATACTGTCATATGCATTTCAATACCTAAGGCTTATATGTTATCTACTTATGTAAATATTCTCTGCATGGCAACAACAAAAAGGCTTTCAATGTTGGTAATTCTTTAACAGTATGCTTATTAAAGCTTATTTGTATCTTACAATCTCTGACAAGCTTACCTAATGGTCATTAAAGCATTGCTACTTAAACACAGAGCAACAGGGCACTGCAACAGCATTCATTTTCTGAATAATAAGATGCATAAATCAACAGTATAAAAATATGACAGAAAACCAGAACATTCTGCAAAATCAAGGACAGATGAAAAGCCACGGTTGTACCTGTGGTCTACCTTGGATGGGGGAATACTGTGCACACTTAAACTGCATAACTGCTCCTTGCCTTGCTTGGACACATCCAAAGCCACTACAGTTGGGAGTGGGGCACAACAAGTATGTCACAATTTGAAATGTCTCTGGCTGATGGTGATAGCTCATACCTCTCAACCTCAGAGCAAGAAATCTGGACAAAGCCATACATAGAAGTGGGACACAGGCCCAAAAATAAGAACAATTTTTAAATATTGCTCTTATAAACTTAGAAAGATAATAGACTAGTAGTAGGAATTGCATTAGTATGAATTTTCTGAAGGGTATGAAATCGGAAACTCAAATGTCTGCCATTATTTTCTAACTTCAATCTTTAATGATTTGCCACTAATTTGCCAGAAAAACACAATTTTATGAAAAATGGACCAAAAATGTGATGCAAACATAGAAAATTGCCACGCAATACGCTGGGAACCTGTCAAAGAAGGGACACCTTTTTAATATTAGTACTGTTAATTTGAGCAGCTGACAAAATAAGAGCATCTACATGCATTTCTGAAATAAAAGTAGTCTATAACTCTGATCATTACAGTTATTTATAATTGTAAACTATCCATGTTTTCTTCCAAAATTGTTATTTTGCAGATGGATTATTGGGGGAGTGCAACATTTTGAGCCAAAATTTGGGAACAGTTGAAAGGTTTGGAATTCTATAAAGCGATTTATTTGCATGTACCTCTCAACCTCTTAATGCAGGAAATCTGGACAAGGCCAAGTTTATTGGGGGAACATACAAACAGTACTAAAAATTGCTCTTGTATAAAGACAGTTGATAGAATAACAGGTCTTGCTTTAGCATGCATTTTTCTGAAGGTTATGACGTCTGAAACTCAATGTCTGTCATTATTTAGTGACTTCATTCCTAAATAATTTGCCAGAAAACCACAAATTTTATGAGGAACAAACCAAAAATAAGAAACAAAAATCTGGACAGTTGAGAGGTATAGTTCAGCTGGGGTTGTCTGAGTTTGCTGCCCTTCCCCCCCTCACAAAATCATGGTCGAATGGAGCTTCCCCCTGCAGCCATTCCAATGTCCCATTCCTTGGTTATTTTGCACCATTTACCATAAACACTGTAGTGTGCATACTGCTTTACTTCTGCGATGATTTGGATTTCATTTGAAAGTTTTATTTTGCATTTTACAGCACAAACACTAACTGCTAAACAAAGCAATGCAGTCTCAAAATAAAAATAGACAGCATTAAAACTTCTCTGCCCTTGAAACTCACATTCATTGAAACAGCATTGAAACCCACATTCAAGGAAAATGCATTTTGACAGTGGCAGATAAAGATTAACTTCGGGCTGTTTTCAAATCATAGGCCCCTTGAACATGAAACATGCACGTGCTCTTTGATACACCTTCCTGATTGTATTAAATTATATTCCTTGTACGATACAATACAGTTGTTAGAGGGCATTTTAAATTTATTGTTTTCAACATTTTTCCAGTAAACAATGAAACAAAATGCATGCACCAATAATGACAAAACTGCCCAGTTCAGAACATTTCCATCATAAAAGTCTACTCAAACTTCTACAGTCCACCAGTATCAGTAAATATGCACAATCTCTGAAGAAGTAAAGGTCATCTAAATTCCACATTAAAGAAATCTGTAACTAATGAAGAGGTTGCTGCTAGCAAACAACTTTATATGTCATTGTTTCATCTATAAATAAAGTGCCTGTTCCCCTTGAGGAATAAATTGCCTATGTTGCATTAAAAAATGATAACCTAGTAATATTGCAATAGGGAATGGATGGCAAACTAATAACAGGTTCATAGTTACTAGGTATCTTCGCCAAAAAGGACTGCAGCATCCACCCCCTTTACAACAGATTTTTGTTTCTTATTTTTGGTTTGTTCCTCATAAAATTTGTGGTTTTCTGGCAAATTATTTAGGAATGAAGTCACTAAATAATGACAGACATTGAGTTTCAGACGTCATAACCTTCAATGCAATGCATCTACCTACTGTGGGAGTAGAACCCACTGCCTTCTTCATCAAATGCAAGCACACTACCTGTTGTGCTATTAACAATGTAAGCCAACTCAGAATAAGCAGCACTAAACTTCTATTTTTCTGCAGCTCTCAGCTCCTTGTAAATTCTACTCGACACTCAGCTGTATCGCTGAACTTTGCAGTACAAGAAATCTGGAAAAAGCCAAAATGTATTTGGGGGGGGGCAAAAGCCCAAAAACCAGGGACACATTTTAAACATTGCTTGTATAATGTTGGAAAGTTGCTAGAATAAAATGATGTGTTACTACCATACATTTCACTGCCAAGTCTTAAACCCAGGATCCTGTGCAAAACAGTCAGAGCAACATACCACTATGCCAAATCAGCTGTTTTGTGAAAGAGAGGAAGACAAACTTAAATGGCTACCATTTAGTGAATTCAGTTCTCACCATAGCTGTCAACCTCTTAGTACAAACACCTGAACAAAGCCAATAATGGGGGAATACAGCCCCCAAACATATTCAGCAAATTGAGTTCTTACCATAGCTCTTAACCTTAGCACAAAAAACCTGGACGAAGCCAATAATGGGGAGATATAGTCCCAAAAATAGGGACTAATTTCAAATACCCATGTTATAAACTTAGAAAATTGCTAGAATAAAAGTTTTTGTGTTACCATGTACTTTCTGAAGAATATGAAGTCTGAAATTCAAATGCCTGTTATTTTTATTTATTTAACATTTGTTAACCAGGAAAGTCTGACTTGGAACAAAAGCCAATTTTCAGCAGAGACCCATGGAAAAAAACTGCAGGCACATGTCTTTTGTAAGATGGGCGAACATGCAAACTCCACACACAGGGCAGCCAAGCCAATAATCAAACCAGGGAACCTGTAGCTGTCAGGTGATAATGCTACCAGTGCACCACTGGACAACTGACTGTGCATGGAAAAACAAACATACAGAACCACCAATTTTATGAGGAACAGAACAAATATGAGGCAAAGATCTGCAAACTTCTTTTACAAATAGTGGGGGTTAGGGAATTCAGGCCCTTGCCACCTTGCATCCAAGGTACAGGGTTTAAGCCTGAGGTATTCTCTACCCACCATCATGTTCTCCTTCTCTCTAGCCACCAGTATATAGCGGCTGTGGCATCACACACACACACACACACACACACACACACACACACACACACACACACGCACACACATACACGCACAATTTCCATACCTGTCCTCAGCCCATAAATCCACTACATTAGTTTAGTGCATCTCCATGCCCATAAATCCACTTTGAGTAGTGTCCTCCTCAGTCCGCGCACGCTAACGGTTCCTCTGGTAGGTTTCTCAGCATGCCGATGATGCTGGTTTCTCATGAGTGTAGGCTGGAAGCACCAGACTGCTGACGATGCAGTCTGGTGTCATTCGTTCCGCGGATGTCATCACTGCACAGACTTGTGGCATTCTTCTCAATCCCGCTAACCTAGATTGCTATAAGAGAAACAGCTTTGCTGTGTTGCTCAACATGGTTTCCTGGCTGAGAACACTTTTGACCACCACAAAACTGTGCTTGTTTATGTTTAACTGTAGTGTGCAACAATGAATATGTAATTAGTGCTGCTGCTTACTGCGCAAACATGTAAACTCCATGTAAGCTTATTGAATCCTACTGAATGTTTTTTGTGTGTGTGTGCAAAAGTCATGAGGTAGCAGCATGTTCAATACATTCAATAACAGACCCGTCTTTCATGATTACATATCATTGCTCATTTTGCATCATCAAACCTCAAAGTATAATAACATTTCTAATGCATAGGTTATTCTTGTCCAGGTTTGTTCTCCTAGTTAACATTTCAGAAATGGTAGTTTTTTCATAATGCCATCCATGTTTCCCTATGACTAAAAGTGCTGAGAAAATGGCTCTATGTAAGCTACTTTGGCTTACTACCAGCAATCTTTCATTAGATTTTGGTAGTTAAACTTTATTTGTAGTTTTTTCATTATAAACATTTCAAGCAGGTTTAAGTGAAACTAACTCTTTATCTTACAATGCATTCATTCTATCTTTATTTTGCTAGATGGAAACAAAACAGCAGTATATAAAAGAGCTTCTAATGTTTATTCCCAGCATGTAAACATTATAAACTGCAGAAATGTTTGCAAATGTCATGATCAGAAAGAACTGCAGTCCTTCTATCCTAAAACTTTACTTGGGGTCATATTACTTTTGCTACAGATCCATCACTGGCAAGCAAATGAATGTAAGCATAGTATATCACAGAACTGTGTTTATTCGACAATTTATATTGTTTATTTCCTATCCTGTTTCCAATGCAGATGTTTATTTCCTTTCTGGTTTCCCAAAACAATCATGATTTCTAAACACAAAACACATTTTAAGTAATTTATTTTCCATGACATTCGGTAGTGTCAGGTAAAGGTCAGAGCAGTGCTAACACATGTATTTGCATGTCATTGCTTTTGTGTGTGTGTGTTTGATTTTCACTTTTATGCAAAATAACATGGCACCGTAAGTCATAAATATTTGATATATTTAACTGCTTTGCAATTGTGTAAATTAAAGAGACTGGCAGCATTCTTTGCAGTTTTGATTTTATATCTTTTTAGGCATGAACAATGTTAAACAATAGACATGGAGAAATAAAGCAATTAAGAAACAGATCTGAATAATTCTATTTTAAATTTTCAAATTAAAACTGCTTAGACCATACCTTTTCTGTAATAGAACTTTTAAATGTAAAATGATTGAAAACTTGTATGGTTTGCCACTGTGTTAATATTGACATCAAACAAAGTATTGGGTGATGTCTTGAAATTGTTTTTCAGTACATTGGTAGATAACTGTGGCACTGATGTAAAGTAACTGAAATTTATTGACCAAATGGAAGAAGGTTATTAGTCATCTATCAGATAATGTTTTGTTATTTAAGTAATAGAAATATTTATAAAAGTTTGTTGTTCTTCTTCTTTCAGCTTTTCCCAGTTAGGGGTCGCCACAGTGGAACTCTGGTCCTCTAATGATTGGCAGTAGATTTTTACAGTGCCGAGGTGCCAGCTCGACGCCCAACTTTCAACGAAGGCATGCCCATTTCACGCATGTCTTTCAAACGCCACTCGACCATGGGGAGGACATGCAGACTCCACGCAGAAGGCGCTCCAGCCGAGAATCAAATGAGAGAACTATTACTTTTTATTTATATTCTGCTGAAGTTTATTATTTTTTGCCATTTTTGCCTCTGTCTATCCCACCCATTGAAAGGAAACAAAGATGATAAAACTAAGCCATATTAAACTGACAATGTCTGAGGTTACAGTACAGTAGATATTAACTTTAACAGCCTGTTAATAAGCATATTAATGGTATGATTCCAGAATGTTAACAGATTCTTGCTTAGGGTTAATAGTTGTTATCCACTTAGCTTTTTGATTCCTTATGGGTAAAAAAAGACCGGTAAACAGTCTTTGTGTGGTTTTGGCTCAATACCTGCTGAATAAATTGTCTGCTGATTTTCAGACAGTGGCTGTATTTATTATGCTTTCAAAGATAGGCTATTGGAACATTTGCATCATTTATATAGCTAAGAATAATTGGTTTCATGCCCCAAACTATGACTTTAACTGTTTTCAGTTGTTCTTGTAATAGTCCTGCTTGCAGTTTGCATTCCTGAACAAAGATCAAAGTCACAATAACTAGTGCACTCCATGGTCATTATCGAAGAGTTATGTAAATAATTAAATAAATATTCAGCTACACAATGTTATTTTAATTATTTTGGGTAACATTGTTGCAGTCAAAATGAAGTTCCTTTTGCTACAACAAATGAGATTTCAAGTCCTTCCATAAGCCAGTAGACTGATGTCATTAAAACATAAAGTCATTTGATGGAGATGACATATGGCAATGCTAGTTTTCCATTTTTATTGACCTATTTATTCCTTCCTTCCTTCTGCCATCTGAAGACACCAGGGCATAGGTGAAACCTACAGATTACAGCCACCAACCAGTAGGGGCCAGAGTATTTTGTATGCTCTAATGCTCCTTGTTGCTGCTAGCTATAGACCTATTTGCCAAGCTCTACAAAATGTTTGCACTTCTATGTACTGACAATATTGGCATAGTGTGAGGCATACTGTGATAAGCTTCATGATAAGTATACACTTCCATACCTTGACAATGTCTCTGTAGAGTGGGAATACAATGACAGGCCCTTCAAAGAGTATAAGCTTGGTTAGAGCGGAATGCACTTTTGGCTGAGCTGGAGCTTGAAGTCTTGCTTTTCTTCCATGGAGTACAGATTGGCAGCTTTTCCCAGATGGTAGATGAGCAAGCCAGCAATGGCCACTTCCATTTCTGCAGCATTAATTGTACCTAAGTCACCTTGGATCATAATTAGGGTCAAAACCACTATTCTGCAAAGATGGAAGTTGTGGTAATATTTTACATCTTCTTCTGAAAAATATATGTATATTTATATATATATATATATATATATATATATATTTATATATATATATATATATATATATATATATATATATCTACACACACACACACACACACATATATATATATATATATATATATATATATATATATATATATATATATATATATATATATATATATATATATATATATATATATACATACACATGGGTCTACTTCATTTCACCAAAATCCCATTTCACTGAAATTCATTTCACTGAGTCCAAATCACACAAAACTAAATGGCAAACCAAAGACAAACAAACTCACAAAAGTAAAGCCTACCTCCTTCTACAACTTAAAAACTATTTATTTATCCTTTTAACAGGAACCAGACAATATAAAACCAAACTAAGTGAGAAGCTATGCCCCTCACATCCCCCCAATGTAGGAGGCTATGTCCCCCAACTATATATACTAACTCCAGGTCGCACTACAGTGGGGATGAGGGCGTATACCCTTTACTTGCCTTGCAGTACTTTACACACTGCCACATCAAGTCTATAGTTTACAGTTCAGTGAAATTAGATTCAGTGAAATGACTTTTCAGTAATTTGAACTTTAGGTGATTTGGTCTCAGTGAAACGAGTGTCAGTGAAATGGGATTTCGGTGAAGTGAAGTAGACCTATATATATATATATATATATATATATATATATATATATATATATATATACGTGTGTGTGTGTGTGTGTGTGTGTGTGTGTGTGTGTATGTGTATATATTTATATATATATATATATATATATATATATATAAATATATATATATAAATAAATAAATATAAAAATATATATATAAATAAATATATATATATATATATATATATATATATATATATATATATATATATATATATATATACACACACATACATATATATATATATATATATATATATATATATATATATATACTTCATTTGCCTGACAGCTCATTTGCCTGACAGAAATTTTAGGCTGCCCAATTGCCTGACAGTTATTTTGCCCGACAGTTCATTTGCCTGACAGTTCATTTGCCCGACAATTAAAAAAAGGCAAATAAAAAATATATTGCCTTTTCCCAACAGTAGTGTGATCCTGAAGTTAGAATTTATAGTTGGGGAGGTGGGGGGCACAGCCCCCCACTGGGGGGTGTGGTGGGCGAAGCCCCCCACCTACTTTGGTTTTAAGTTATCCAGTTTTTTTTTTATTTTTCACTAAAACCAAAGTAGGTGGGGGGCTTTGCCCCACACCCCCAACTATATATTCTAACTCCAGGATCACACTGCTGTGGGGAAAAGAACATATACCTTTTATTTGCCTTTTTCTAATTGTCGAGCAAATGAACTGTCAGGCAAATGAACTGTCGGGCAAATGAACTGTCAGGAAATTGGGCTGCCTGAAATTTCTGTCGGGCAAATGAACTGTCAGGCAAATGAAGGTGACCCATATATATATATTTCTGTTACTGCAGGGTGGAGTTTAGTAGGGTGTTAAGTTAGGATTTAGATAGTGTTTATCTGTAACATTTATTTTTTTATTCTAATTTGCTAACTGTTTTTCTTCATCTTTTTCTTTTTTCTTTATTATTTTTGAAATAGGGGATGCACTAGTATTAATTATTTCAATTAGTAGCTCTTTTGAGCTTGGGTTTAGTGTTTTAACTATTCAGCACTGTTTCTTTAAGGATTGACGTATACGCATTGTGCGTATATTTAGATCTGCCTTTCAAGTTATTGACTGCACACTGAGGACGCTGTGAGCGAAACCGGCCACCGGTTTGTGTTATGGGGCTGTGGAAGTCCTAATAAACCATTTTCTGCATCAAGCTGACTTCGCGATTTATTTCTTTGAGTGCTGGGATTGTTTGTGGAGTATATGTTTTTTGCCCGAGCACCTCTTGGTTCCGTGCATTATTTCTGTGTTTGGTTTGTCGTTACGGAGTGCTGGAACTACATTTTTCTGTGGATTACTCTACATGGAGGGGCCATGGATTCCATCTTTATTATGATGGGCTTCTTTTTGAAGAACAGTTTCGTGTTGTGAAGACATACGGGACTATATCATTCTATATCGCACTATTGGTCAGTTTGTAGCAGGAAGGTGACATTTTTTTGCACCACGGCCTTTTAGTCATGGCGAAAGGTACTGATTTTTTGAGTTACATCAAAGGTTTGTCTTCTGATAAAGATGACAGTGCTTGTTTTACTGGTGCATTGGACAGTAATAATAGCAGGTTAGCTACACGCTACAAACCCACGGAAGCAGCAGAATGTTTTTTTAGTTTATTAGAGGCATCTAAACGAGTCAGGGCTAATGTCTGGCATTGTAAACTATTGAAGGCATACTTGGTTGCTAAAATTGCACCGAGGGGCCTAAGAGTGTACGTAGAACCTGGTTTGAGTGATTTGGATGAGAACTTTATGGCGAAATGGAGAAGCATACAGGCAACTGCTTCCAGTATGTTTTTGGAACTGTTGGTCGAGCATTATGAATCACAACTGCCTGGTTTATTGTCCAAACTTGATGAATGTTTCGAAAGTACACAAAAATTTGTGAATGCCTCTGAATATGAAAATTTATATACCAAATTTATTAATGACTCTGAGAAATATGATAAGGAACTTTCTAAACGCAAAATGCAAAAATACCAACGTGATGTAAATGATTTCAAAAATAGTACTATGTACACTTGGAAGAAGGTCAAAAAGGGAGTTCGTTTCAATGAAGATAAGACCATTCCCAGGCCCAAAAGAAAGAGGGTGAAGTCTATTTTAAGGCGGAATGATGATACAACTAGTGCTTCTGATTTTTCTTCCAGTGTGTCCAATACTGATACGGAACCTGAAAGTGTACCAGAAGTTCCATCACCTCTATCCAAAAGATTCAGAGCCCCTTTAGAAGGGCAGGGCGCAAACATAGAGGGGGCAGAACAGGCCATATCGAAAACCTTCAAGGAACATATGCTACAACACAAAACATAGATGGTCTCCCTTATGGACAGTTAAATGATGATATTAATAATCTTGTCATTAATTTGACTGACCTGGAGTTTTCCTCCAGTGAAATCAGTGTGCTTAATAAAGGCCTAGGATTCATTCCTTCTTTTTTTGCATCTCATTTTGATGTTATTAATGATTTGAAATGCTTCTGTAGAAAACTTAATCTAAAATATTTCTTTTCAGATTCTGAACATGTGACACAACATGATGACAGCAATACAGGATTTAAATTTAAGAAATCACAATTTACCCCACCCTACCATAGTACAGTCAAACTGTTTGAACAATTAGTACTGAAAGACTTACATCTACATGAGTCTGAGATTTTCTCTAAAAAACAGTATAATTTGACCAAGGAAGAAAATCAAGCCCTAATGAATCTTAAAAATAATAAGAACATAGTGATAGTTGGGGCAGATAAGGGTGGGGCAGTTGTTATATGGGATAGAGAGCATTATTTAACAGAAGCATATAAACAACTGTCTAATACAGAATATTATATAAGTCTAGATTCTGATCCGACTTTACAACACAAACAGGTTATAGATGAGTATCTTAAGCTCAGTTGTGAACGCCAGTTCATTACCCCACAGTTGCTAAGTCAACTTCAGGTAGACCATCCAGTTCTTCAGTATTTTTATATATTGCCTAAGGTGCATAAGAACCTTTTGAACCCCCCAGGACGCCCGATAGTAGCAGGGAGAGGATCATTGACAGAACCGTTATCTGAATACTTGGAATTCAAATTGAAGAAATTATTGTCCTATGTAAGAGCTCGTATTAGGGACACACAACAATTTTTGGCACTTATTGATGACATCCAAGTAGACAGAGATCAATTTTTGGGAACATTAGACGTCCAATCCCTATATACGTCTATACCACATATGGGAGGCATTGAGGCAATAAAATACTGGATGAACTATTCAGGTATCTTCTCCCGTGAAGAACAAGAATTTTTGATTAACATTCTCGAGTTAATGCTTGAACACAATGCTTTTACCTTTAATAAACAATGGTATTTACAGGTAAAGGGAACAGCTATGGGGGCTACTTTTGCCCCCACCTATGCTGACCTGTTTATGGGTTTTTTTGAAATCCAATATATCTATACCATACCCTCAATGTTCAAGCCCTATTTAATCATGTGGAGAAGATACCTCGATGATTGTTGGGTAGTGTGGGGGGGGGGTCCAGGGAACTTTGGCATAAATTTATACTCTATCTTAATTCCAATGTTTATGGTTTAAAATTTACTGGTAACATCAATCTTCACACAGTGGAATTTTTGGATGTATTGGTGGGTAAGCAGAATGATGGTTTTCTTTTTACTGATTTATATAGAAAACCTTTTTCTAAAAATGCCCTGTTACATGCTCAGAGTTGTCACCCACCTCACACTATCCTTAATATTCCAGGTTCACAGTTCCAACGTGTGAGAAAGATTTGTTCTTCTGAAGAACGGTACCACAATAATGCTTCGGATTTAGAATCTAGATTTATACATAGGGGTTATCAAAGAAATATCATCAGTAGAGCCAATCATAAAGCAAGTTCTCTAAACAGGGATTCCCTATTAATAGATAGGGTACGTAGTAGTGATGGTCCCCATATTAGATTTATTACAACTTATGGAACCAACACATTTTCTATCAAAAATATATTAATGAAGCATTGGCATATATTGGAATCTGATGTATTTTTCAGCAAACATATTGATAGAGTTTGCCATTTTGGATACAAGAGGGGCAAGAACTTAGGTCAACATTTTTCCTATTTTAAAAAAGACCATCAACCTAACACTGATACACTGGGTGTAAAAGGAAGTACATTCTGTGGTACATGTAGACAATGTAAATTCATGGCTAAAACTACATCTTTCACTTCGGTGAATACTAAAAAGGTATTTGATATACGCAGCCTCATTACATGCAATAGTACTTGGGTAATTTACATGGCTGTTTGCAAGTGTGGTGCCTTTTATGTAGGGCAAACTTCTTGTGCGTTGAAGCAAAGGATTTGCTTACATATTAGTGATATTAAATGCCAACGCACAAGAAGTGCGCTATACAAACATAAATTAGCTCATCCCACTTCACACTTTATATTCATAGGTCTGGATAAAGTTATAGCATCTGATGTAGGGGATAGTCAAAAACATCAAATGTTAACTAATAAGGAGCGCCGCTGGATTACAAATTTGGGGGCCATGTTTAAACCTGGGTTAAATGACCACTGGTAAACTTTATGAGTTTTGTATTACAGTAAGCTTACATTCAGGGTCCCTTATATATTTCCAATTTTTTATGTTTAGATATACTATTGGGACTGACAATTTGGGTTATATTTCTGTTACTGCAGGGTGGAGTTTAGTAGGGTGTTAAGTTAGGATTTAGATAGTGTTTATCTGTAACATTTATTTTTTTATTCTAATTTGCTAACTGTTTTTCTTCATCTTTTTCTTTTTTCTTCATTATTTTTGAAATAGGGGATGCACTAGTATTAATTATTTTAATTAGTAGCTCTTTTGAGCTTGGGTTTAGTGTTTTAACTATTCAGCACTGTTTCTTTAAGGATTGACGTATACGCATTGTGCGTATATTTAGATCTGCCTTTCAAGTTATTGACTGCACACTGAGGACGCTGTGAGCGAAACCGGCCACCGGTTTGTGTTATGGGGCTGTGGAAGTCCTAATAAACCATTTTCTGCATCAAGCTGACTTCGTGATTTATTTCTTTGAGTGCTGGGATTGTTTGTGGAGTATATATATGCCACAATACAGAGATAAGATGATCAGCTTTAACAATTGGCTTAAACTCTGGTGTCATTCAAAGGGGATCCAATGTCTGTCTGCCTGGGATGACATGCTGGACAAGCCACGCTGCTTCGCAAGGGACGGCTTGCACCTGTCACCCCTGGGATTCCGGATATTGGCAAAGGCTCTTGCCACCCCCATAGTGCCTTTTTTAGGCAAGGCTCAAATTCTAAACCTACCACCCTAGAACACAAACAAGGAAAAAAACTAAGGGTAATGCTGCTCAATGCCAGAAGTCTAAATCTCAAAATGCACGCACTCGAGGCCCTTCTCAGTATGGAGAACATCGATGTCTGTGCAGTGACAGAAACCTGGTTCAAGGCTCCTGAGAGCACCCCAGCACTATCAGGTTTTACCTCTTATCATGCGTTCCGGCCCCAAAATCCGGACAATACCAAGAAAGGAGGGGGGATATCCATATTCATCAAAGACACCCACACCTCAAGACTGGTGGCAACGCACGATGCATCGGAGACCATCCAGGTGCAATTAACCATAGGCAAGACTGCTCTGCAAATTGTAGCATGTTACAGGCCACCCTCACAAACTCAGGAACCTCACATGGCCTTCCTGAAAACACTAGAGGGGATAAATGTATCACCAAACACCATCATACTAGGTGACTTCAATTACCCTAATATAGACTGGGAACACTACTCAAGCCCAAACACCCTAGCCCAAAAGTTCCTGGAATTCATAAACTCAAATGCCATGGAACAACTAGTCACCATCCCCACAAGAGGAGAAAACATACTTGATCTCATCATCACGAACATGGGAGCACAATGTTCAACACCGAAGTATACCCCTCACTGGTGAGATCAGATCACAAACTAATCTCGCTGGAGGTCCTCATCCCACCCCACCTGAAATAAAAAGACCACAGTAAAGAACTTCTCGAAGCCGACTTCACACTTCTAAAGACTAGTGTGGTCTCCTTTAAGGCCCCGAGCCGACGGAAAACAGTACACAAGCCGGAGAATCACTTACAAATGCCTTCTACCAGCACCTGCAGGACTGGATGGATAAGGCAATCCCAAGCAAAACAAAGACTCTTTGTACCAAAGGCAAGCGTCCACTCTGGTGGACCCCAGCCATAAACAAACTCTACAACAAAAGGAGGAAGCTACTACAAGATAGAGCAAAATCCTTAAAAGGTAAGACACCCTTGATCACTATAAGTAAAAACTAAGAGCTCTCATAAAATCATCCAAAGCAAATTTTGAGAGAAAAATAGCTAAAGACTCAAAAGACAATCATAAGGCCTTCTTTAGCTATGTTAGAAACCTGGGAGGAAACTCCCAGATATGCTCAGAACTAGTTCAAAATGATGTGAAGATTACTGATCCTACAGACATTGCCAACATACTGGCTGACAGGTTCAGTGCAAACTTCTCCCCTCCCCAAAAGGAGAGATATCTATACCAAGCGATTGCAGCCCCCAAACATCTCCAACGCCCAAGTGAGAACTGCTCTCTCCAAAGCAAAAACACAGCATCCATGGGACCTGATGGTGTCCCCGGCTGTGTGCTCCACTTAACTCAACGAGAATTAAACCCACAGCTAGGACAGCTGTTTAATCATAGTCTTACCTCTGGATACATACCCAGGAGTGGCGCACTGCAACTGTGGTCCCACTTCACAAAGGCGGTGCCTCCACCGACCCTGGAAATTACCGGCCCATTAGCTTGACAAGCCTTATCTGCAAAGCCATGGAGAGGATCATAATGGACCTCATAAATAAAGACATAGGGAATTTGCAGACTTTGGATCCATCCCAGTTTGGCTTTGTCAAAGGCAGATCATGCCTTCTAAACTTGGTTGACTTTTGAAACAGTCACCAAAGCCATTGATGAGGGAAAGGCAGTCCATACAGCCTACCTCGATCTGGCGAAGGCCTTTGATACAATACCCCACTCGGGTATCATTGAAAAACTCATCAGCTTAAATGTTAACCCATACATCACAAGATGGGTTGCAAACTGGCTGAGTGACAGAACCCACAGGGTCAGAGTTGCTGGCGCCATGTCAGACTCAAAGCCTGTCACAAGTGGTGTACCACAGGGCTCTGTCCTGGGCCCACTCTTGTTTGGCATCTACTTTTCCCCAGTACAGGCAAACACAGGAGGGTTATGGCTGACAAAGTTTGCAGATGACTGCAAACTGGGCCATAGTAGAAAACACATCTGACACAGATATCCTTCAGAAGGGTCTCACAGAAGCGGATAACTGGTGCCAGAGTCATGGCCTAAAGTTAAATGCCAAAAAATGCATAGTCATACCCTTCGGGAAAAACAAGGTTACCCCTAGCTACCAAATAGGTGGCAATCCACTGAGTACAGAAGAAGTTATCAGGGACCTGGGGACCCAGGTTGATAGTAGTCTGTCATTCGACACCCATGTAGCTAAAGTAGTTAGGAAGACCTTCTACATTGCCCACCTTATCATGAAGGGATTCTCATCTAGATCAAGGGAGGTCATAGTCTCCTATACTCATCACTCATCAGACCAATGATTGAGTACAATGCCCCATTCGGAATGTATCTGACCCGACACTTGCAGCAGCTGGAGAGGCCACAAAGTTCCTCACCAAAAGGATAAAGGGTCTCAAACATCTGTCCTATGCTGCCCGACTGAAAGAACTCCAGCTCTATTCAGTCGCCACCGCTTGCTCAGAGGTGACCTTTGCCTAACATACAAGGCCATGTCAAACCCAGATTTGATGAATATGCTTCACCTCAAAAATCTAGATCCGTCAGAGCCACAAGGGCGGAGACTTAAACCTCGACACGGCTATTAATAGGACGTGCTGGAGGGATAGATTCATCACCCAAAGACTCCCTATGCTGTGGAATAAAATCCCGGTATATGTGAGGCAGAGCACCTCGCTGGCCTTGTTCAAGAGAAATCTTGACCAATGGATGGGAGATCGCAGATATACCCCAGGGATTACCTCAGTGTCACTGCTCAACAGAGGCACAGCAAAATAATGGGTATAGTTCCCCATACTAAAGGGGTGGCGTAAGCCACAAAACTATGGGCTAGGCTTGTAAATGCCCTCGGGCAGATAGCCTAGTATGAACCTATGAACCTATGAACCTATGAACCTATATATATATATATATATATATATATATATATATATATATATATATATATATATATATATATATATATATATATATATATATATGCACATATACTTTCATTAACTCAAATTCTGAAAAACACACAAAAGGATTATAAATTTGTGTCACTGCAAAGCCTGTTATTAAACCACTAGAAGTGTTTCAGTAGAGTTTACCAACTTCTAGATGCAATAATTCTTGTACTACTTATGTAATAGGGACACTACTGTGTCGTTAACCACACCTTCATCTTCACATATCTAAACTGTAAATCAGCATGCTGAGGTCAACTACTCATGCAGACAATAGGAAGGTGCTTATGGCTGGTGATTATATAATCAGACACTTGGATACTGTTCACACCAGACTCAATAAAGGGAGTATAATGGGGATCTGTCTCTCTGGTGTAGGTTAAGGGATATTATACTGGTAGCAATGACTCTTTACCACCCAGATATCATTATGTAGTTTCCCATGGGGGTAATTCTAGGTGCTCTAACTTGTAGGAGCTGCAGAAGGACATGAGTTACCTCCAAGCATATATCTTCAAGGAAGATAGGTTACTGTTGTTGAGCAGAATACTATAGCCTTCAAGAAAAAAGCCTAAACTCAAAGACACAATAAATGGATACAACTGGCTAGGCAACTGGTGTTATTAGGGGGTATTTTATGCATGTTCCCCTAGGATCAGATGGTTAACAGGCTCTCTTGCTTTTTTGGGGGATAGGCTACATCCCTTATCTCATGGCTTATGCTCTCTGGTGAAAACTTTTCTTGCCATTGGTGCCTTTTCAGCAAAGCTCATCTCATGGACATGCCCTCTTTAAGCAATTTCTCATCTAACTCTGTCAAAGTTACAAACTTAAACAACAAAATTTATGAGCTTGAGGCCTCCTTTACCCATAAAGACATCCACATTTCTGTAGCTCATGATAAATGGTATCATAACAGCAAAAGAACTTCCTGTGTACCTGGGTGTAACACCTACCACACGTTCAGATTCTTGGAAAAACAGTGGATGCAAGTTCATATTTGTTAAGCACACCATTGCTTTATTCCAAATTTCACATGCTACCAGACTGGAACTTGTTGAGGTTATAATGATTCTTGATAAAGCCACCTTTCACAGTATTGCTTATTACAGGTCTCCTACTATCACCCACTTGGAAAATGCTGATTATCTAAGCCTGTACAAAAGATCTTCATTAAACCAAATACACATATCTGGATATGTCAACTACCTATACGTCACATGTATGACCTCAGTTTTGTTAAAGTAAACTCCTTTCATCAGACTGTCACATACATTCACATGGCTAAAGCCATTGACACCACCCCCACACAGCTATCATAGATATGCTCTCCCACTTAAATATTAAACTCTATTTTATCAGCTTGATAGCAAATGGTCACACTAACATAACTCACAAAATGATGATACAGACTACCTCTTCTAGTTGCAGAAATGTGGCTAGCAGCATTCCACAGGCTTTGTCCTAATTCCTCCTCTCAGCCTTCTATTTCTCTGAAGTGGCATCTAATATTGTGGGATTTGGTTGACTATGTTAGCAGATGATAACATAATGGGCACAGTTGTCATATCCTTTTTGGCACTCAGATTGACCTGTAGGGTCTGGATCAGACCTATGCTTGATTTGTCAATATCAGGTTCACCCTAAACATGAAAAATATAGTGTAGTAACATTTGTCCTAGCCATCATTCAGTCCTCTTACCACATCACTGATACCCATCTGAAACAGATGTAGTCATCAAGGACCCGAGTACTTATATCAATAATGAGGTCTGCTTTAACTAGCATGTCTTGTATAGTTTATCTTGAAGAGTGTTCTTATCCAGATTCCAGGAGGATATGAGTCCACTATATTATTCCCTTTTTTTGCCAATGACTGTAAAGCCCAAATGAGCAAACAGTAGCGGCTATGAGTAAACATGGCATTACCCATAAGTATATCATAGTGCTGTTATATGACACCCGTGATTCAAAAAGACTTTGCACAATGAGGAGGCCTTAGCTTGGAAGTTTTCCTGACAGTAGTAAAACTTTCAGATTCAAAGACTGCTATACATCTGAGGTTTTTCCCCTTCACCAGGACCTCATTGTGAAAGACAGTATTGCAGGCAGAGCTGCATGTTAATATGAGAGTCAGGGGAGTATCTAATGCTAATTAGGCATGTTCTTTCCCTTAGAAATGCCTGCAGATCCCAACTTACTTGAGTGAAGACAAGTAAAATGTTGTTCTAGAAGGAAAAAGCTACCACCATAAAAACATGGCAGCCACCCATTCACTCCTGTTGGAGTATTTGTGGTAGAGGTAAATTCAGCAATGACTTGAGGGATATTAGTGTGTGTATGTGTTTGTGTGTGGGCTTGTCTCTGCATGACTGTAGGGGCATGAATGAGGGTGCATGAGTATGTGTATGCATGTAAGTGTGTGTCTCCCTGCATGTTTGCACTAAGCAGGGTAAGGTAGAGAACTGAGTCTGGATATCTATCTATCTATCTATCTATCTATCTATCTATCTATCTATCTATCTATC
>NC_056730.1:636041398-636063898 GCF_019279795.1 Protopterus annectens | reverse complement strand
ATTACATAATGGCATTTGCACAGTGCATTTGTTTTAAAGTTTTACAGTAAATGTCACTACTTTGATATTTTTTAACTGACAATGCAGCTGCAACTGGAATATGTATGCATTCATTAATTAATGCGAGGGTGTTTATACTCCGCTGATCTCTAGCATGCTCTTTTAAGTCTGATACAGATTTATGGCTTTGGGGCACTGACACCCATTTGCAGCTGTGTGCATGTGTGTGCGTGTGTGTGTGATTGTTTTGATGTTATAAAAGTGAGCTAATTTAATTAATGCATTTAGTATCATAGAGAAAATGGTAGTAATATAACATTTTTGTGATTTCTGCCTGACATTCAGGGCTTTGAGTGGATTTTGTTCTCACGGGTAAAGGTTCTACATTTTTGTTGTATAGAATGCCTTATGCTTTTTAGAGAAGAACAGTACTGAGCAAATTTATTTATAGTTAAATTTTGATGACTTGGCAAAGAAAAAAATTATAAGAAAGATTTGTTATGCTTACAGCACAAACAAATACAATGTGAGCATACGGATTGTGGTAATTTCCTTTAATACATTTGTTTGCATTATGTATGTACAATAGTAACTGTACTTGTTTTTTTATTCCTTTTGCAGCTTTATGCCTACTGACCCTTAAGCTTTCACAACAACCAAGTTCATTCATAATCTTTTACTGGGGCAATAGACAGTTGTGGTTCAGCTGTCATCCAAGAAATATAATGGATTTTCTGTTTTTTGGCCTAATTCCTCACCTGGCAGCCAACATATAAGGGCCTGCTTCGACTTACTTTGAGTGTCCATGTTTTTGTTCACAATCCATGAAGTCAGCTATATGAATGTGGCTTAACAGAGTCAGACAGACATCCCTAACACATACAATTCATGTAGCATATCCTTTTTTCTCATGTAGATGTTGACAGTGTCACAGCCTAGACTACCACCCCTGGATGGGTGAGATGGCACTATCTACAAAATCCCTCTGTTCCATGATTGCTTCTCTGGTGCCAAGGGTGATTGTCAGTCCTTATCATCTGGGCCACAACTAGAGCTTTATTCTTCTCTTCCACAAAGATGGATATGTTAAATATATGTCTTACAACTAAAACTCTTATGAATTTTCGTAATTAAAATAAGGGTTTTCTTCTTACCTGCTACATTTTTCCACAAACTGCATTATTAATAAGAAACTCAGTTCACAGTTTTGAAATTATTTTGAATAACCTTGTGACTTTGCCAGCAGTGTTTTTTTTTCATGTCGTATATAATTTATTAGCATTAGAAAGCTGGTTGGGTTGAAAACCCAGAATAAATTTATGGTATAATGCACACTTAATATTATATTTACTAAATCAGTAGCAGATGTCAGTGCTGTGTACAAAATGTAAAGTCTAAGCTTTAATAAGATGCATAAAATATAAACGTTACAGATTTTTAGCATTAGCATTAAGGTAATTGCATTTTTATAAGTTGTATCCGTCCAGCTGTTTTTCTTCTGGTGTTAGCAGTAAGCCAAAAACTCACGTTTTAGCACTCAGAAGGTCTCTTTAAGGACTGCAAGACAATACTGTTCTTGTTACTGAGTTACTATCCAAACACAGCTTTGAGACCCAGTAACTCAAGACATTTCACACCCACAAGGTCTTTGTGAGGACTATAAGAAAGTAGGAAGCTAGCCACTGAGTTACCATTCAGTCATAGTCCAGAGATATAGTGATTATAGACATTTAACTATCCAGCTGGTCTCTTTTAAGTAATATGAGAAAATACCAAGTTGCTCAGTAGTCACCATACGGACTTAGCTCTGAGACCCAATGTAAGAATATAATTTATCCTTACCTTTAGAATAAGTCCCTTGGCTCAGCGCATACTCTGGGCTAAGTCTTGGATACCTGGAATGGCTAGCTTTCCTTCTCCCAGATCTGGCAGCACAAAAAAACAATGACTGTCATGCACTTATCCAGTAAGACAGGACACTAGGTCCCTGGGTCCTAGTGGGGATATCCCTGCCAAGTTGCAGATGCCTGGTTGTCTCAGTTCAGGATATCCCACCTGCTTAGCCACCCCCTAATTTTAAACAGGCTGACCACTAAGCAACTTTTAGAAGAGGCTTAGGATTTATGTTTGCCAGACTATGTGTGCTACATTAAGCCCATGGTCTCTATCAAACATATACCATGCTATTTGTATGCAGGAATGCACTGTCTACTGGAAAAAAAAACATGAAAGCATATTGGTTATAAATGTCATCTCTACCAGTCTTCAATAACGTACTTTTTCAAATATCGCATTTATTCAGATCACAGTGGTAGACATATGTGTAACAAATTCAATAATCTATGTAGCTGGCTTTTCATTTACCAGCCTCTTGTTTTTTCTATCACTGGAACATGGCTCAAGAGAACTGATTGGGAAATATCATTTGCAGCACCAGGAAATAATATTTCTTGGTCATTAAAACTAAGATGGATGCTGAAAAGATCGCTGTTTTATAATGCATGTCCAGTGCGTAGATTCTTTTCTCCTTCCACCATGATTCTCATTTGTAAATTTAGTCTGTAGCACTACATTTCTGTCTATATTCCATATTTATATCCATCTCTGATAAGTATGAAATTATTTCTGATTGCTGTGATTTCTGTATTGCACTGCCTTTGTGTCCAGATAATATATTTGCTTTGTGTCCAGATAATGTATTATACTGGCTTTGTGATCACATTAGTTCAGAGACCAATTCCTGATGCCAGATGTTAGGGACCTCAGAGCTGACTGGATCCTAACAGGGATCCATTCACTCAATAATCCAGTTAAATGGACTCTCACACTTTAAACATTCTTATTTACTCCCTGGAGGTCTGAGTATTCTTAACTGGACCACATCCAGCTCATTTCTGTTATGGCCAACACAATAAGTGATTACCTGGCCTGTCTTTGTTTTCCAAAAGTTCTGAGATATCATATTTCACAAAATGTTGAACATTAAATGCCATGTATTGGTCTCTACTTGTTGCCCTCACATTTAATTCAGCAATCATGTTCTTTACTTTGGATTTTTAATAACCAAAAATATGTCTACTCTCCTTTATGAAAACTACATTCAACCCATAACACATCCTTGGAACCTTGCTGAAAAAATAAATAATAATAATAATAATATTCCTAGAAGAAATCATCTGTGGGCTGTCATCAAATTAAAACAAATCTGACTCTGTGAATTTAAAGTAATAATAAATAAGGTTAAGAATGCTTCCCTTGCAAGCACAATATTTTATTATTTCTCTTGACAAAAGTAATATTTTTTCCTTTAAAACTGAATTACATTTTCACAGTGGAAAATGCAGTTAAAGACAGATTATACCTTTTCTTTCTTATACTAACTACACTGAATGGGAAGTATAATGCAACTTATTTTATATTTTAAATAGTACGTGTTTACTTTGATACAGCTTAGTTCCAGTCTCATGCATTTTTGCAATTTATAATTTTATTGTAGGAAAATAAAGCAACTCAAGTAAAGTAGTGACAGGTGGAGCTTAAATAATTAAAGGCCATTGCTTTGTGAGTGACTAAGTAACAAACTAATGTGTTTCACTATACAAAAGGACTGTTCAAAATTAAAAAAATAAAACTTTCATTCCTTCTTTCTTGTCTGGCAGGACTTACCAATGCACATTACTGCCAGTTACTTGCCATTACCATTAATGGTAAGTTTCTGTTTTTTATATCCACTCATCCTTATATACTCCATAATATTCATGCATGCTGCACTTTTTTTTATTTTATACCAGTGATTTGCTGCTTCTATTGTTCTACTTGTTACTTTTACCCCTCCCTCCATGCCCCCTTTTGACTTATAGTAGCTGCTTCCATTCCACTATTTCATTTTTCTCCCACTCCTTACATTTTCTACTGCTTTGTACTTTTTCTTACTTTGTGTAGAAATCTCCTGTCCAGCTTTCCATTCTGGCACTTACCCCTTGCTTTTAAGTTTCTGGCTATTACACTCTTTACTTCCATTTCCGTTAGTATTATCACCCACATTTTTTCTTCTTGCCAACCTCCTCTTCATTAACTATGTACCACATGCTCCTGTTTTCCATATATTCTCTTCCAGATTCCCAAAGCATTTATTCAGATCTTTCATGCTCTGACAAACTCTAAGAATATATATTCCATGCCTACCTCTTCTGTTATTCTTCTCCAGCATCATGAGTCATTTTCCTTAAATCTGTAGGTTCATAGGTTCATAGGTTCATAGGTTCATACTAGGCTATCTGCCCGAGGGCATTTACAAGCCTAGCCCATCGTTTTGTGGCTTACGCCACCCCTTAAGTATGGGGAACTATACCCATTATTTTGCTGTGCTTCTGTCGAGCAGTGACACTGAGGTAATCCCTGGGGTATATTTGCGATCTCCCATCCATTGGTCAAGATTTCTCTTGAACAAGGCCAGCGAGGTGCTCTGCCTCACATATACCGGGATTTTGTTCCACAGCATAGGGAGTCTTTGGGTGATGAATCTATCCCTCCAGCACGTCCTATTAATAGCCGTGTCGAGGTTTAAGTCTCCCTTGTGGCTCTGGTGGATCTAGATTTTTGAGGTGAAGCATATTCATCAAATCTGGGTTTGACATGGCCTTGTATGTTAGGCAAAGGTCACCTCTGAGCAGCGGTAGCGACTGAATAGAGCTGGAGTTCTTTCAGTCGGGCAGCATAGGACAGATTTTTGAGACCCTTTATCCTTTTGGTGAGGAACTTTTGTGGTCTCTCCAGCTGCTGCAAGTGTCGGGTCAGATACATTCCGAATGGGGCATTGTACTCAATCATTGGTCTGATGAGTGATGAGTAAAGGGAGACCATGACCTCCCTTGATCTAGATGAGAATCCCTTCATGATAAGGTGGGCAATGTAGAAGGTCTTCCTAACTACTTTAGCTACATGGGTGTACATAATCTTTTCCATGTGAGATGCCATCTATGCAAGTGTAATCCCTTCATGATAAGGTGGGCAATGTAGAAGGTCTTCCTAACTACTTTAGCTACATGGGTGTACATAATCTTTTCCATGTGAGATGCCATCTATGCAAGTGTAACACTCTTAATATCTGATCTCCCACTCCATGCATATCCAATGTTATTTTCAGGGGGTTTTGCCAATCACTTTTCCAGGTCTGCCACCCTTCTTCCTTCTCCCATCCTTTCCTTATGTGCTTCCTAGTGGCTTATTACACTTTCCTTCACAGATGTTCATAAACCATTCTATTTGAATTGAAACGTCTCAAGGTACGGTAGTGTGAGTTCAGAGTGAAATGGAAAATTGAAATGGAAATGGAAATCAGACTCTCCCCACAAATAGGGGCATGTACTGCGAGTTCGCCTTATTCAGAGGTAGTGCAACTTCCAACTCAAATTCCACCAACACACACACACACACACACACACACACACACACACACACACACACACACACACACACACACACACTCACACACACACACACACAATCACACATATATACACACACACACACACACACACACACACACACACACACACACACACACACACACACACACACACACACACACACACACACACACACACACACACACACACTAAACACAAAACCATTTGCTTTCCTTCGCACTTCCTTACACCTTATTTGGGAACTTGCGTCCTGCAAAAAATATGAAAAATAGCAAATGTCTTGAGATTTTAGAAATCTTAACAAGGCATATTTTAAGGTAAATAACTATTTCTTGTAGCCTCCTGGGAAAGCTTGTGAGGAAATTGAACAGCCGCTTGAAATGGTAAGAACAGAATTGGATAGCAATTGGAGTGCAGGCTGCAGATTGCATGCGTCCCCAAAGATTTTTTTTCCCTTTATGTTTTTTGAACCAGTGACAGGTAATGTCTGGTGACTTTTCTCATATTTTGCTCTTTACCCCATGGCAGAAACTGCAAACAAACTGTTAATGAAGTAACCTGTAGTAGTTAATCTCACTTCCAACATTGATCATCTCATCCAGCTTCTAAGTATGAATCATCCCACTGAGAGTTAGAAGAAAAGTAAAACAAACTATGGTTATTGCTTTCAAGTCCCATGTTATGAGGTATGAAAGTAATTTTATTGCCTTTAAACTCCTGTGTGCTACTGACGGATGCCACTTTTCCATAGTTCTAATGAAATTTAGAAGCACAAATTCAGCATAATTTATATGATTTTATAATCGTGCTCTCGTGCAAAGGATGTATGATTAATCAACCCAAAATATCTGAAACCTTTGGAGGTAGCTGAATCAAGCAGTTTCTGCAAAATATGAATTTCCTTGTTTCAGTGTGCCTTTCCCTCCATATATCATTCCATTCTCCTTCATTCATATGGCTTCTTAAATCTGTTTTTATCTTTATACTGAACGTTCTTTTGTCAAAGAGCCTCCCCGGGATTCATGAAGCTTGCGCCATGCACCGGAGTAGCGTCAGTGATCTAGAACCAAATATGGCCATCTAGTGATTTAGGTAAGAGCTATTTCCATGTGCACAACCAGCATATGCCGCTTGTATGCTAATTACCCCATGTACAGCAGTGTAGCATGCAAATGAAGGTATATAGCGATTCATGAAGTGGTGCAGGCATAGTGTAAGCATGCAGAAATGTAAACCAAAAAAAGGTTTACATTTTTTCAAACATAACATCGAAGCCATGAAAGCTGACCAAACTTGCGTACTGCCTGTCCGTGGAGGAGTGGTTACTACCTAGAAGCTGTAGTTTTATTGGCCATTTTTGGTCAATTCTAATCTCCTTGATCTATCTCTCTTAAAATCCAGCTGCCTCATGGTTTTGGCATCTTTTCAGGCTTGATAGTTGTTGCTGAAGCACCTACCAAGGGGAGAAAACGCTGAGAGAAGAAAAGGAGCCACTTTTGTAATTTTAAGTATTTTCTTCTGATTTTTTAAGTTGTACTGCTTTGCCGCCTATTTTTTTGGCATTTTCCAGCTTGCAAAAGTTTATATCTGTAACTGTAACAGGACTTGGAACACATCTAGAGCCTGTTTACTGCATTTCCTGTGTTGCACTTAATTTAAAATCGTTTTTTTCTCTAAAAAACTGCATTTTACCTGATTTTGGCCTAGCACTCAAGTGTGGGGTCATTTATTGCACTGTTGTGATTATTTTGCTGCTTGTGTATCTCTGCTACCTTTAAACTACAACAAAAAGAAAAAAAAAACAAAAAAATCTTGCTTTCTTTCCACTTTCTGAAAGTTTAGAAAGTTCAGTTACAGATTTGGTGTTCTGAACTGTTTGGAAGTTTCTAGAAGGCCAGTGCTTGCTTGGGCTAAAGGGAAGTCTCTGTGTTCACCAGTGGGAGTGGTTAACACTGAACAGCCTGCCTGTCACTGGAGGAATGGTTACTACCTAGAAGCCGTAGTTTTATTGGCCATTTTGGGTCAATTCTAAACTCCTTGATCTGTCTCTCTCAAAACCCAGCTGCCTCGTGGTTTTGGCATCTTTTCAGGCTTGCTAGTTGTTGCTGAAGCACCTACCAAGGGGAGAAAATGCTGAGAGAAGAAAAGGAGCCACTTTTGTGATTTTAAGTATTTTCTTCTGATTTTTTGTTACATTTTACTGCTTTGCCACCTATTTTTTTGGCATTTTCTGGCTTGCTAAAGTTTATATCTGTAACAGTAACAGTACTTGGAACACATCTAGAGCCTGTTTACTGCATTTCCTGTGTTGCACTTAATTTAAAATCTTTTTTTCTCTAAAAACTGCATTTTACCTGATTTTGTGGGGTCATTTATTGCACTGTTGTGATTATTTTGCTGCTTGTGTATCTCTGCTACCTTTAAACTACAACAAAAAAAGAAAAACAAATCTTGCTTTTTTCCCACTTTCTGAAAGTTAAGAAAGTTCAGTTACAGATTTGCTGTTCTGAACTGTTTGGAAGTTTCTAGAAGGCCAGTGCTTGCTTGGGCTAAAGGGAAGTCTCTGTGTTCACCAGTGGGAGTGGTTAACACTGAACAGCCTGCCTGTCCCTGGAGGAGTGGTTACTACCTAGAAGCTGTAGTTTTATTGGCCATTTTGGGTCAATTCTAAACTCCTTGATCTCTCTCTCTCTTACAACCCTACAACTCTCTTTTTTCGCGGTTTTGCGCACTGAGCAGCGTCGGGCAGCGCCGCCTAAACAGGTTTAAACTATTCCAGGCTCCACAAAGTCTGCTCTTCACTTTTTCCCTTAGAACTGTTCAAATTCTCAAAGTAATCACTCTGTTCTCTTTCTAAAGCCCTGCACTTGATTAGCTCTTATAAGGAAACACTAACTAACTAAAGCACTACACCCACCTTGACTTCTCATAAGTATTAGGCTCCCGATTGGTCCTTCCTGTTCAAGTGAAAAATCAGTTCTCTTCCCTAATCTGATCAGTAAAAAAACAGTTCCCTATACTAATCTGGTATGTCCAAGGGTCAGTTTCAAGGTTACTCTCCAGTCCAGCTGGTGAATCTGGGAATTTTGAGGCAATGTTACAATTGCCTTATGTACACAGACAACCCTCTCCTACTTCCAACAAACTCTATTACATGTGAGAGATGCAGTTACACAGCCAAACTGGAGGCAGAGCTCTCTCAACCCAAGACTGGCACAATCAGTCAGGAGGAAAAGGTAACCACCCACACCACAAATTCAGTCTCACACAGACCTATTGTATCTGCATACCCAACACATAAACACACAAAAACATACTCGGAGGTTCTAAATAAAAATCTGCCTAAACAGCAAAGACCTCCTAAGCAGATATCCAAGCAACAGCCACCCCTCAATAATAGCCACAAATCACATATCTCACAAAATCAGTGTGCCTCACAGTCACAGCCCTTATGGCCAAACAACACGCCAAATACACTTGTTATAGGGGACTCTATTGTCTGGCACACTGACGTCCCCTCACCAGACTGAACAAGGAGAAGGTCACTTGTAAGCTGCCTGTCGGGTGCCAGGATCTGCCACATAATGCAAGCACTCAGGTCTCTCCAAAGCAAGTACAAGTATGACTCCATGATTGTCCATGCCGGTGTGAATGACCTGAGACGTACCTCCCTGGACTACATGAAAAGAGACATAGCGGAGCTCTCTGACCATGTAGCCCAGGCTGGTATGACCCTGACCTTGACTAGCAACTTGCCCTCACCAAGAATGATGCCACAGTATAAAGACAAAATGATCAGTTTCAACAATTGGTTAAAGTATTGGTGTCATTCAAAGGGGATCCAGTGTCTGTCAGCCTGGGATGACATGCTCGACAAGCTACATTGCTTCGCTAGGGACGGCTTGCACCTGTCACCCTCAGACTTTCATATACTGGCCAAGGCTCTTGCCACCCCTATAGTGCCTTTTTTAGGCAAGGCTCAAATGACAAACCCACCTCCATAGACAACCCAAGGATAAAAAAACTAAAGGTAATGCTACTCAGTGCCAGAAGTCTAAACCTCAAGATGCACGCACTCGAGGCTCTCCTCAATTTGGAGAAAATTGATGTCTGTGCAGTAACAGAAACCTGGTTCAAGGCTCCTGAGAGCACCCCAGCACTACCAGGTTATAACTCATACCATGCATTTCGGCCCCAAAACTCGGACCAAAGCACAAAAGGAGGGGGAGTATCTATATTCATCAAAGATACCTACACCTCCAGGTTAGTGGCACTGCACAAAGCATCGGAAACCATCCATGTGCAACTAACAGGGGGAAAAACTGCCTTTCAGTTTGTAGCCTGCTACAGAACACCCTCCCTATTACAGGAACCCCACTTGGCATTCCTGAGAACACTGGAGAATATGAAGGTCTCTCCAAACACTATGTTATTGGGTGACTTCAACTACCCAAGCATTGACTGGAAAAACTACTCAAGCCCAAACACCCTTGCCCAACGGTTCCTTGAATTTATAAACTCTAATGCAATGGAACAACTTGTCACCACTCTCACAAGAGGGAACAACATATTGGACCTGGTCATCACCAACATGGGGACTCTATGTTCCACACCAGAGCTAAACCCCTCATTGGTAAGATCAGACCATAAACAAATTTCCCTGGACATCCATATCCTGTCCCCACCCCCAGCCAAGAAAATCACTGTAAAGAATTTCTCAAAAGCCAACTTTGCACTTCTCAAGACTGAGGTGGAATCCTTCAAAGCCCCTGGGCCAAAGGATAATACAGCCCAATCCGCAGAATCCTTTGCAAATGCATTCTATGAGCACCTGCAGGAATGCATGGATCCTAAATAAAACCAAGACTCACTCCTCCAAAAACAGGAGACTGGTCTGGTGGACACTGGCCATAAATAAGCTATACAACAGAAGGAGGAAGTTACTACACGACAGAGCAAAATCCCAAAAAGGGAAAGCATCTCTGATCAGTATTAGCAAGAAACTTCGATCCCTCATAAAATCATCAAAGGCCAGCTTTGAAAGAAAAATTGCCCTAGACACTAAAGATAATCACAAGGCCTTCTTTAGTTATGTCAGGAACATGGGCAGAAACTCCCAGATATGCTCTGAATTGTTGCATAATGGTACAAAATATACTGAACCTACAGACATAGCCAACATCCTGGCAGACAGATTCAGCGCAAACTTCTCCCCCCCTTCCACCCCAAAGGAGCAAATGCCTATCCCAACTGAATGTAACCTCCCTGACATTACAGATGCACAGGTGAAAGCTGCCCTCTTCAAAGCAAAAAATACAGCATCTATGGTACTGGACGGTGTCCCAGGATGTGTCTTACATGAGCTCCAAGAAGAACTGAACCCTCACATTAAGTCACTGTTCAAACTTAGCATTACTACAGGATATGTACCCAAAGAATGGCGTACAGCTACAGTGGTCCCACTCCACAAAGGTGGTGCCACAATGGACCCCGGAAACTATTGCCCCATAAGCCTGACTAGTCTGGTCTATAAAAGCTATGGAGCGTATTATCATGGAACTCATAAACAAAGACATTGTGAGCCTCCAGACACTGGACCCTACCCAATTTGGCTTTGTTAAGGGCAGATCTTGCCTCTTAAACCTAGTTGATTTCTTTGAAACAGTTACCAAAGCCATAGATGAGGGCAAGGTAGTCCACACAGCCTACCTGGACCTCACAAAAGCCTTTGACACAATACCCCACTCGGGCATCATAAATAAGCTTACCAGCTTAAATATCAACCCCTATATCACAAGATGGGCTGCAAACTGGCTCAGAGATAGAACCCACATGGTCAGAATCATAGGTGCCATGTCCGAATCCAAACCAGTTACAAGTGGCATCCCACAGGGCTCAGTTCTGGGACCTCTCTTGTTCGGTATATACTTCTCTGAGGTTCAGGCGAACATGGGGGGGATTATGGCTGACAAAGTTCGCAGATAACTGCAAACTGGGGGACATAATCGAATCTCCAGCTGACACAAGCATCCTCCAAAAGGGTCTCACAGAGATGGATGCTTGGTGCCAGAGCCACGGCCTCAAGCTAAATGCTAAAAAGTGCATAGTCATCCCCTTTGGGAAAAACAAGGTGCACACAAATTACCACATAAGTGGTAATCCATTAAGTATGGCGGAAGTAATTAGAGAACTGGGGACCAACGTAGATAGTAATCTCTCCTTTGATAATCACGTTGCCAAAGTTGTTAGAAAGACCTTCTATATAGCCCACCTTATCACGAAAGGGTTCGCATCTAGATCAAGAGAGGTTATTGTGCCCTTCTACTCATCACTCATCAGGCCCATAATTGAATACAATGCCCCTTTTGGGATGTACCTTACCCAACACCTGCAGCAACTGGAGAGACCCCAAAAGTACCTCACCAAGAGGATCATGGGCTGCAAACAGATGTCCTATGCAGCTCGACTAAAGAAACTCCAGCTCTACTCAGTTGCTTACTGCCTACTCAGAAGTGATCTATGCCTGACATACAAAGCCATGTCAAACCTGGAATTAATGGACATGCTCCACCTCAAAAAATCCAAGTCCCTTAGAGCTACACGCTCCAGGGACCTAAACCTCAGCACAAAAATAAATAGGACATGCTGGAGGGACAGATTCATTTCCCAGAGGCTCCCCTCACTCTGGAATAGAATCCCAATTCATGTTAGACATAGCCCCTCGCTGACCCTCTTCAAGCAAAATTTGGATGCGTGGATGGGAAATCGCAAATTCACCCCGGGTTCTCTTCTGTGTCCCTGCTAGACAGAGGCACAGTAAACTAATCTTAAAAGGGTACCTTCTGTGACCTACTTTACAGAGGCACAGTAGGCTAATCTAATAGGGAGGTGGAAGCCAAATACACTCTGGCTAGGCTTATAAATGCCCTAGGGCAGATAGCCTAGTATCTACCTATGAACCTATGAACCTATAATACAATGTTAACATATGCCAATGGCTAAATATACAGCCAATGGCATAAAAAACATGCACGACACATAAAAAATAACATTTAATGTCATGGCCACACTAACGCAAAGTACAACCTCAGTGCATGGGTGCGCAAACGGGAACACAAGGAAAATATATTTAGATGTCATAAAACTGCAATGTAACACAAATCATGATTTCGCCATAATAGTCACTGGTATGCATGCTACACCACAACCAAGGCGCAAGGGTTGCTAAGGGTCTGTGACAATGTTCCACACGGTAACTAGGAATTAGTAGTCAATGCCATGCAAATGAGTCAAGTAATACAGAATCACAAATGTCCCGCCGACGTAAGGATGTACCACACAGCACAGCGGTACAACACCGAGGAGTGGCCTGGAGGTAAACATGACATCATGACAGGTGTGCACCACCGTAGCTGTAAGCACATTGGAGCATTGTTAATCCGGGTTGCCTGTAGCTAAGCAAAGCCGCAGGATAGGGGTGTGTACCTAGCCATAGCAATGCTTAGCTAAGAGCACACAAGGTGACCGAAAGTGCATGTGAATGTGGATGAAAACGCACTCAAAAGCCAGAAACCAGGCGCGCGCGGCACGCAACTTAGGTGAAACAGGAAGGTTACGGGAAGACAATAAGGAAATGCTGCAGCATGGTAATTGGAGTACAAATGAGTAATTAACACCTAGAAACTTACAGTGGGCCTTAGACAACAGCTAACAAGGCTGCTAGCAGCTACCTGCAGAACAGGAAAGGGGAGGTGCCGTACAACAAAGAAAAGAGAACTGTCACAGCAGAACAAAGCAAACTTGCTGTAGATCAGCTACATAACACATTTCCCAACACAATCCTGGGTTGTGGAAGCACAAAACAAGGAAGGCAGCAGCTGAATGCATTTCTGACAATGGGAGGTGAATCGGGTTGAAAATAGAAGTAAAGGGCAATAGATGAGTCACGGCAGGCAAGCGTAAGTCAACACCAAAAGCCCCACAATAGCAGTACCTGCTGTAAAACCAATAATTAAGATAACCTGCAGCAGGAATAGCACAAACACACCCAATTACACCAGCATCATCTATTGCACAATAGTATAAGGTGTGAAAGCCTCACACACACACTTGTGTATTCCCAGACACTCTGCACCATTGTTGTATACAGACGGGGAGCTTTTAATATGTATATGTTAGGGGCTGCCATGGCTTTGATTCACCAGCATGTGTTGGAGACTGACGGTGTTGTGGAGGATGATGTTGACAACCATTTCAGGCACCGGAGGAGGAGAAGAGTGTTCAGACCCATAGTAACCTACCAGGGGCTACATGATCTGGAGATAGTAGAGCATTACAGGGTGGACAGGGACTTCATACAGCAACTTGAGCTTTGCCGGCCATGCCTCAGAGCCAGAAATAACAGAGGGGAACCCATCCCAGTGGACATGAAGGTATGTGTAAGCTTGAGAATACTAGCCACAGGTACCTTCCAAAGGCCAACTGGGGATATCATGGGGATCTCACAGGCATCAGCATCCAGGGTACTCCACCAGTTTCTGGATGAGATGTTACCACATGCTAATGAGCACATACACTTCCCCCAAATGCAGGAGGACTTGGCCAGTAATATGCGTCTCTTCCACCATGTGGCGGACTACCCAGTAGTACTGGGTGCAATAGACCTCATGCACATACACATCAAGTCACCACCCAGTGAGCAGGGTAGGCACTACATAAACCACAAGGGATTCCCCACCATCAACTGCCAGGTTGTGTGCAATGCCCAGGGCATTATCATGGATGTGTGTGCCGGCAGTCCTGGAAACTATCACGACTCCCACATCTGGCATGCCTCACAGCTGTATCAGGTACTTGCCAGGGGGGACATCCCATATGGCCATCTAGTGGGGGATGCTGGCTATGCACTGGAACCGTGGATGATAACACCGATCAGAAATGCACACACAGCCACGCAAGAATGCCATAATGAGGCACACGCAGAAACCAGAATCATCACAGAGTGCGTGTTTGGGATGCTGAAATCACGGTTCTGTTGCTTGGACATATCTGGTGGAGCCTTGCAGTACTCTCCAGGAATGTGTGCCCAGATCTTCATAGTATGTGCCATGCTACACAATATGATCCTGTGGAAACAGCTGCAGCAGGGACAGAATGGTGAAGGCCCTCACAGCCCACCACCATTGCCAAGGGACCCACAGGCACAGGGGGGCTCAGACCACGAACACCCTGTGCTAGCCCCAGTAGGCAGACAGAGGCGTGTCCAGTATGCCCATGCCTTGGCAAAGAGGGAACATATAGCACACACACTGACAGTGTAGGCACTCATGGACTGACACCCTTCTCCACCTGCACACACAGCAAACATGAATGGTACACACACACACACATGACCATCTGTAAATGTTCATGTATAGGTGATCTACTGTGTGCATCCTACATAGGTAGCCTTCAACTATTGTACACACAACCGCCATTGGCACAAGGTAAGTCAATACCTGAACAGTATATTAAGCTATCAGCATGTGTCCATACTGTATGTACAGGTTCATAGATACATAGGTAGGTACATGCCCAACTGCTGAGGCCACTCATAAGCATATGCAAAATGTGTCTGCTGTCGCCACCTCACTGATCAACTAACTGACCCTCTGTGGAGCAGGGCCACTTGCGGGATCCCTGGGGTGTAGCTACTGTTCACCACCCACTCTGCAAAGATTCCCTAGAGTGTTAGTGAGGGTTTTTGTATAATGTAATCAGGGATGCGTTTCCAAATAATGGGGAGTATCCCTGACAAGAATCTTCACAGATGTGTACATGTTACATAGTATACCTTAAACACAGCTTGCATATATAGGTAGTTCTCCACAGAAAAATAAACATGTGGAACACACAACCACTGAAATGTGCGTTCATCACCCTTGCACTACCAGTGCCTGCTCTGAGAGGTAAGATATTACTGCCAGGTTAGAACACGCAACCATGTACACATTCATCACAATAACATACCACTAAACTACCTGAGATGTACCAATGGCAGTCGTGTATAATTACAGGATAAAACCCGAAAGGTAGGAATGTGTTGAAATAGGACAAACCGGCATGTACACAATGAAAGGTGTATGTTTTATATATATATATATATATATATATATATATATATATATATATATATATATGTATATATATATATATATATATATATATATATATATATATATATAGATATATAGATATATAGATATATATATAGATATACACAATCATATATATATATATATATATATATAGAGAGAGAGAGAGAGAGAGAGAGGGAGAGAGAGAGATATGTTGATATATGGGGATATACATATATATGTAGATATATAGATAGGTTAACAACATCTACATAACAGACACACCAAGAGGAAGCCGTTACAACTATACATTTAAAATAGCTGCGAGAAAACGGACCAAGCAGTACTTTCCTTTTCTTGTTCGCCCAAATATACGCTACTATTTGTTTCTTCAATTAGGTTGATTTATTCAAGATGTTAAGCGAAACCAACTACAATAACATATGGTTAATTTAAAACAACATATATTCAACGCTTTTCGTTTTCGGCTGTCCAAAAACTTTTTCAAACAAGTTGTTACTCCACCTTTTCCTTCTATTTATAACATCTGATGACATCATGTGTCTCTTACACAATATAAAATCAGCTTAATTTTCATTAATCTTTTATATTTTAATATACATTTATTAGTTGATAAAAAACAGTCAAATCCCTACTGTCATATATTTTTGTTATATATTCTTATTTATTCCAATGTTCGTACAAGTGAAAACCACTTTGTAACACATTGAAAATAAACACTCTAAATTGCCTGTATTTGCTCTAAAAGGGATGCATACATAATTCATTTTGATAGCGTTTATTAAGTGCATTACTTATATGAATTCACACCATTACTTTTATGTGTTTTTAAACTTTGTGTTCTACCCTATCTTCCAATGTCTATGTCTACTTAAAACTCTATATGGTCATTTTAGAAAAAACGCTATAATAGTTTGTAATGCGTATGTTACATGTCACTTATATGCATTCAAACTAATACTATCATATTGTTTTTATACTATATGTTCTTCCATGTCTTCAAAATACCTACTTGAAGCTATGTTGCCATGTTAAAATACAAACTTAAAAATACAAGTGCATATTCTAAACAAGAGGATACATACATAAACCATGTAGTAACGTTTCTACAAAGCGTTACTAGTTCACCCACATCTATCTTCTGAGAATACATGTCCGTTCCTACTCATGTTAGTACTTGTGGAACTGGTATCCTACTTATATGCTCATACAGTGATAAAAATAGTAAATAAGCAATAATAATAATACATAATAATAATAAAATACAAATAATAATAATAATAATAAAAATGTATATGTAACTATGTGCCTGATAGATAAAAGTTAATTACCGAACACAAGTAGTTAATGTGTGCATAAACCTATTTATAGACTATTTGTTACAGGTTAGCGTTACGCTCGTCTAACATGTAGACTACATAATTCTATACAAGGGCACCTATAATTATCATAAAGTTAGTCATTCTAAATAACTATACACCCGGATAATCTAGGTGTATACTAAATAGTTGTGACTGGTGTCTGAATCTTATATTGCTCACACTTATAGACTTTGTAATGTAATACACATCAGTTGCTTCTGTCTAAGTTCTTTAGCCTTAAAATACATAGGATAGAAGACATCTCATTGATACCTGGGTGGACACATGCATTTGTAATGAGTTGCCACATTAACTCTAGTCTTTCTAAAAGAAGACTGTCAGGTCCACCTCTTTCATCAGTTCTTGTTTGATCAATAACTCAAAACTTAAAACTATGTCCTGGGTATTCTGTCGTGTGTCTTGCCAATGCATTATCTAGTTTATTATGACTTATACTATACAGGTGTTCAAACATTCTTTCTTTAAGGGTCCGTATAGTTTTTCCTATGTAAAATGCATGGCATTGCTGACATTTAGCTAAATATACAATCATTTTAGACTGACAGTTAAATTTGTTTTTAGTGTTGTATTTTATATTACGAATACTAAATGTCCATCCTATTTCTATGTGTTTACAAAAGTTACACATTAAACATTTTGTCATCCCTGGATTCCTAATCGTTCTACTAGGCTGATTTTCTAAAATGTTTTTGATATTTCTTCCTTTTTTGAAAATCATTTTTGGAGGTTGTGTAAGTTTTTTCCTTACATATGGGTCATTTTCCAAAATTTCCCAGTTTTTGTAAATGACTTTCCTTAAGTCTTCTGCATTAATACTGTATGGTGTAATGAAACTATAACTAATATAACACTGTTCACCTTGGATATTTTCGGTAGTCAGTAGTTCATGATTTGTCTTATTATTTTCATTTTCAATACTAAGGATAGGTTTGTATATTCCTCTCTTTCTCTTGATGTTAATTTCATTAATGAGGTCATATACTAATCCTTGTGGATAACCTCTATTTTGAAACATCATGTCTAATCTATGGCATTCAGCTTGGAAGTCGTTATCTAGACTAACCATTCTAGCAGCTCTTACCAGCTGTCCCTTCACCACTGATCTTTTTTGGTAGAATGGGTGACAGCTGATAAAGTGTAATAAATTGTTAGAATAAGTGTCTTTTCTAAAAATAGTACTAACATAACTGTTGTGTACGCTATCTTTTCTTAGTTCTATATCCAGGAAAGAAATTTTGCTTTCGCCATAATTTTGAGGTGAACTTCAAAAAGTTTGTAGTATTATTAAAATAGTGAATTAATTCTTTAGCTGTATTTTCATCATCTTTTACTATGACAAAAATGTCGTCCAGGAATCTTGTGTAATAAGACAGTATATTTTTGATATGTACTTGGTTCTTAATATATTTGTCTTCCCACTGGGCCATAACCAGTTTAGCGAAACTCACCCCCAGTGGAGAACCCATTGCAACTCCTACTTTTTGTAGGTATAGGGCATTATCAAATGTAATAAAATTATTGGACAAAACTATGTCCAATAATTCCTCCACTAGGTTGAGTTTGTTACATGGCATTCCTAGATTGTGTAATTTTCTAGAGACCCATTCTATCCCCTCTTGGTGGGGAATGCAAGTATACAGGTCTTTTACGTCAATCGTCACAAAATTAAATTCTTCCTTGTATTCAAGTTGGTTAATTTATTTCAAAAAAGACCATAAGTCCTTGCAAATTTGACCTTCAAATGTAATGTATTTTTTCAGTATAGAATCCACTACTTTAGCACAACTATAGGTAATACTATTGCGTGCATCCACTAGTGGTCTCATCGGGGGATTTTCTATATTTTTGCATACTTTAGGTACACCAAATAATAGTGGGATTTTTGGTGCTAACATAGTCATGTAATTGTACATATCTAAGTCAATCTTCGCCTCTGTAAACAAATCACTAATATATGTTTTTATTCTAGTGTAAGCGATATTAAGTTCGTTCCTCGAGACAATAATTTATGTCTCACTGTTTCGTAGTAATTTTATTCTCCATTTGTAGTCTTCTATTTCCATGATGGCTAACCCTCCTCCCTTATCTGGTTTCATAAATCTGAGGGATAGTTTTTGTATGTGGTTTATTGCACATCTTTCTTGTTTGGTAATGTTCCTTTTATTTTTCGACATCTTACTATTCTCTAGACTATGTCTTAAATCTATCAGGCACATTTTTTCAAATAATGCTACACTATTCTGCAATGGTGGGTTATAAATACTAGTTGCATAGAACTCAGACTCTTTATGGACATTTGTCCCCATAATAACTGCCAAATTGACTTTGCGCACAAAAGGTTTAAAGTCTATAAGAGTTTGTGCTAATTGTGCCTTCTCCGCTACAACGAAGGTTTGGCCTTTAGCGAAAAGTTCGACAAGTTCAGGATCTATAGCAGTCTCTGTATAATTGTAGACTGTAAAGTCTCTTTGTGCGTTAGTCAATAATAAACAAGAATATATAACAAAAATATATGACAGTAGGGAATTGACTGTTTTTTATCAACTAATAAATGTATATTAAAATATAAAAGATTAATGAAAATTAAGCTGATTTTATATTGTGTAAGAGACATATGATGTCATCAGATGTTATAAATAGAAGGAAGAGGTGGAGTAACAACTTGTTTGAAAAAGTTTTTGGACAGCCGAAAACGAAAAGCGTTGAATATATGTTGTTTTAAATTAACCATATGTTATTGTAGTTGGTTTCACTTAACATTTTGAATAAATCAACCTAATTGAAGAAATAAATAGTGCGTATATTTGGGCGAACAAGAAAAGGAAAGTACTGCTTGGTCCATTTTCTCGCAGCTATTTTAGGTGTATAACATCTACATAACCATGTAGGTACATATAAATGGGATACCTACCACATACCGACTGCTTTACATACCAACGCACGTAAACCCTAGGCTTAAGGTCCAAAAGAACACAGTACTGAAACATTAGATGCACGAGGTGTAATCTCACGAAGTTAATGGACAGTTAGTCAGTGCTTCTGGTGTTGTGGTTTGGGTAGGTTACTCTGCGTACATGTGTTTCTTAGGGCTGTAGTGTGTGTAAGTGTGTGTTCTGTGTGGTGTGTGTTGTTGGTGGACTGTAATGTGTGGTTGTGGGTTAGCTTTGTGCGTCTGTTTGCGCAACCTAGGATGTAGAATATTAAAGTAGTGGGTGGTGTGTGGGGCGCAGACACCTACATGGGGTGTGTAGGGGGGCTTGGCCACCTGCTCATATGTAGTGTAGGATGGTTTGTTTGGATGTGTTGGGTAGCAGTGTGTCTGTGTGTGCATGTATGTGTTCCATGTTAGTGTTACCTTCACGAGTTACTGTCGATGTTGGTAATATGGGGTATGGGAGTCTGTTCCCGGGACTGTGTGTGTCGGAACACTGTAATTTCAGAATTCCATAGGTCTCTCGTATACAGCGGTTGAAGTGTTCACATATGTGTATAACATAGACCATAGCAATCACACATTCCGCCACTACCAACCTTTATGAACAAAGGATATGGAGAGTATATGCCTATACACCATTACAAATATGTGATATGGACATGAGCCAATTATAGTGTTACCACCTGTTCTACTTTGTGAGGGACACTCCCTCTTTGGGCGGTTGTGTCCTGATCAAATATATTAAATGTGACAAATGTCCTGGCATTGTAGGACATAATTATGTTCCATATGTACTGTAATAGTTGCATACAATAGTTATTTCTGTATCTAAAGTACCTACATGGTACAGGAAACAGGATAAGCTACTAAACTGCTACACGAATAAGCTTATAATTAGGCAAGAAAGGAAAGTTCCATCCCTTGTACTGACCATTAGTTTGTCTTGGCCTGTAAAATTAGATGTGTGTCCCGAAAAGGACCTGCTATGGACATAAGAAAAGGTGGCAACCCTAGCCAAAGAGGGTCAGTCACCAACACAACTACGATGACTGCAAATACCTATGACAGAAATACACAGCTATCATGTAGCAACACGTTATTACATTCAGATGTATTACCGAAGGGATTAAAGGACTAACATCACCTGCATGCTATACAGGAACCACATAACAGTGCCTTAATGAATCAGCCTGCAAATACCATTGTATTAGTCCACAACAGGATAGGTGTTCAAATAGGGAAGGAACCCTCATGCACATAGCGATTATGTATAAAAGCAGTTCCTACACACCTGCATTTGCTAAACACACCCACCAACATCACCCCCACACCCAGACATATTACAATACAAACTGTAATAACATCACAAATCATTCACACACTGTATGACATCTGCAGAAGCCTTAACATACCTTGTCAGAGACACACTAACATGGCCGTAAGTGAAATAGCAGATGTTATACACTAGAACAGCTGCTGATGTAATAGGGTTTGTTTGCACTAATCCCATTTTAGAGGGTTGTGCCTACATCGGGAAGTGTTAGCAGTTAGTGAGTAACAGCACAGTATGCTACACTTGTACACTATATCAAGGATGTCTGGTGAGCACACTGTACACCACATAACAGTTCATGCATAGCCATATGGCCTTGACTTGGCCAAACATCCTTGCCAGACTTAAACATCTGCAGAAGTATCAGGTACAAACAAACCCTGCATAAGTAGCACTGTTCCGAAATATAACAGCTGTACTTACATGTAGAACTAAATTGTCTAGCCATTACACACAGTCCACGGGAGTCATGAAGCTAATATATCTCTGTGTTTCTCCATATAGCTGTTGAAATATATCACAATAACACATCTAGGCTGTCTCCCTCGAAAGTAGGGCAAACAGCAACGGTAAAAGGAGTACTCACTTATACACCACTGTTGCCACGGTATCGGCTAATGGATTAGCTGCACAGCTGATGTGCATCCAATTAACTACTTTGGAACAGCAATTGGTGGACAGGATACCACATGTTACCGATATGTAACTAGAAAAGGATATGTCATCACACATTCAAACCATCCGCATATACCAGCAGAACATTACAAATAACATTGAAACACAAACCGAAAAGGATTGAATCAACTGTTAATGATACATCGGTTACTAATAAGGTATGTAGAACAGTCAGTATGTCTGTGTATGTAGTACTATTCTGTAGTATTTAAAGTGCATGCAATCCATATAGTGGAAACAGTTATCTTGTAGTGATGTATTGTTTAGCAAAGTCATGCTTGCAGTATTTGTGTGTACTGCTGTAGGTCACAAGGCAAACACCGCATACACCACAAGGGATGCTATATAAGGGCTTTGAACAGAAATACTCCTCATCAGCTGACATCAGTGGCAGGGTTGGTCCAACAAGTATGTGCTATAACGGGATAGTATATGTTGATATATTGTAACTGTAGCTATATGCATGGGTGTAATACAGAGAATAACATGTAGAAGGTTGGGCCACTGTGCAAGTATGTTTTGCATTGTGGGATATTGTGCCAATAACTGTGTAATGTACAGTATTGTAGGCAGATATGTATTACAAGCTGCATAGCATTACTGTAATGTA
>NC_056730.1:636024466-636041385 GCF_019279795.1 Protopterus annectens | reverse complement strand
GGACCCCCAAAATTGGGAAAAAAAATTTTTTTGGGGGTTTTTTTTCCCAGGTTTGGTTTTGGGAGAAAAACCCTTTCCCTCGGGGGGGTTTTGGTAATTGAAAACTTAGGGGTTTTTCTGGTTTTTTGGGGTTTTGGTTTTTGGAAAATAATTGGTTTGGGGTAAAGGGGCATTGGTTTTGTTTTTAATTTTTTCCAAAAAAAAATTGAGCTAAGTGTTGGAATATTTTAGAATGGGGGGGTAAAACAGGGGGTTATGGGAGTGTGGTGTTGCATTTACCTTCTCCAATAACAGTCAGGTCGGCGGTTGGAGGCACCCCCAGTTTGGCTAGATTAGTGCATCTCTGGGTTTGTAGTGTTGGGTGTTGAAGCAGAGAGGCTTGTCTGTGTACATGAGGCCAATATGTACATTGCCTCAAGATGTCCCAAGATTCTATCAGATAGACAGGTGAGAAACACTTTGGCAGTTGACTCTTGGGAATGCCTGGAACATAGAATTACATTTACCTAGATAAGTGAGGAGAAAGTGAATGCAACAGCTACATTACTCATGTGAAGTGAGAAAAGTATGTACAAAACCTGTTCACCCTTACCCTGTGTAGGTGATGTGGAAGACTGAGTGCTTTATAGTAATCATTAGCTTACGTACTGTTTACAAGTCCTGAACAAGTGCTTAGCCCTGAATAAGCAATCCAGATAGTTCCTGGGATAATATCCAAAAACATGGCCCCCTCCCCAACAGGTACACAAGCATATCCATGTACACCTACAGGGCCCCTGTACCCACAACTATGCAGGTACAAGCTGCACTCAGTCTGCATGGGACCTGCCCACATCACAGGTTGTATAATACACATATGGCAAAACAAGAGTCTCCCGCATTACGACATCATGTAAAAACATAGTCTACGTCAGGTTGTGTACACACTGAGTGGTACACACCAACAGGTATCACAACCCAACAAATGGGGAGACACCACTGATAATGGGAAGTACTGCACTACTACCCTGCTGAGTTTGGTTTGGAAGGCCATGAACCTTGATCACTTAAGTGATGTCAGCAGTACAGATGTGGATGACAGTATGGTTGTCACACTGCATACCATAACCTTACCAGGTCATAGGTTCATAGATTAGTACTAAGCTAACTGCTCTTGCGAGTCATTTTAAGCCTAGCCAATTATCCCTTGTGAGACTCAAACCCTGCACCTTGTGTTTGTAAGGCAAACACCTTAACCATTAGGCCACCCTTCCAACCCCCCAAATAAACAGCCTTTGCAAGGCTTGAACCCAGCAGCCCACACACCATAGATAAAGGGATTTACCACTACACCATGCCAGCCATCATCACCCATACTGTGTACCAGCTACACTCGGTATACTAGATGAACATTCCTATGTCACAGGAGTTTTTAACAACAGGACTGCTGGCAGAAACAACATTACAGAAGGTGTCTGAATAATACATGATCATCATACCAGTGGCAGCTACAGTATGTCAGGGTTAATGAATTCTATTCCCCCTCATTATAATCCATACCTCATAGACAAACAGAAGGCATATGCCTATTGAAGTATGTGAATGACTATGACCTAGGAGCAATAGCTGACTTGCATTGTCACCCCTGTGTTAACCCTGTACCCATGAACTACCACCTAGGCAGCGGTCATCATAATGGACACTTGTGTGTGAGGGATGCAGCTGGGCAGTTGTCTTTACTGTGATAGCTACATCACCACACCCATCAAGGAGTCATATGTGGCAACCCTAATAATAATAGGGTGCCATTCATGAATATAGAGATCATTGTCCAGCCATACAGACCACTCAAGTGACCCATATCAGATCACATATTTTGTTTAAGGGGTATTGGCCATGTGCAGATGGCCTACACCAGCCTTCCCATTCCCCATCTCCACTATGTAGGATGATGCATACCCTGAATAAATCCATGTCCAACCCAGTGATGTCTGACATGCTACACGTACTCATCCTGATATTGAACACATACTTTATGGACATTCATCTACCACATGCTGAATAGATCCTTGTCCCATACACTTGACATAGTCCTGCCATACTATGCATTCCTGTCCATCAAAGCTGCACATCGCTCCCCTCTCAGACATGGTTTGATGACCGCATGGTAACGCATAGTATATGTATCATTAACCCTGTGGATCAGTAATGTGGCACTGCTCCACCTGGCCCCACAGACCTGTCTGTCGGCTACTGCCAGGTAACCTTTCATCTTAGATGCATACATGGCCCATGGCATGTAGCCTACTAGTTGACTTTGACTGTACATGCCATAGTTGATATCCATCCCTGCAAATACCATCTGGCTAGCCAGTGTCCCCTGTGTATCACATGTGCAACACAGGTAATACATGGTAGGATGTTGAATCACTGTACAGTGCCGTGTAGATGTATATGGCAGAACACATACATGTAAAACCTTATGTGAGCATGTCTGCAGGGTCACAGGTCATGTCTGTTAAGGCAGTGTAAGTCCTTATATGTGACATATACACTGCATCAAGGTCATCGGCATTAATGTGGACACATCCAGCCATGTGCTAATAGGTAGGAACACCAGTGCAGGCAAACAGACATGCCCACATCAAGACAGCAACCACATGGAGTATGAGCAATGTAATCAGGTGACACACACACACACATATATGGTGATAATATCCACTCAACATTGAGTGTCACATGTGTGACACAAACATGTCAGTGTCATGTAGGTTTCAAATACAACTATTTAATCCTGAAGTAATGTGATACACATGTATGTTCAGCTGTAGCTCTGTATGTCTCTGAGGTACTGTGACCTTTCTCCATAATTATGTCTTCCAGGTATGCCACGTGCAAGGCTTCCCCCTTTTACACGCTTGGAGGATGAGGCCCTCATCCCATACCTACTCGATAATCACAACATCCTGTTCAGCCATCTGCTGCAGGATGCACGGCAGCGGGATGCCCTGTGGATGGAACTTCGCAGGAGGGATAATGATGTGGGTGGCCACAACCGCACATACCAGCAGGTGTGCAGACACTGTACAGACCTCATTAGATGGGCGAAACAAGAGGAGAAAGCTACTACATGACAGAGCAAAATCCCTAAAAGGGAAGGCATCTCTGATCAATACTAGCAAAAAACTACTTATCACCATAAATCATCCAAGGCCAACTTTGAGAGAAAAATCGCTAATGACACAAAAGACAATCATAAGGCCTTCTTTAGCTATGTTAGAAACCTGGGTGGAAACTCCCAGATATGCTCAGAATTAGTCCAAAATGATAAAAAATCACTGAACCCACAGACATTGCCAACATACTGGCAGACAGGTTCAGTGCAAATTTCCTCCCCCAAAAAGGAGAAATATCTATCCCACCAGAGTCTAGCCTCCCAAACATCTCAGATGCCCAGGTGAGAGCTGCTTTCTCTAAAGCAAAACACAGCATCAATGGGACCGACGGAGTCCCCCGGCTGTGTGCGCTACCTAACTCAATGAGGAACTAAGCCACACATAAGGCTGCTGTTTAATCTTTAGCCTTACTAAGGATATGTACCCAAAGAATGGCATACGGCAACTGTGGTCCCACTCCACAAAGGCGTGTGCTTCTAATGACCCTGAAATTACCTCCATAAGCTTGACGAGCCTTGTCTGCAAAGCTATGGAGAGGATCATAATGGAACTCAAATAAAGACATTGGGGGACCTACAGACACCGAATCCTACCTAATTTATTTGGCTTGCCAAGGCAGATCCTGCCTCTTGAACTTGGTCGACTTTTCAAACAGCCACTAAGGCCATTGATGAGGGTAAGGCAGTTCACAGCCTACCTTGACCTAGCAAAAGCGTGCCGACACAATACCCCACTGGCATCATAGAAAAGCTCACCAGCTTAGATGTAAACCCATATGTCACAAGATGGGTTGCAAACTAGCTCAAGGACAGAACACACAGGGTTAGAGTTGCTGGTGCCATGTCAGACACTAAGCCGGTCACAAGCGGTGTCCCACAGGGCTCAGTCCTGGGCGCCCTCTTGTTCGGCATTTATTTTCTGAAGTGCAGGCAAACATAGGGGGATTGTGGCTGACAAAATTTGCAGATGACTGCAAACTGGGCACCATAATTGACACTCCATCAGACACAGACAAACTCCAGAGAGGTCTCATAGAAATGGATAACTGGTGCCAGAGCCATGGCCTTAAGCTAAATGCCATAAAATGTATTGTCATACCCTTTGGGAAAACAGTAATTCCCTAATTACCACATAGGTGGTAATCCATTAAACACGGAAGAAGTTATCAGGGACCTGGGGACCCAAGTTGACAGTAACCTCTCTTTGACACTCACATTGCCAAAGTGGTTAGGAAGACCTTCTACATTGCCCACCTGATCATGAAGGGATCTCACATCCAGATCAGGAGAGGTCATTGTACCCCTGTACTCTTCACTTATCAGGCCAATGATTGAGTACAATGCCCCATTCGGAATGTACCTTACCCCGACACTCAAGGGCAGTTGGAAAGACCCTAAAGTTCCTCACCAAAAGGATAAAGGGGCTCAAACATATGTCATACGCTGCCCGACTGAAGAAACTCCAGCTCTATTCAGTCGCATACCGTCTGCTCAGAGGTGATCTGTGCAGGACATACAAGGCCATGTCCAACCCGGAATTAATGGACATGCTCAACCTCAAAAAATCCAAATCCACCAGAGCCCCGAGAGCAAGAGACTTCAAACCCTCAACACGGATATAAATAGGACATGCTGGAGGGACAGATTCATCACCCAGAGACTCCCTACACTATGGAAACAGAATCCCAGTCCATGTGAGGCAGAGCCCTCACTGACTCTGTTCAAGAGAAATCTTGACGAAAGTGGATGGGAGATCGTGGTTTACCCCGGAATCATCTCTGTGTCACTGCTGGACAGAGGCACAGCAAACTAATGGGTATAGTATTCTCATCCTAAGGGGTGGTGAAAGCCACACACACTCTGGCTAGGCTTATAAATGCCCTAAGGCAGATAGCCTAGTATGAACCTATGAACCTATGAAACTGCATGTGAATGCAATCGCCAGGGAACAAGGTGCAACAGGTGGTGGACCACCAACCCAGCCCCCACTCACACGTACCGAGGAGCTACTGGCCAACCTGGAGACACCTGCAGAACCACATCCACAAGTCTTAGCTGATATTGTGGAGGTGGGAGTCTCTCAACCACTGAGCCTGGAGTTGCCTGGTAATTCAGTACTGCACCTATAACAACTATTTTCCATATAGCTGCGTGAGTCACTGTACAATATGTAATGTAACATCATATGCAAGGCATGTATACACACATGCCGCAAACTATAGTATGCTACTCTGTGTATACACACATGTGCATACACCATAGTATAGTCTAATGTACTGGTGTATGTGTTATGCACATTGCTCCCTGTAGCCTTTATACAGGGGTGGATTATGCTCATACTGCTGTGTTACTCCTATTTAGGTACCTCTGGCATTCTGTGGTGACAGCAGCATGTTGCAGGTGAGAGTGTTATTATTTATCATGAACCGTATACACAAATCTATCTGCCATGTGGCCATTCACAACATGTACACATAATGTATGGTCCTGTCACAATATATAGGTCGGACTTGCAATGCATCACAATGACTATCCATGTGCCACACTTGCAAACTATGTGAATCATCTCACCGACATGAATCCTCACCAACGTTATTGCCAGATGTGTTGACAGCTGTGCATACAATAGTGGAGGTGCTGTTCTCTTTAGGAACATACAACAGATCTGATCTACACATGTGGTGAATACAAACAGTACTACACAGTGGGCTGGAGTATGGCCAGCACACAGGTTTCACCGGTGTGGATCATAGCCCTGCTATGAATGTCACACAATGTGATGTGCTATCTTGACATGTCCATGACATCTACTGGCCTGGCTGCTACACTGCCTACCTAACCTGAAAACATATCCCACATGCCACCCTTTACCTGCATAACCCTGTTGTCAGTGGAGCATATATGTCATATGGGACAACACAGACATGTGAAATAGATGCCTATCACTATAATTTGGACAACACATGTACACACACATGGCCATAGAGGATGGCCAGAGACATGGAGCAACACACACACACTAGAAGCGTTGTGCTTGTGTGTACACCCTGTCGTACAATGGCTACACATGGTTTGGCCATGGCCTTTGTATAATGGTCATAATGTAGATGTGGAATGCTAGACATCCTACAGGCCTGTGCACATCTTGTGTAGGCGTAACATCAATCCACCACATAGGATGTGTTGAACATCTTGAGGGTGTTGCAACATGACAGCAGTTACTTGTACAGTATCCACATCAGGCCACAGATACAGTACATTCCCATTGCTGGTGATGGACATAAATGCCATACTAGCTCCTTGTGTGTGTGTGTGTGTGTGTGTGTGTGTGTGTGTGTGTGTGTGTGTGTGTGTGTGTGTGTGTGTGGTACACAGATGTCATGTGGGGCATGGTGTACCATCATGTTCACCATGTCTGCCCATATTTGCCAGGCTGCTGCAATATGGTTGCAGATGTGCAGAGGTGTCATCCGTATACCCATCAGTGACCTGTGTCACAACTTCCACATCATGGTTTAGTGTGTATACACCTCAGTGATGTGGCTCTCATTCCACAGTATATATGTATTGTATCTGAACACAGTCTCGGCTATGAACCCTGTCTGTAACTCACACTGTATAGCACTAGAGACTCCTCATGATTCCCTGCAATGGCCATGCACATCAGCTAAATTTTCAGTATATCTGTAGGGTGGACAGACAACACTGAATTGGTACACCATTGCCCCACTGTATATTCAACAGGACACCATTGGGTTAAACATGTATGCATGTCATTGCACACGTCAGCAGATCACATGTCATACTACATGTGATTATCAAGGTCATATGCCACACATCAGGCAGGTGTACTGTTAACCTGTGCTGGTCCACATGGTGTAACACAGAGATGTATGCTAACCACTACTATGATTGTGTAATTTGCATGCCGTCTGCTATCACACATGCATGCTGTGTGCAACTTAGGTATGTATGATAACTACCACTATTATTGTCTGCGCTGCCTGCCATCTGCCATATCACATGCATGTTGCATGCCTTCTGTCATATCACATGCGCGTGTGTGTGTGTCTATTGTATAGATTGTAATGTACAGTTCTTGTCTGCCCTCACAGGTGATGTAGGTGCATTGCCCTCCTGCGGTACATCAGATGTTAGTGTCCCCACAGACTCTAGCAGTGATGATGAACATATAATTGGGTCACAGGCAGAGTTGTCAGGGGCTGAAACTGTGCCATTGGTTGCCATTCCATCTATATCCACCTCATCCCTGCACACAGATCCCATACCTGCACATACCCCATCACCAGTGGCCATAGAGGAAAGGCAGTTGCTGCATGGTAGCTTGGAATAGGAAAGTGTGGGGGTTATGGAAGGTGTGCCTGCACACCATGGTGTCAGCCAAACTACTGGTGGTACCCCACACAGGCACATGGCCAGTGCTGATTGTAGGAGGACCTCTGGCCAACATGCTCTGTCACGACAGAGCACAGCAGCTGGTGTCACTAGATGCATGTTTCTGGCTGTAATGGAGGCACAGGCATGTGCTGAATGGTGCCACAGAGAAGATCAGAGGCTACAGAGGGCTGCAGTCCATTCTTTAAACAACAGCATCCAGGCAATAGTAAATGCTCAACAGCAGATTGCTAATGCTTTGGATAGATGGTTGGGTGACATGGTTGGAGTCCTTCACCATGGCAAGACAATCCGGGAGTGTGAGCTGTCTCTGTTGGAACATCTGGTAGGAGTGAGGCGTCGGGCACGTGGACGTAGGCCTGCTACATCACCTGTGTCAGGTCTATGTGTACGAGCTACCTCACATGCCCGCTCCCATAGTGGCAGTAGCAGCAGCAGTGCATCTGGTGCTGTGCTGTCCACACCACAACACAGCAGGCCACATGTATGTGGCCCAGGATGGTCCCAACAGGAACACAATTCCAGTGGACTAGTGACATCAGACAGTACCAAATCTGCACCTCTGTCTGGTAGTGCCCGTGCAACCCTTGGCAGGCACAGGTCACATGTCCATGGCCGGACACCGTGAACTGTAATACCTCGCCTGTACAGTCTGCAGCTGTTAATAATACCCCTGTGTAGGCCAGATACATGGGAGAACTGTGTGCAGACATACACGCACACATTGGACATATATGTAGGGCACCGCAACACACACATGCATAACATCCACACACGCCCAATTAGATCAAAGGCCCAAACCCACACACATGATGTAATCCAATAGTGCAGCCTAGGCCTCTGGCAAACATTAACACCTTGTGCATATGATGATGCCTGTGCCGCATCCCTGACATCCACATCATCGGTGCAGGGACATGCTCATATGGTCTGATGCACAGGGTAAACAGACTAGGATGATGTGTAGTTTACAAATGTTGAGGACTGTTGTCACTCAGCAGATACACCATGTAGTACAGGTGTACAATACTGTTAACAGTATGTGTCTTGTGTAACAACTGTAAATGCATGTTGGTCATGTTGTTCTGCTGTCCTTTTTCAGGTCTAATTGCACATGCTGGTGGATGTCAGTGTTTGCAGTTAAGTGTCCCATATGTCAATGTGGACTACTCACAGGTATGTATGAATATACCAGCATGCACCGTGTAGCTGCCACATACCAGTGAGAATGTCTCATATTACAAAGACGTCTACCATTCCAAGAGTATGATAGCTGTGTATTAAGCTATGTGGCCACAGATGTGACATCCATAAAGGATGACATCACAGATACAGTTACATGGAGTGGTGAGGTAAGAGAGTGGTCTAGCTGATTGCAAGGGTAGAGGCCAGTGGGAAGTGTGATGCCTCAATGGGAATCAGTAATACACGTTCCCATGACAGGATGCCAACACACAACTGCACCCACACACTCAAGTATTGACACACATGTATTCGGTGACACTGTAACACACACACACACACACACACACACACACACACACACACACACACACACACACACACACACAGCTTCACTGACACAGTAACACACACTCGCACACAGTTGTTACTGGTGTGCTGAGGACCCCTGCCTATGTGCAAATCATCATTACAGTACTGTGCACCTACATGACTCACCACAGAGAATAAACATGTACAGGTAGTCAGTACAGCCTAAGATTGGGGACATCAACATGGATAGTTGAATGCATTGCCTGGATGGTGAGAGGGGTCCTATCAGTTCAGTATGGTAACATACATCCTCACCCCAGGGACCAGTCAGCCCTACATACACACACTGTGGCATTCAGTAATTAATACACCTATGTCATGCACATACAGATACCTCACATGTGTGAGATACATGCCCCTGCCTATGTCCTGCTTTATACATTGCAGTCTGTACAGATATGTACACTAGTGTACAGGAGAGTGAGTAACAATTGAGATGTATTACCCACAATATGTGACAAATATGGACACACACGCAACCACACATGCCAGTACTGTGAATCTCAGACCTGCCTAGCTCATGTTATGTATGTCAGACGTACAGCAGTATTGCATGCATTACAAACTGTACTGAAGTTCCTGTGACAACAGTGCTGATATATGCACTAGAGATGTCATATCTATCAACAGGTGTCAAGTGACTTACTTTCACTATCACCCTGACCGCTGTCTAAGTTGTGTGTTATGTCCTTCAATTAATGAAGCCATTGGTTCCCGGTTACACAGGGTATTGTAGGACCGCTTGTGACACACCTGTGAGCTGTCCACAGCAAACATCCATCTACATAGATGCCCCGCCACTTAGTTATTTCAACACACCTGTCCATACCTGTGGTATATCTTTCTGTACATTCAGCATATCACTATATAGAGTTGGCAATGTTGAGGCTGCATTGCAGCTGTATGATGTACTAGGATACACACCACCTGCATACATCAGCAACTGCACACGCATGTTATCTGAACGCACAACACTACATGTACAGGTGTGTAGGTCCTTCAATCCTGGCATTTGGTCATGTTTGTAGGCATTGCAATTGGTGGATATGTGTAGTAACATGCATGACATATGGACTGTTGTATGATATGATGGGTGACCAGTACAGAGGGGATGTTACCTCTGTCAACATTGATATCACACCTTATGTACTGTTAGCATTCAGCAGCCATGCTCCTACATTCCATGTGCATGTGTGTAATGACTGTAGCCACCTGTTTGCACAAAGGACTACAACACCTATGCTATTTACAGGTATGTTGTGTGTGTGGCATGTACATACCTAGGGCAGATACATGTATGTCATATTCATACATGAGGGTGTGTACTGGTGTACAGCAACAGACATCTGCTAATGGTGGACAGTACTGAGAGCCCTTGGTATGTGTACAGCTGACCTGGTCACAGACAGTGGTATCATTGCATTGCATAACACATGATGCAACTGTGTGTACTGTCTACAGTTGATGTAGAGCTTAGTACAGTACACAGATCAAGTGTCACATGGTGGCGTACTCATCTGTCATACATGTATGGTTGTGTGGTGGTGGTCCGAGGGCATGGTGGTGTCTGCAGTTTACATCCTAGAATGCAGCATGTGACATTGTGTCCTGCACATGGCTCATCTGTGATGCCTTTCTTGGGGGACCAGTCAGTACATGTGAGTGGCCTTCATGTATGTGGGTACACCACCTGGAGCGCTCCATACCTGTGTTATGGCCCACATGTCTGGTTCTGAGGTATATGGTGGTAGTGCTAGGTTCTGAGGTATATGGTGGTAGTGCTATTGTGCACTACAGAGACATCAGCCAGGTGTTCCTCACTGCACAGATGTCAGTACTCCCCATTGTTGGATCTACAGTGGCCAGCTGTGAATATGGACGCTACACATCTAGCACTGGTTAGTAAAAGAAAACAATGCAGTTGTCCTGTAGGTGTATGGGAGTTAACCTGTGTTTAGGACATTTGCCTTGGAATGGCACTGTGTGGGCGGATGCGACTTGGGTAATATCCACACTCCCTTGTGCCATGGATGCATGTGATATGTGACAAAGGCCTGTCTACAGTCAGCCATGTCATGCCAGAATGACAGCTGATTTGTTAAAGACCGGTGTCAAATATATGTAGAGCAGCGTTCCCACTAACAATGACAACTACCAACACCAGAGCCCATTACAATGTGTTATTTACATCTACCTGTAATAGCATGGCCACTGTGGCCCTCCGTGTTTAGCATCAGAGTGCATCCCAGTCAGCCCTGTGCTACTAGGAGTATGAGCATGCCCAGTATATCCTTGTGTAGATGGACACATAGTAGTGCATTCCAACTAGCCATGAGCTACTAAGTGTATGAGCTTGCCCAGTATATCCTTGTGTTGATGGACACATAGTGCATTCCGAACAGCCCTGTGCTACTAAGTGTATGAGCATGCCCAGTATATCCTTGTGTAGATGGACACAGTACATTCCGAACAGCCCTGTGCTACTAAGTGTGTGAGCATGCCCAGTGACACCTTGTGTTGGTTACATGCCTCTGTGTATGGGCATGGCCATTGTAACCCTGTACAGTGGTAGTAGTCATCCATTCCACAGATGGGCATACTCCAGGTCAGGATGGATTCATACTTTAAACACACAGGTATGTACATCTTAACTGCCAGCATCCCTGTTGATGTCCACATTCCCAGATGGTCATAATGACAGCCTTGACATGTGTAGTCTGTGTGGCGCTATTCGTATATATCTAGTATTGTAATAGTAATCTGTAAATAGGCAGGTGTTCCATACCCGACACTGGCGTGTGTGTGTATGTCTGTCCCCATTTGTCGGTGGACTCTAAATTGCTTTTAGACTGGCCACACTCCATACATTTCTTATACCCACTGTTAGCAAGGCCGATGATGTCACCCATCTACAAATACACCTCTGGGAGAGCTTTGTCCCAGTAATCTCGGTAGCATGCTCTGTGACTGCGTAATGCTGTAGTGTAATAAAGTAGTTAGGTCAGTGTTCAACTCCCACACTTGCCGTGTGTGTTTGTATGTGTGTCTCTCCCTGTTTGCCTGAGGACTGAGTAATACCTTTATACTGCTCACACGCCATACATTTCTTATACCCACCGTTAGCAAGGCCGATGATCTCATCCATCTACCAATACACCTCTGGGAGTGCCGTGTCCCAGTAATCTCGGTAGCGCGTTCTGTAACTGCGTAATGCTGTAGTGTAATAAGGTGATTAAGTCAGTGTTTTAGTCCCAGCCATGCCAACTGTGTGTGTGTTTCTGTCTGCCTGGGGACAGAATAAGGCTTTTAGACTGCTCACACTCCATACAATCCCTATCGCTGATTTTGCCATTGCTGATGATGTCACCCACCTAGAAGTACACCTCTGGGAGTGATGTGTCCCAGTAATCTCAGTAGCATGTTCTGTAACTGCAAAATGCTATAGTGTGATAAGGTAGTTAGGCTGGTGTTCTAATCCCAACCATGCCAAGTGTGTGTGTGTGTTTCCATCTGCCTGGGGATGGAATAATGCTTTTAGACTGCTCACACTCCATACAATCCCTATCTCCAACTTTGCCTTTGCTGATGATGTCACCCACCTAGAAGTACACCTCTGGGAGTGATGTGTCTCAGTAATCTCAGTAGCATGTTCTGTAACTGTGTAATGCTGTAGTGTGATAAGGTAGTTAGGTCGGTGTTCTAATCCCAGCCATTTTAACTGTGTGTGTCTCCATCTGCCTGGGGATTGAATAATACTTTTAGACTGCTCACACTCCATACAATCCCTATCGTTGACTTTGCCAATGCTGATGATGTCATCCACCTAGAAGTTCACCTCTGGGAGTACTGTGTCCCAGTAATCTCAGTAGTGCTTTCTGTAACTGCGTAATGCTGTAGTGTGATAGAATAGACAGGTAGGTGGCCTATTCTAAGGCATGACAGGTATGTGTGTTTGGCAGTCATATCCTATGTGTTGGTGTCTGTGAGTGGCTAACTACTGGATGTGTTGAAGAGCGTGTTTTGTTGTTTTCCTATATAGTGGCCATAAATGTCACAATCAACCAAGAGACTGGGTTGGCAAGACATACACATACATTTGGCAATAGATCTGGTGAGTAATGTCAGCAGCCCTAATCTTACTCTTAATACAGTCTGAACCCATGTGACACACAGAAACTCACTTGCCTTGATATTAACACCAGTACATAATGCAGGAGGCGCATGTGGTTTCCTTTTCATTCTTGTCTAATGCTTTGGTGTCATGTGGTCCGCTGTTGAGATATGTATTCTATATCTACATATGTGTGTGTATATGTATATGTGTGTATATATATATATATATATATATATATAGATATGTGGACATTAGCACACATAAATCTACATGATGGAATACATGTCCTTTACTGTTGAATGCCTATGCTGGATGATCTGTACATGATAACCTCAGCTGTATGAATATCTGCCATGGCTTAGTGGTAAAGCACATCGTCTGTGGTGTGCAGGGTCCCGGTTTCGTGCCGTGCAGAGGCCAGTTGTTTTGTTGCTGGGAAGAACAAGGGACATTGAATACAGTGATAGTAAGGCACTTTTAACCAGTTGTGTGTGGGTCTGCGTGATAGTAAGCAGTGGTAATTTTTGGGGAGGCTCAGTATGAGTCATGTAACTATACATTAGAAGACATTACTATGCAAACAAGGTGGAAAATAGTGAATCCCATTTATCCCCAGGGTGTGATGCAGGTCCCAAGAGTGTATGTGTACAGATAACTGGGTGCAGGACTCAAATATAGGTGAAAGCATGGGGGGGGGGTATCAGGCATACTGTATGTAGATTGGAGCCCTGTGTCTCCGGATTGCTTCTAGCTAAGCATGCCTAAGCTAGAGGTGTAACTATACCTGTCTATTGCAATTGGGAGGGACAACAGCAGTAGTAGAGTAGTCAAGGTGAACAAACTGGGCAAACAGGTGATATTTATCAAAATCAGCAGATTACAGGCCCAGCAGACCAGCCCAGCCCAGAACACTACAATAAAGTGAGCAAGCACAATCCCCTCGGGTTTTTCCACACTCTACACCACCGGTGTATACATGCGGGGAAATTTTAACAAACAATCCTACGAAATGAGAAGGGCTGCAGCAGGCAACATAGACCAACATGTGCAGGAGGCTGAGGGTGGTGAGGATGTGAATGCTGCTGAACAACCCTCAGTGAGAAGACAGAGAAGAATGTACAGACCCAGGGTAACCTACCAGGGGCTACATGAGTTGGAGATAGTAGAGCGCTATGGAGTGGACAGAGACCTCCTACAGCAGATTGTTGAGCTGTGCCGGCCACACCTGACTCATCGAACAGGCCGTATTTTTGCCATGGTGTATTGGTAATTCACATTAGCTGTGTGCGCAGGGTGTTGCTACCAACACTTGCAAAGGACAGTTATTTGTTTGTGGGCAGAACAAGCCCATTGGATACGGAGGGAATAAGGCACATTGAAGCAGCTGGGAGCAGTTGTGCATGGGTTTGCATGGTGTTAAGCACTGCTGACCTCTGGTTACAGCTTCTTACACTTGGTTAGCCTCCACATTTCTTTACCAGTGCAATACTCCCATACTGGTAGCCAAATACGCTTACACCCGCTCACTCCCTCACTTGCACATGCACCGACATTGGTGCTTGCATGTGTCACTCACGCTGGGTGGGCGTGATCCCTTGTGATACCTATTACATCAGACTACATGACTACAGTATTGGGTATGGCTGACCATTAGGCAACGGCATGGTGTTCAACTGTACGGAATCAGCAGCCTGTCCAATGAGTTAATCATATTATATGCGTATTTCTCATACAATCTGCTCCCATCTGGCTGATACATGGGAACCAATACTCTGCAATGCAGACAAGTAAATGTGTTTTGGGACCCACATCCGTCTGCCGGGTCATGCTACCGCATACCCATTGTAGGTTTGCCACTTTTTAAATTGGCCGAGGTGGGACTTTAGGATTAACACCTGTCCCACTTTGCGTGGGACAGTCCCTCCTTAGGTAGATGTGTCATGCAAAAATAATTAAGACATAGCAAATGTCCTGATTACAGGATAATATTATATTCTACGTTTCCCTAATAGTTGCATGTAACAGTTATTGTATATATGACACTTCTATATGTTATGTGAAGTAGCATAAGCAAGTGGACTGCTACTAGACTAAGCTTTTATTTGTGCAAATACGTATAGTTCTGTACTATGCATGGCTGTAGGTATGTTCTGACCTGGTATGTCTGACATTTCTATGGAGCAGGTCCCACTTTGGCCATTTTGAATGGTGGCAGCCCTACAGGACCTATATGTAGAGATGTCAGATTTGGCAGGGCAACATATACCCACAGCCAGTAGAAAATAGAGTACTTCACCATTTTGCCTAAATAAAAGGTTATTCTTGTAGCATTATAGTTGCTAATACTGTTTCCTATAACATCTAGGTGTTTCAGATGCAGCATAATCATTTTATTCAACCACTACAGACAATATATGGATTCTTTGCCCTAAATCACAGGCCATGTGCCATAATAACATTTATTTTGCAGGACACAACTGCCCAAAGGGGAGTGTCCCTCGCAAAGGTGAACAGGTGGTAACCCCAACCTATTATGCTATCATCTACCTAAGGTAGCCGGCGGAATATGCGCTTTCTGTCACTAGCAGACCTCACATACGAATGGGGGAGAATGAACACTGAATCAGGGACACTGCATAACACCCTCAGGGACACATTTAGATGATTGGTACTATTAACCTGACACACTGACAGTCCCAGAGCATATGTATTCATACACATTTGTCGAAGTACATGCTGTTTCTGACTCATACATGTTGTCATTATTCATTACGTGTATTCCGCCACCTGCCAGGTAATATCACTAGTTCTAGAAGGGTTTAGTTGGGACTGTGTTAGATTCTCATTCATAATCACGGATGTCCATGATAATCGGGTACAGTTCACTGATATGGTCCCTATGTGTTCCCCCAATGGTGTACAGACTATCCAGTAGATGTGCTCTTAAGGTTTGGGAGGTATGGGCGTCTGCTATACCCACATCGGAATATTAATTACTTCCACGGGGCGGGCCTAATACATCTCTGCCAACCAACACCTGCACACTTAGGCACACGATTGCATACTCATGATTTCCCTACCTGACACCCCTCTACAGCACTCATTCCTACTGTGAGCACAGCTGGGGTATGAACACACCCCTACACACTGCCCACTCTCCCCGTGTCGGGACACATGTCGTACGTTTTGTCAACCCATGTGTTATCAGACTTGCACAACCTACTGTTCCGTGTACAGCTACATCCTGGTTGCGTCGAGCATCACAGGTTTGCCTACAAGGGGAATTTTTGGTGTCCCACAAGGGACCCCGTGATCCATGTTTAAAGTGTAGACCTTGCAGATCTCTCCCACTGGTAGTTTCCTGCTGGTGGTCTGGAAAGCAGAGGTGTATTTACCTTTATTGCATGTCTGTATGTCTCACCGGCCTAGCTGGGGGTGTGTGGGAGGTAGACGTTTGTTTATTGGACCTCCCACTAACATATGCCCGGTCTGAACATTTGTTACCCATAATTGCTGTAACGTAACCTAGGTATGTACATGTGTATATTTACAGTAAAATATATATATATATCTATATATATATATATATATATATATATATATATATATATATATATGTGTGTGTCTGTGTGTGTGTGTGTGTGTGTGTGTGTGTGTGTGTGTGTGTGTGTGTGTGTGTGT
>NC_056730.1:635661966-635671966 GCF_019279795.1 Protopterus annectens | reverse complement strand
TTCTCTCATTTGCAATCTAGTTAATCACTCTTTGATTTCAGCCATGGAAGTAATGATATGTTTGAGCTCTAAATTTGTATCAGTGCAGAGTCTTTATTTCACAATCAGCTGCATGTAACACATGACTAGAAATGACTAATTATATCTTTGGAGCTGTTTTTTACAATTTGTTTTCACATGAATTTTTAGCATAGCAAGAGAAGTTTATTTCCTTTGTGAATGTAAGTTTTATTGTTATTTTTCATTTTATGTTATCTACTGAAATTATTCTATGAGCTTTTTATAATTTTATTTAAATGCAAAACCGAAACACTAGTGAATTTGATTAGTTGCTAAAAACACTTCTTTGGCAGTATGAATCAGAAGTACACCAATTATTATACATGACGTAGTTCACACATTTGCTTTCTATTTAATCACCACCTAGTGACATTTTAAAGCATCACTTCCTAATTACTGGTGATGGACAGTCACATTAAAATAATATAACTGTTGCTGCACTTTGATATATTTTGTGATCCCACTTTTGAGTCTGATCTCAGCTGGCACAGATGACTAAGGCACTGATCTGTTTTCTACAGTACAGGGTTTGATTCTCTCAGCCTTAATCTGCCTATTGTGTGTCCTTTAGCAAGTCATTTAACCAGATTGCGCTTTTAGGCAATTGGGAATATAGGCTAGGCTCATTAATGGTCTCCTTGTCTGCATACCTAGTATCTGCTTATGAACTTGCCAAACATTGCATTGCACATTTGAGAGTTATAGTTACTGCTTGCAGTTGTCATGCACCTTATGTTATAACCTGAGTCTTTCAATGTAAATAATGTAGTTGTAAGAAAGGTTTATTTAGTCCATACGTATCTGACAATTTTTACTGTATTTGTTCTTGATGTTTGAATAAAGCTGCTTTGTGACTGTGGAACTGAAAATCTCAATCACTGAAGTGTGTCTATATGGAGCTGTGAAATCATTATTTTGGCATCTTGTAGCTATATATGCAGTAAACACACACACACACACACACACACACATGCTCATGTACACACACACACACACACACACACACACACACACACACACACACACACACACACACACACACACACACACACACACACAGATGCACACACACCGCACACACGCGCGTACATATATATATATATATATATATATATATATATATATATATATATATATATATATATATAATCACATGAACACACATGCGCATGCACACAACTGCATAATAAACTACACTTGAGTGCAACAATTGAGACTATTAAAACAAACATAACTGCTGAAGTTATCCTCTTTGTCATTTTTGCTTTATTTTGAAAGGTAATTTGAGCTCTTTCATTTAGAAACAGTGTGAATAAACAAATTCATCTGTTTTCTTTCTTGGTTTGTCAGATTGTAATAAGCATAACAAAAAGTAACTGATGGAAAACTATTTTTCCAAAACTTTTTTTTTTTAAATGTAAAATCATTTCATAAATTTCTATTCCATGTAGCCAGCATTACTTGGCTGAACGGACTTCCTAGGAAAATGATCATTAGTCTTCTGAAATTTTTTTTTTTTTGTGGAAAAGTAGTGTTTGTCTTGGGGTAAAATAAGGGCATTATGCTCTCTAATCCATAAACAGAAGGCTTTGCGCACTGCACCTCATACTAACTCTTGGGTCGCTCTGACCTGGCCTGACATTAAGGAGACATTTCAGTTTGCAAGGATCTCCTAGCAGCTTTTCTAATGACCTGGTTGAAAGCCTTAATTCAACCAAATGGCTTTGAGATGAAAGCCATCTCAGTGTGGTAGTTCCTTTCCACACGTCAGCATATATGTGTATAACTCAAGTCAAATCTGAAGCAAGAAAAAATCTTATCCTTTTCAATTTAACTTGCATTCATTAAATGTTAATTTTGATTGTGGCTGCATACTTTTTTGAATAATATTCTATCAGAAGGCTGTGTTTTATTAGGAAAAGTACTGTTTCCATGCAGTGGAAATAATTACAATACCTGCAAATCTAACAAAACAGCATGCTTTTATAACAATTAGAATTAATCTTTATTCATTTACTTTCAGACTATGAAAAAGTGTTAATATGCAAGGCATTAATATTGAAAAGATGAGAGTTAAAGGTTTACATAGTCACAGTATCAATATATATTTAGATATAATATAATGATTCTGATGAGGAGACAGATTTGAAGTCTGCTTTATCAAGTGCTGTGAATTAGTTTGGCTTAATAAAGTTGTCATGTATAGTACTTTAGGCATAGTTAATCTGTGCTCCAGAAAAGGTACCGGACAAACTGGAAAAACTAGAAAACACTGTGAGAACTCACCAAACACTCCAAAGCCCAAGTCTCAATTCCACTGAGAATGCAAAGTCCAACGCAGTGTAAATATAAATACAAATTTATTTTAAGCCGTTGAAACCATACGCTTTTCGTCGGCTAATAGTCCGACTTCTTCAGAAAGAACAAACAAGCAAACAGTGCCTCCCCTTCATTGAGAATATTTAAACAGTTCACTAATTGAGAATAGCAAGTCACATGGTTTGACCTCTTCTGAATTAAAGTCCCAGCACTAGAAAAAGCACTGGGGAAACAATGAACAACTAAATACTGATGTAATAATAATACAATACCAAAATGTGAAAGCCATATTACTTACAAAGTAGGTTGCCAGATAGGACAGTGTGTACATACACACAAAACAAATCTAAGACATGTAAATAAATAAAAATTTGGTTTTAGTCATGAAAATGAATATTTACAAAGGTTTAAAACATAAAATACAGACAGCGTTGTAAGCCCCCACTGTCAAGTTTGAAAACTGAAGAAATTTTGTTAGGATTTTAAAAAAATTTTAAAAAGATTTTAAAAATCAAAACACACTGCCTGTTGCTGAAATGGCCCACAGAGCCGAATAGCCTCCCACCAAAAATGGTGGAAAAGGACCTTCTCCTTTGAGAATCTGAAGTAAGGCAACTGTGTCCATAAAATATGGAAAATGTTATTGTTACTGTTTCACTCGACGTATGCATATCCCCCCCACTTTTGTATATGTATATATATTCCCTTACTAAGTCCTATGAGCCCACCTGAGCGTGTGGTCTGGGCTTTTATTTTGGCCATAAGTTGGAAACTGGGATCCTGCTATTAAATAAAGATGAAAGGACAATATAAAAATATAAAAATATAATAACTCAAGTGACGTGGCCATATAAAGCCTCTGATGATGTTCGTAATTTACAGGAGTAAAAAACTGACTATTAATAACAAATTAATGTAAAAGACATATTAAAACCCATCCAATGTGGAATGATGTTGCTACAGGTCATCTCTTGAGCCTCTTTAACTTCAGTAAGGAAGCCAGTTTCAAAGACCCATTTAGGCCGGGCACGTCACATGCATCCAGCCTTAATTGCCAAAACAGTTCCCTACTTTCTAAATACAAGGGAGTGTGACCTCCTCTTGGATTGGAACTAACCTGATCTATAACACTGAATGTGAAACTGTGGCCTAGGTTTTCCATGGCATGTTTGGCTAGAGCATTGTCCATTTTACCTTTTCTGATAGCATACAGGTGTTCATATATACGATCTTGTAGTCTTCTGTCTGTCTTGCCTACATAGAAGGCGGGACAGCAAACACACTGGGCTAAGTACACTACCTGTGTACTATTACAGTTAAATTTACCTGCCAAGTGGAAGACTACCTCATTGATGGAAAACCTTGACCCTGTTTTTATGTAACCACAATATCGGCACATGGAACATTTGTACATGCCTGATCTGTCACTGTGGGTCTTAGGTTTTCTTTCCAGTATATCCTTGATATTCAAACCTCTCCTGTAAACTACCCTAGGAGGATCTACAAACACCTTATGTGTGTACTCATCCTGCAGGATTAAGGGCCAATTCTTCATAACTGTTGTAAAAATGGCTCTGGCATCCATAGTATAAGTTATAATCAAACTTTGGAATGAGTAAGGTGCCTCTTCTATACTCCCTGATCGAGTTGTCATATTTCCACCCCCCTGACTAAGGATAGGTTCATAAAAACCTGAAAATCTCTTAGATTGGACCTCTTCCACTAGGTCTGAAACTAGGTCGTGTGGGTATCCTCTACTGATAAAGAGGTCAGCCATAAAGTTACATTCCACTAAAAATCATGGTCTTTAGATATCATCCGTGCTGCCCATACAAGTTGGCCTTTAAGAATAGACCTTTTCTGTTTGTATGGGTGGAAACTGTCAAAATGAACGTAGCTATTAGAGAAGGTGTCTTTTCTATGTATTTTGGCTACGTAGCTCCTAGAAATCATATCCTTCCTTAAATCCACATCTAAGTAGGTGATACTATCCTTAGATGTGCTGTGGGTGAATTGTAAGAATTCAGTGGAGGAGTTGAAAAGTTATACCATAGTTTTAACAACATTTTCTCCCCCTCTAGTGATGATGAAAACATCATCAAGGAACCGAGTGTACATGAGTACAGAGTCCATGACTGAACTGTTGTTCATGACAAATTCCCTTTCCCAATAGGCCATAACCATGTTGGCTACACTTGCCCCACAAGGAGAACCCATTGGTACTCCTACTTGTTGAAGGTAAAATCTGTTATTAAAAGAAACATAATTGTTGGATAGAATAATGTCCAATAATTCACTCACCAATTGAATCTCAGTAGCAGGGCCTAGTTTAAGGGACATCAAGGAAGGGATCCATTCCAAGGCCACCAGAAAAGGTACGCTAGATCAAACTCACAGAAGATCATTGGGTTGTTTAGATGTTACTACATTTTAACTCTGTGGTAATTGACCAGCACATTAGCAGATGGTCATAAAGGGTCCAGAGAATAGAACATTCTCAATCTTTCTGTTTCTGTCTTTTCCCCACACTTTCACTCTTTCTCTCTCTCTCTCTCTCTCTCTCTGTCTTTCTCTTCTTTTCAATATGACTCACTGACTTTTTCACCGATACATGCTACATAGAAAGGTTAAAATTGTTGGTGAAACACATAAGAACATATGAATACCAACTGGGAGTTTATAAGCATTGACCTGGGACAAAGGATCCACCGAGTCTTCCATTGCTGATGTTAACTGGGGCCTCGTCAGTACATGAAAGATCTGTATTAAGGATTCCAGAATCAACCCATTCCAATGTTTCATTAAATGGTAAGTATTTCTTCATATCCTATGAATTTAGAACTTAGAAGGAAAACCCTCACTAGAGACCCAGGAATATTGTATTTGAGTTTGGGGGAAAATAGCACATTGGAGTTTTTAAGCTATGTATAATGTTTTAGACATCACATCCATATAAAGCATGCATATCAAAGTTGGTGATGTTAATGGATCTCCATATGCTTAAAATGCCATGTAAGATCTACAGGAACAAAAGCATTTTTTCTTATTTAATATTTGTTGATCAGGTAAGTGTGTTGGTATATAGAGTGTGTTCAACCACCACCTGGTAAGTATAACAAGCAAACACACACACACACACACACACACACACACACACACACACACACACACACACACACACACACACACACACTTTAGTGTTATCAATCATTCAGCATGTTTTTGGAAAGTGGGACTGAGGTACCTTGAGACAGCCCACATAGATATGAGAGACATACAGAATCCACACAGACAACTTCCAAAAGTGAAGAGTGAACACCAGGTCCTGAAGTTGTGAGGCACATAACTTACCACTGAGTTACCATGCTGTTTCTTTATGATTAGCTGTAATACAACCCACTTCCAAATTTCTTCAGCTGCTGCTAAAGTAATAGCCCATCAGATTTCAGAACTTGTAGTTTCATTCACTGAGCCATACTTAAGTCATTTCTCCTTAAGGAAGAATACATCAAATTACATGTCTTTTAATGGATAAGACTGCTTCCAGTCTCTAGGGAAGATAGAACCAGGTCTTGAGACTCAGGAGTCTACAGGATATTTTGTTTGTTGCCCAAAATATCTTCTACCACATCTTATTATTTTGAGTTATATCATTATCATTCATGACTGGAGAAGTGCTTCAGCTCATATCTTATTAAAATGCAGTAGCTGCATAGTCTACTTATCAACATATTAAACCACCTCAGCCTCACCCCACCAATAAATGGTAAATTATTGATATAGGGTATTTTGTGCATAATTTACCTGATATGGCACTACATTAGGTGTATGTGTTTCTTAGGGGATGGAGACCATTGAAAGGGGAAGGTTCATTTATGTAGAAATGCAGCTGAAACAAAAAAAATCCACTGTCTTTTTTGCACATGACCCATGGACTAGTTTGCATGGGTAGCAACTAATAAATGTAATTTGGCACAAACTGAGTTGACCCAGTCCCAAGAACAAGGGTAAAGGGATGGGGGGAGGGTATAGAGGTTAAAAATTAATGTGAGTATTTGTAGATAGGTAGGATAGTGGGATTGTGGTGGTGAAAGGGTTAAAGAGAAAGGGAGAGGTTAAAGGAAGTGATGTTGGGGAAGGAGGGACTTGTGACTGGATTAAGTGATAGGGATTAAGGGAAGTAGGCACATTTGGCATGAGTTGGTGGTGCAGTAACAGCTAGCTCATGTCCATATGACCTATAGGTATTGTGGATGCAGGTAGGCCTTGGATGGTGGGAGAGAAAAGGTTAGGTTAACTGAGTTAGTTCCCTCCTCTTTCTTTTGGTATTTTCTCTTTTGGTAATTAATTGAATGTGGAGGATGGAGTTAGGGAATATAGGTTGGTGGCAGGACTTGCTGACATGGAAGTGTGAAAGGGTTACAAAGAGGAGAGGTGAATGGTTGGAGGGTAGTGTCTGTATGAGTGTGGTGCTCGGCTTACCTGGGTTTTTGTGTGATTCTCCTGGGGTCCGGTAGGCATGGTGTTGAGGTGGGTGCTTCCTGTTGTCCTGTAGTGTCTCTGGTTGTTTTGCAGTTGCTGAGATGCTTGCTGGTGGTCCGGTGGTGGCTCTGGTTGAGTGATAGGGCCGATTGTGGTGGTTGAGGTGTTTATGGTTGTGTGGTGTCGCTGAGGTTGCTTCCTGTCATCCTAGTGTCCCCAGAGGATTCATCGGGACCGTCATTGTCTCGTTTCCCAATTGGGACATACAGTCCGAAGAAATGGGCTGGGGAATTCAGGCTGATACATCACTTGTCGTATCCAGAAGGGAATTCAGTAAATGATTTTATTGCAGATGAGGAGGTTAGGGTGCATTATGCTTCCTTAGATGATGCGGTGAAAGTGATTAGGGAATTTCGGGAGCCATGGCTGGTTAAGGCTGACATTGAATCGGCTTTTCGCTTGTTGCCTATTAGGACTGAGGATTGGCCCTCTGGGATGTGAGTAGGTGATAAGTACTACTTCGATAAAGCTATGCCTATGGGTTGTTCAGTGGCATGTGCGACTTTTGAGAAGTTCAGTATGGTATTGCATTGGATTTGGCAGCAGAGAGTGGGAACTCAAAAGGCAGTGCATTATTTAGATGATTTTCTGTTGGTGGGCAAAGGAAGGGTAGGAGCACAGGAGGGGTTGCAGGAGTTTGCGAGTATGTGTGAGGAGTTAGGAATACCATTGGCTCAGCATAAGATGGAGGGTCTGAAAAGAGCCTTAGAATTTCTGGGACTAACGGTTGATGCGAAGCGGGGACTGTTTTGCCTACCCGATGATAGGATAGAGAGGATTAGGTCAGCTATACGTTTGGTGTTGGGCAAGGATAAGATTTGGATTCGTTCAGTCATGGAGTTGTTGCGGCTTTTGAATTTTGCCTGTTGAGCTGTGCACCCAAGGCGAGCCTTTTGTAGGTCAGTGGCTTATATTTCGAAAGGGGGTTGGAGTAAACACAATTGGGTTAGGGTGACCCAACTGGTGCGGGAGGATTTGGTGTTGTGGGATGTTTTTTTTCAAAAATTTAATGGAATATCTTTTTGGCAGTCAGACTGGGTGGGGCAGGAGGAACTTCAGTTGTTTACGGATGCAGCTGGGGGTGCTGGTATGGGGGCCTATTTCAGGGGTTGGTGGTTTGCAGCTGAATGGCCGTGGGATTGGAAGAAGTTATGGAGGCGTGACGTGGCCTTTCTAGAGTTGATGCTTATATGGGCAGCTTCTGTTGTGTGGAAGGAGCATTTGAGGGACAAACGTGTAGTTTTCCCTCTGACAATATGGCTGTAGTAAGTGTATTACAGAAGAAGATGGTTAAGTCGGGTTTGTTAGTGTTGGTATTATGTAAATTGGTTTTGCAGAGCCTCTTAATAAATTTTTCCTTTACAGGAGTGCATGTGCCTGGCGTAAAAAATGAAATTGCTGATAGCTTGTCCCAATTTCAGTTTTACAGGTTTCGAGGGTTGGCTCGGAAGTGCCAGAAACCATGCCAGAGGAGGTGTGGAATCTTGGGTCGATGTAGCCAGGTGGTTGGTACAGCATTCCTGGACCCCTTTTATAAGGAAGGCATATGGCAGGGCTTTTTCTGATTTTAATCAGTTTATTTTGCAGCTGCCAGAAAAGGAGGGGGTATGGTCGGAGGAATTACTATTGTGATATGTAGCTCATGCTTGGGGGATAGGCAAGGCTTTGCAGGCAGTCAAGATGGATTTGGTTGCAATTAGCATTTTTCCTAAGGTAGCAGGGTTGCAAGATTTCACTAAGTCTTGGACATTAGGGTGAATGTTAAGGGGCTGGTGGAGAGTGGTGGTGGAATGTAGGGATGTTTGATGGCCACTTACGATGGTTATATTGAAAGTTTTGTTGAGAGGGTTAGGTTTGTTACAAGGGGGGGGTCTTCGGATTACTTCATATGGGGCACATTATGTATATGGTTATATTTTGGCACTTTCCATATTTCGGAGTTGTTAGGCTCATTATGTTGGAAGGATGTTATCATAGGTGAGGGAGAGTTTACTATTGCAATAAAGAATAGTAAGATAGATCAATTGGGTAGGGGATGTTTGGTGGTGAATAAACCTGAAAGGAATCCTTGCCTTTGTCCAGTAACGTGCGCTAAAGAATTCATGAGGAGGCAGAAGGGGAGTGTGGATCATTTAATTTTTGTTCAATGGATGGGAAGGTGGTGTTGAAATGTAGATTAATAGGTTTGGTGAGGAGGGTTTTACATTGCATGGGATTTTCAGTGGAGAGGTTTGCAGCTCACTCCTTTAGGATCGGTAGGGCTTCAGATTTAGCTAGAGAGGGTAGTTCCATTGACGTGATTAAGAGATTGTGGAGGTGGTCTTCAAATGCATTTTTATCATATATTAGATAAAGTTGTCGCCTGATTATTAATTTTCTTTACTTTTCTTTTATGGAAGCATATTATCATCTTGGGGGTTTCATATATCCACTGGGCAGAGAAGCATGCTTTTGTTAGGGATGATGGGAAAAATTTGGGTTTATCACATTTAGGGTGGTCAGTGACTTGGGATGGGGTTAAGTGTCTTAGTTGGGATAGGTTGTTGCATGAATTTGAGAAGGCTAAATTGAAGGTAGGGTGTGCTTGTATATTAGTCATTCATTTGGGGGCAATGACTTGGGCATTCTTTCCAAAAAGCGATTAGTGGATATTATTCTTCAGGACTTGCTGAAATTACAGGCATTGTACCCAGGTATGGAAATTGTGTGGTCAGTGTTAGTTCCTCTTTTGTGTTAGAGGGGTGCTTATAATTATAGGGCGATTGAAAGGGTTAGAAGGTTCGTCAATCAACGACTGGCTAGGCAGTTAAGAATTTTGGGGATGCATACCATTGATCATAGAGATTTTGGGGATGGAGATGAGTCTTGGTATAGAACGGATGGGGTACATCTTAATGAGGTAGGATTGGATCTGTTTAATTTGCATTTGAAGCTCTTTTTAGAGGGTATGGTTGCAGCTAGGGTTTAGGAGGGGGGGGCAGCCTAGGGACAAGGCTGGTGGTGGAGAAGAGGGACAGGATTGTCCTCTTCTGTTCCCCCTCTAAAGAAGGTGGTTATTGGTTAATGGTTTAGTCTAGAG
>NC_056730.1:635651966-635656966 GCF_019279795.1 Protopterus annectens | reverse complement strand
TACATGCCGAGTTGCCAGCCCTGACACACAACCTTCAACGAAGATACTCCCATTCACGCATGTCTCCACACAGAAGACGCTTTAGCTGAGAATCAAACAGGACAATGTCTTACTGTGAGGTGACAATGCTACCGCAGCACCACCAATGCAGTACATAAAGAAAGGTCTAAGACAGGTTATTTACTGCCCTGAATGCTAGTTGCTTTTGTCATTAAACCTTTCCAAATCTTACCAGAAACAACACAAAATAGAAGGTTTTGAATTTAATTGAATATATTAATCTAAGAGTCATTTGTAGATAATATACTATTCCCAAACAAATATGTAAAAAAATCACTCGGAGAGAAACATGAATTGTTATACTTATTTGAAGAAGATTCTACAATAAAGTTTAGCAAATAAAAAAAGTATTATTACTAGTTTATTAGAATATTGGCTCTTTGGTTGATTGGCAATTTGCATATAGGCTTGTTGAATACTTGTATTAGATACTTAAAGATATTTATTTTAGATAACACAATATCTACTTTTTCTTCTCTCAACTTTTCCCAGTTAGGGGTCATCACAGCGGATCACCTGTCCGCTCATGATTGGCAGTGGAGATTTTATGGTGTCAAGTTGCCAGCCCAGTGCACAACCTTCCACAGAAGGCACATAACACAATATCTACTATTATGGCAAATTATATTAAAATAATGTAAGAAATTCATTATTTGGTTAGATATTGGAATAGTATGTTTTGTATTTTGAGGACAGACTAATGTTAATTAAAATGATATTACTCTAAAGATATAATATATTTTTTCATCTACATCACTAATTTCAAATAAAGACATAATTGCAAAATTAAATGATGTGTTAATAGAGTTCCTGTGATATCCATCAAACAGTCATATTAGAACATAAGTCTGAGGAGGAGGAACAGGATTAACTGACTTGGGAATTGCATTTAATACTTGCCTATAAAGCTATATTATATTGCTGAGATAATTATATAAAAATCAGTGGAAGATGATGCATAGTGTACTATGTGATTATTCTTGGATAAAACCGATTTATTTTACTGTAGAAATAGATGCTATAGATATTAAAGAGCTATTTTGATAGACATACTAATAAGTTAACACAATTGAATTATATTAGCGTTTTTAAACATTTAGAAATTTTAGTTGTAAAGATATTGCATTATAAATATAGATTTATAGTTATAATGTTAATAAAATAAAACTGTTAAAGAGAAATAATTTCATATTTTGGTCTGATCATTTAAAAATAAACCATTTATCAACAGAGATGATAATGAGCAACTTTAAGTTAGAACATTAAAACTGGATTATTATATACAACATAAGACAAAATGTCAAATAAAATACATTTACTGCTTGATGTGGAAAAAAAGTAGAGTCCCAAAAATCTGAGAATATTTTGTCAGTGCTTATTAATGGGGTTAGTGAAATAAAGCCATTTATATCCGTATTATATAAAGGGATTTTAGAACTAGAAATAAGTAATAATTATAATTATTTGACTTTTTAAATATAAAATGAATAATATTTTTTATTTATTTATTTTTTATTTATTTTACATTTCTTGACAGGGATAGTCCGTCTGGATATATGTCCATTTTCAGCGGAGGACCGGGGACAAAAGCTCCAGTTACAGAATATAAAGATTACACAGAAGTTCAGATACACAGTAAAATATCACACAAAGAGTCAGGCATATTTACAAGTTAGTTTAGTGAAGCCCTTCAACAGGGACTCTCGAGTTACACAGTGTGTCATCTTAAACAAAATCGTCAGGTTATAACAAACAGTTTTGAGTAAGAAATGCTTACAATACTATCTTGGTAGGGTAATAAATATAGAAATTAATCAGGGTTGGTACATGGACCAAGCCAGTGCAGTTTGAAATACTGTTTGAGGCATTTTTTGAAGAGGCTTAGGGAGGGTTCAAGGGTAAGATTGGTTGGCAGTGAATTCCAGGTTTTGCCAATGAAGTTGGCAAAAGGGGACTCACCAGCTGAGTTATTAGCTTTATAGTTTTGGACCAATAACTTATTGGATGAGTGTAGTGGCTTTAAGTTACTGTATGGTTTTATAATATTTTTAAGTGAGGGGATATCTTCAGGTTGGTAGAGAATTTTGTGTGCCACTAAGAGTTGATTGAATTGAATTTAGCTGGGCAGTTCTAGCCACCCTAGAAGAGTAAGGTTTTGGCATTGATGTGCCCTGTATGTTGAGCCAGTGGTGAATCTGGCAATATGGTTGTAGCTGTGTGAGAGCTTGCTATGTCTGGATTTGTTTAGGTTGGAGAGTATAGGGGAGGCATATATAAGAGTCAAGAGTAGGTATGAGCAGGCGATTGCGGTCTTGGCTAATGGGATTAGAAATGGTTTATTTCTGTATAAAGAACCAAGCTTCTTGTTGATGGTTTTTATGGTTTTGTTGACCTGTAGATTGAATTTAAGATTATTATCTATTATTACCCCAAAATGTTTAGTACGGCTGTCCAGAGAGATAGAGGTACCATTGCTGGATGTTACAGAGAAGGAAAATGGGGGGGGTCTACTAGTAGGGGTAAAGAGTAGCAGTTAGTTTTGCTGGGTTTCAGTAGTAGACATTGGTTAGAGAGCCAGTCTTCAATAGTGTTAAATGTGTTCTGGGTTAAGATTTGTAGGTCTCATGGGGCAGAGGCCGTGCAGATCAGATTATATTAATAGTAATAGCTGTAGAGATAGTATATTTTGGAACAAATTATATATGTGTCTATATATATATATATATACATATATATGCACACACACACACACACACACACACACATATATATATATATATATATATATATATATATATATATATATATATATATTTATTTATATATATGGATTCACTTCAGAAGCTCGAAATACTGGGGGCGTGGCCAAGGATGAACACAGGATAGCAGCAGATTTCTTCAGCTCCACCAATTTCATTACATTGACAGGAATTAATTACTTAAAAATTAATTCTTGAAGTAATTTTCTTTCTAAATATGTTTGTTTTATATAGTTCTTGAACTATATCTAAAAAAGAAAGGAAATCTTAATAATATTCCTGTCAGAAATTACTTTGGAAATTTTCCTGTCAGTTTATCAGTCTGAAATGAGTTCCAGTAAGACAAATTCTCAAGACTCCAGCATCAAGAAAGAACTTCAGTCTCTGATAATTATAGTCCAGCAACTTACTGCTAAGATGGATAAAATGGATACTAAAATAGACACTTTCATAGAAAAACTACAAAACAAATAGACTTGTTACATATGGACCTGCAACAACAGAAGATCCAGATGACAGGCATAGAAGAAGCTGTGAATGACATGGAAAATAAAATACAAGAACAGGAAATCAACATTGAGTTTCTGCTGAAACAAAATACACATTTACAAACAAAGCTGGATGACCTGGAAAATAGATCTAGGCGCAATAACATTAGGATTTTTGGACTGCCAGAAAATATTGAAGGTAACAATATTACTTCTTTTTAACAACATGGCTCCCTAAAACTTTAGATTTACCAGAAGCATTCTCTTTTGGTATCGAAGAGCACATAGATCTATAGCTAATACTAACTCTAACAAAAACTATCCTAGATCAGTTATAGTTAGATTTCTATCATCTTTTGATAAAGAGATGGTTCTTAAATCTGCTTGGGCTAAAGCTCCTGTTAAGTTTAATGAGACAACTGTGCGTTTTGACAATGACTATTCTTCCATGGTAATTGCTAAAAGAAAAGTTTTTCTGCCACTAATAAGGGAGCTTAAAAAGCACAGTTTAAAACATACCTTCTGTTTCCTGCCAAGCTTAAAATCTTCCTTCCTGATGGTCCTAAGGTCTTCGATGATTTAGACTCTGCTTTACTGTTTGTCAAAGAAAAAAGGATTTTGGATAAAATAGAAAAAATGGAATGGGCTAGTTCTTCATTAAAGAGATTGGCAACTGAAGCTTCCTGGAAGACTTCAGAGAAGAAGAAGAGACTAAAAACAAATGATTTGTTATATGTTTTTTTTCTCTCATCATTTTAGTTCATTATTAATCTTTTGAATATAGTTCCTGCATTTCCAGAAAGCCACAAATATTTTGGAAAAGATTTAATCAAAGTTATTCTCTATGTGCAAAGAAATGTTTTGTTTCATAACCAGTCAAAATGCCTGAGGATTTAATGGCAGGCTGTGACTCGATTTGTTTTCTTTCTGAAAAAGTAAGGTTAGTAATTTGATAAATTTTTTATCTTTACCTTTTTTTCCTTCTTCTTTTATTATTTTCTTTGTTTAAACAATGACATTCTATTTAGATTATGTAGTGGGTAAAGGGTGGGGAGGGCAGGAGAGAACAGTAATGAAAATATCATTAATAGAATAATAACATATTTATTTCTTGTAAAAGTTTATAAGTTCTTCAAATGCTATTTCTAATTATACTTTCTTGATTATACTGCTTATGCTTGTTTGTAAATAATCTGTCATGCTTTAACTAATAATAATCAGAACTAAATAAGAGTAAATAATATGTTTTATTTTTAACTCTATTAATATAAACAGTAAGTAACATTCCATTGTATATACTTCTTACAGCTTTCTCTTACATTTTTTATTTCTGCCTCACTCCCTTTTATTTTCTACTCTCTTTTCTTTTCTTTATTAATATATAGAAATGCTTTAGACTGTGTGGGCACAGTGAATAATAGGATTTGTATGAAAATTGAGTTGGGAGAAGAATGCTGAGTTTTATTGCTTGTTGGTAATTTTTAGTTTAATTTCACTTGCATAGAGGCTGTGATGATCTGTGGAATACATTGTGGAGGTTCTGTCATGTTTAGATGCATTTACACTGCTAAATGAATGTTTGTTACTAGTTTTTAATAAGTTTCCCAAAATGTTAAGAGAGACAATCTGGGATGTGGGCTGTCTTATGCACAATGTCCTTGAGTTACCTCAGAATCTTCAAATCACAGAATTC
>NC_056730.1:635599466-635646966 GCF_019279795.1 Protopterus annectens | reverse complement strand
AAATACTACCTATATATACACGAAAAAATACTCTCATTAGTGATTTTACTAAATATGTACCCAACTCAGGTCAGATAACTTATTTAGGTATAATACTATCTAAAGATATTAAATCTATTATATATAATAACTATAATACCTGTTTTCTTAATATACAAAATCTTTTAATACCTGGAATAATATGTTTTTTACTATGGAGGAGAGACTTACAATTATTAAAATGATAATATTCCCCAAGATTTTATACTTAATACAATCAATAATACTTTCACCTACAAAAATAACTATCAAGAAACTGAATACACTAATGTTAAATTTCTTATGGGCACCTAATAGACCTAGGATTGCATTAAAGAAACATACTAATAGCTCGTCTCAAGGGCGTATTTCTTTTCCAGACTTTAATTTATATATTATCTCTTCTATTATAAAAGTTATTACTTTATTAATAGATCGGTCATATGTCACAAAATGGAAAGATTATTGGGAGCTAATTAGTATGCACTTCATGAAAATCTCCTTAACACATAAAAATATGATTATAAATAACTCCATGTTGTGGTTGCTAAAGGAATTTTGTACTTCACCTATTACACCTAAACATATGGTCTGTTACCCATTAAATATTATTATTAGTTATCGTAACTTTATATTCATGCACCCTAAGTATAGGGAATGGAATTTTATTGTATTCCCTATAATTTATACTCAGGGTATGCTTATATCATCTACTTCTGAAGGAGCTCATTTAGCTATAGATAATAATCTAAAGTACTGGTATCAGCTGATATCTGATAATAAAGTTAAAAATCTAGATTTCTTAAAACAAGAACTTGATCTAAGAGAAACTTGCTGGTTAGAGGTTCAGATCTTTAGACAACATCTCATTGATAGAATAGATCTAATGTCTATAACAGTTAAAGAATCTATACCAAAACTGATTGATTACTTGATAATAAATTTACAGCATAAAATTTCTGATAAAGGTAAACTTTCATATATACATAAAATTATCAGACAAGAAACTTTTTACAATGTAGATTCATACTGGAATTATTTCACCTCTATTAATGGGGACCCACCAACTCAACAAGATAAACAATATATATTGGAATCTGCTTATAGAACTACATCTTCCATTGTCTGGAGACTTTATACGTGGAAATTTTTACATAGATCTTTTTATACACCTTTGATGATGAATAAAATTAATAATAAAGATAATCTATGTAAGAGATGTAATGTAGAAATTAATGCTGACTGGGCTCATATGTTTTATGACTGTATGAAGTTGAAAGAATACTGGAAGTCAATTAATGAATTTTGCAGGCTCTTTTTACAGATAATTTCATTATTTCTAAGTCTCTTATATTATTCAACACACCTGTACCTCAATGTGTTAAAAAGATTAAGCTTCCCTTGTTATGGTCTATCCTAGCAGTGGCTAGGAAAATAATAACTAGAAATTGGATTTCAGATACACCTCCTTCGTTCAATGAATTTAAAAATGTTATGAATATAATGTGTCATATGGAAATAAGCACAATTAGAATGAGAATAACTAGAAAAACATCACATTTTATTGTATGGGATAATTTACAAAATTTGTTAAAAAAATTCTAATTTCAATAGCACAGTATTTTAGTTTAATTAATTGATCTGATTGTAGTGGATGTCTTTGTAAATACTTTAGTTGTTTTGTTGAATATTATTATAACAATACCTATTTTTAATTATTTGTATAAAATTGTTATGATAGTTCTCTTATATGTTAAAACAATAAACTTGTTTTGAAAAAGAAGCTCGAAATACTGAATTCTCGAATTTCAGTATCTTGAGCTCAAGAAGCCGAATCCACACAACAACAACAACTTAAAACTGCGAAATTCAAAACCTTGAATACCAGAGGTTTTGAATTTTGTGGTACTACTACACACACACACACACCGCACTCCACACAAACACACACAATCTGTCTACTACATGAAAGCAGGGGGGCAAGACCCCACCCACTCCTCCTACTTAAATATTCTCACTCCAAGGTCACACTACATACAAACACACAAAAAACACCACAACACAAGCTACATTCTCCTCACACACACAAATCACAGCAACAAAACACACTGACACACACCACAGGCCCTACCCAAACCCCTTAACACACACACACACACACACACACACACACACACACACACACACACACACACACACACACACACACACACACTTACCTGAATACATGACCACAGTGGAAATTTAGAAGTGCGAAATTCAAAACCCCTGGTGTTTGAGGTTTTGAATTTTACGCTTCTAAACTTTCACTATTCTGTAGATTTGGCTTCTTGGGTTTGAAATACTAAAATTCGAGATTTCAGTATTTCGAGCTTCTGAAGGGAACACACACACACACACACACACATATATATATATATATATATATATATATATATATATATATATATATATATATATATATATATATATATATATATATATATATATATGTATACCTTACTGAATTAATATTGTTTATATAACTAAAGATGTTATTTGCAGGAGATGGAAAACATTGTTAAAAGCTGTTTGGCAAGATATCTTTTATGAAAGTGAAAAATGAGACATTTTTTGGGAATACATACAATCCTTTTTTTAAATCACTGGAGAGAGATATATGCAGTGTCTTAACATTTTTATTATGTGTTAACGCTCCATTTACTTGATGCATCAAAACATCGCAATATCCTCTTTTATGAGGAGTTTGGTCAGTTGAAGGAAAATTAACTACTGTCGAACTTCACAATGAAAGGAGCATCATAACAATGAAGTCTAACTCTACACATAATATATATTGGGTCAAACTGAAATCATGACTGACAACATGTAACTAAAGTGAAAGTTAACTGAGTATTAACTTTAAGAAATAGTATACTATTTTAGTTGATTTAAGGTGTGATTTAAATGTTTATATCATAAACAATTGTAAATAGTTCATTGCAGATTTTATGTTATGTTATTTGTAAAAGAATAAAAAATTGATGTGAAAAACATTTATTTTAATTGTTGGCTTCAAAAGTGGTGCCATAGACATAAAATTCAGCATTTCTTTTAATTGTTGATTTCAATAGTGGCACCATAGACAGAAGGTTCAGTGTCTGATATTGTGAAAGGAGATGACTCAGTTTATGCACAGTTTTGCAGCTGATGAGCAATGCCTCTTATTCAGGAGAGTTTTGTATAATGAATGGAACATTTGACATACTGCTAGTCTTTTCAAACAAAATCTGAACTCCCAAATCACTTGCATTCTTAGAAGTAAACACAAACAAAATGTTGCATATGTGGTATAAACACTGAATAGCAAAGTAGTCATCCTTTACGTGTTTTTGCTCCTTAATGCAAAGAAATCAGTACTGTCATTGAAACCATTGAAACACAGTCTGAGGATATATTTCATATTCCATAGACTATTGGGTGAAATACATATCACTGGTTCAAAACCAGTGGGAACATAAATATTTTATCTCTACAAAAGATAAACCAAATCCTCAATGGAAAATAAACACATAGGGAGATAATTAGTTATTGTTACAGTTAACATTAACAAAAATGATTTTAATCACATCTCTTATCATAACCAAATTATGCGTTTCAGACAAATGGCTAGACATTCTCTTGGAAACCAAAGCTTTAAATTTTCATTTTGGCATCCATGTTGAGAATACACAATAAGGGTTATAAGCAATGAGACCCAACAATAATTATTTGTAGTTTATGTGATATCTATTCTATTGTAGCTTTATTTATGGAAAAAAAATATGTAGTGGCACAACGTGTTTTATGAAAGCCAGCAAATCACTTAGCACCATCAAACAGACATCAGGCATAAACAAAGAATCATTCTGAAGAATGATTGGCTTTAAAAGTTGTTCTGCCAGATTGTTTGTTTACAATTGTGGCAGAGTGGAGTTTCTAACATCTTTTGAATGTGTTTTATCTTCTGCTGTTTTCTTTGACGGCTGACACTCTCCTCTGTTAATTGTTGCTGTAGGACTCGATTTTAACAGCATTTACAGGTGCCAGACAAATTTGCTATTTCCCCATTGGTGGAGCATAATTGTGTTACTTTGTACACAAGAATAGAAAAAAATATCTTTATGGGCTACAAGTCATCCTTCCATTGACTCCCAAGGAAAAAAGTGAGTTCCGAGGCAATTGACAGGTTATAAACACATGTGGCAAAGCAATGCCAGCAAACTTTAAATATTGTTATTCAGTTTTATTCCTAAACATGAATAAATGTAATTGATAAAACTAAATTGGAGCATCAAGTAAGAGTCTGATGATTAATGATAATATTGTAGAATTCTGTATCAGAGTTGGAGATTTTCTTTTTACTCCACAGGAATTATTGCTTCAACTTTGAAGAAAGACCATAAAACAATTAGAGTTCATCTTAAGATTAAAAGTCAAGATTATTAATATGCCTCATTTTTGGATTTCTATTCACAAAAGCTAGAATTATTCCCAAAATCATGGCTACCATATTACCCTGCCAATCATTTATCTCAGGAATAGTTGATTTATCAGATCAAAATCAAAACAGAACTCTATTACCTCAAGAACACTTGATTTATCTGATCAAAATCAACATAGAACTCTCCACTACTTTTATAACAAAGAAAAAGAAAGAGAAAGCAGATGACACACAACTTCTTAAACTACGATGGTTAGAAATGAAAGAAGAGGAACAATACTAAAGATCCTCTAAAGTCTAGGATTATCATTATGTGTTCTTTCAATTGAAATTGCCTGTAAAAAACTACACTCAGAATGCCAGATTCTGAAGCAATATAGTAAGATAAGAATGGGAGACAGTCCTGAGATGATACAATCATGAAATTCAGACTATCATACTTATTATTTGGTCAAGAATTGACTTCATACAACTTTGTTTCTGTTTACATGGCTATAGGTCAGATTTCAGTATCATAATCTTTGCTGGATCAAAAATCCATCACATGATAAATAGCCACATCCAGGTATGTGAAGGTGACATCTTTCCTTGCCAGCATTTCAGAAAGGAGACCATTAGATATCTTTCTTGACAAACATTGGCTAAACACTACAGGGGCCTGCTATTTTACTTCATGCAAGTGGTTGCAGCCTAAAGCATTTAAAGTTATATGTGTCTTCCAAGCCACAAAGTTTACAGATGCTATGCTTGTGTCTTAGACTTTATCATCCCAGCTTTAATTACAAGTCAGTCCCTCTACAACCTTTTGTGGAGCTCCCTGACAGTTAAGTAAGCATATACAGACTGGATGGAAGTGTCAAAATATTTACCTTATTTCTCTGGATAATAATAAAAAAAACAACTAAACTACCTACCTTAGAATCCACAATACCATCAACAAAATAAGTTTAAATAAAGAAACAAGACAAGAGAAAAAAGAAGCAGTAGATACAATTGAGAAGGCTATATATGATACAATGAGAAATATTCTGAATTAAGGTGCAGTCAGGAAAACTATCAACGATGTCAGTCTTACTGAATTTAAGTGAAGTGGAGTCTTTGATTATAGAAACAGTCCCCTAAATGAACTTTGTAATCAATTGCTCAGTCTATCATGCTGGGGATGTCTCTGTCAGTTCAGAAAAGCAAATGTAATGCTTCTACTCTGATGCCTTTATAAGAGATCTAGGTAGTCTTTCAGTTCTACATGAGCAAGAGATGTGAGCAATATCCATCTTAAAGAAATGATCACCAGTTCTATTACTCTGGCCCATGTTTGATCATTTAGTCATTTAGTAAATTCCTGCCCATCTGGGTAGCACCATAGGGGAAAGAAAGAAATCTCAAGGAACACTTCACTTTTTTGTTCCTGGGGCAAGTAGCAGTGGATAAAAATCCTTCCTGGACTCTCTTTCTCATTCTTCTTCCTAGACTTTCTCATTCTCAGACAATAGCTATTATCTAGCAAAGTATAATTACCTTTACATAGCAAGAAGACATGGTACCACCATGCATTCTTTTTGAAGTTTCAAGAGAATGTAGGCATTGATATATTTAGACACCAAGTATTGGGCATCTGAGGCATTTGTGTTAGTGATTAATGCAGTGATTAGTGTGCCTATTAGTTTGGGGGGAGCGGCGGTCAAGCTGCAGTCATAGAAGTTTAGGAAGCTAGTCCTACAAGAAGAAAATCATATCTTACCATTGCTTTTGGTCAGACACTCCAAAGGTACAAAAACATGTATTCAGAACAGGTCATAGAAATAAGATCTCTCCTATAATCAGTGATTGTTTACTCCTATCTTTCTGTATATTTCCTGACTATACCTCAAACTCACTAATTGGACATACTCCCATCTCACCCATCCCATTCGGCTGTCATGCTAACTTATAATTCGTATCTGTCCCGCTTCTCTACACTCCTCCTCTAATCCTCTTATATAACTTCACCTCCTATGACATGCTACTAAAATCTTACTATCAGTCTCCAACCTCCATCCATCCTACAGTTACGCCATAACTCCCACACTCATTTCAGGCAGTCCTACTTAATCCTTCTACAACCTTTCATCTTCCTGAAATCAAAACTCCCACTAGCCCCTCTATCTTTCCTAAGAGCAAAGTTAAATACCATTACCCTCTCCCCACACCTCTCTACTCTTTTCTTACTTGACTTATACTGCTCCTATCTGCCAATATCCATCCCAACCTGGGACCTGAAACCTCCTCTTCCTTTGACTCAATGCTCAAGTGCCCCATCTCTCCTCATCCTAACATTCCAACTAAATACCTCTCTCTGTATTCCATGAATATAAGAAGCATAGTTAATAAAGTCAGTGAACTCTATGCCTGGATAACTCATCACTCTTCAGATATCCTAACTTTCAGTGAAACTTGGTTGAAATACCACATTCCTGACAAAGACTTCCTACCCGCCCCTGGCTACAACATCTTAAGACTTGACTGAACCCACAAAAAAGGTGGAGGAGTTGCTATTATGTTAAATAACCACCTCACAGTCACCCCTACCTATCCCCCACCCCCTCTGCCTTGCCTTTAGAACTACTAATTGCAAACTGCAGACTAAATGCACACAATGTATTCAACATTGTTGCAATTTACATACCCCCCCCCCCAGGACAATATTCCTATACTAGAACATATTCTGTCCTGGCCCACTCATTGTTTACCAAATGATACTATCATCTTGGGTGACATCAACATTAATTGGTTAATCCTCTTCTCAGACACTCCAAACTCCTTCATTAATTTACATGGCTTTGCCTAATTAATCACCACTCCTACTCGCACCAACAAATCATCGAATTCTACCTCTCTTCTTGATTGGATTCTTGTCTCACATCCTTTTAAATACCACTTCCCAGAAACCTTGCCAGATGCTCTCAGCGACCACTGCCCAGTCAAAGTCTTCAAATTCTCTCCACGTTATACCAGACCACACAAGTTCATAGCCTGTCAAAAATTGTCCAGCTCTGACTCTGATACACTCAACAACCAGCTCTCTGCTATCAGCTGGAACTTCCTCAAACACCTACCCCTGGATGATGCTGTTCAAGAATTGATTTCCATATTCCTTAACATTCTCAACTTCCTTGGCCCTTTGCGTATGGTTAGAGTAAAATCTATTGCATCACCTTGGCTTACACTCTCCATCCACTCCCTAATGCAAAAAGGAGACAAAGCCTGGAAAATCTGGTCCAAAACTAAACACCCTTGCCACCTCCAACACTATAAAGAACTTCACAACCAAACTAAGAAATCCATCTACAACAACAGGAAAAACTTCTATAATAACCCCTCAACACTAAATGCTACCAAGTCAAGGAAATTCTAGCAAGCCACTAACCAAATTCTTCATCCTGGAAACCCCTCATCCCCGCAACCATGTCCCAACAACATACCTCTCAACTGTACAGATTTATGCAAAATGTCCAGACTTGTTGCTCATATTTCTGGTCTGTTTCTCATAAAATTATGTTTTTCTGGAAAACCATTAAGGGTTAAAGTCAGAAAATATAGACAGAAAATTGAGTTTCAGACTTCCTACCCTTTAGCAAATCCATGCTAATGCAGTACCAGCTATTCTAGCAATTTTCTAAGTTTGTAAGAGCAATATTTAAAACGTGTCCCTATTTTGGGGCCTTTGTCCTCCCATTATTTATGGTTTTGTCCAGGTTTCGTGCTCTATGAGGTTGAGAGGTATGTCCAACAACACTCCACTTGAAAGAGCCACTAATTTCAACTCTTCTTTCATAGATACTATCAGTAAACTGTCAATTCAATCCAACTCCAACCCAATTGTTAACATCCCCCCCTACCTCTCCCACCTCCTCTGACTCCACCCTGGCCTTCTCACTAAAAGCAGTATCCACCAACTACATTAGTTCCTTACTACTAAAACTTAAACCTTTCTCCCTCCTCTGTTGATAATTTACCAACTCTCTTTCTCCAGAAAGCTGCTAACTCTCTTGCCTCCTCATCTCATTTCTCATTAACCAGTCCATTACTGAATCCAAAGGTCCTATCTGGAAACATTTCTATACCTTACCAATCCACAAGGGAGGTAATTCCTCTGAACTTGCTAACTTTAGGCCGATTGGAATCCTATTGTCCTCTCTAAAATTCTCAAAAAATGTGTACACAGGTAAATCCTTCACTTCCTCTTACAAGAGAATCTTCTCACTTCCACTCAGCATGGCTTTTGACCTAAGCATTGCACCTTTACTGCCCTCATTTCCTTCATAAACACCATGCCCCAAGTCAGAGACCATAATAAACTTGTCTCATGCCTATTTCTTGACATCTCAAAGGCACTCAACATGCCTCCCACCCTCTCATTCTGCACACACTCTCAGAACTACAACTCACCACTTCCACTATCTTCTAGTTCACTAGTTACCTTAATGACTGACTCCAATCTGTTAAATGGCTCTCTGCAACTTCTCCTGCTCTACCTATCAAGATGGGTGTACCTCAAGGATCCATCCTTGGCCCGTTACTCTTTAACATTTTTACCAATCTTTTATATACCTCATGCCCCCAATCATCACTGGTGTAATATGCAGATGACTCCACCATTATCACTATAGCTGATTCCCTTGCTGACCTTAACACAATGACACAGAAATCCTTCTTAGCCATAGAAAATTGGTTCATTAAGAGCAGGCTTATTTTAACTCCAAAAAAAGACTAAGCTCCTTCCTTTCATTCTCAAAACCATGAACCATCTAAAATCCTCCTTGTCTATCTCATCTCTCAATAACACCCCAATCTCTGTCAAATCACACACCAAATTGTTAGGGGTCATCACTGATAACCAACTCAAATTTTATCTGCATATACTCAATAACATTAAGAAAACCCACCACAAACTTGGACTACTATACACGAACAAAACATTTCCATCAAATAAAGCTAAAGTCAAACTATCCCATGCCTTCCTCCTCCCTACCCTATTCTATGGCTTGCAAATCCTTACTAACCTACAAACCACTCTTCAAACAAAACTTGAAATGACCTACAATAAAGTTGCAAGATTTGCAGCTGACCGTTCCTACCATGCACACCATTGCCTTGCTCTTAAAAAGTTAAACTGGCTAGAATTTCCCCATCAGCTGCTTCTAGCACAACTTCAAATTATTCATTCTATATTGTATCTGGTCTTTTTCTGTCCTGACATTGCCTCAGTAGTCTCCCTCAACTCGCTGCCAAGGTCCCTGCAAAGGTCCGAACAAAACCTGCTCCATATCTACAAGTCAAAAACAAAAATAGGGCAAACCCTGTACAGTTACTTCCCAGCCCAGTCCTTGAATAATCTGCCCTTAGATGTTAGAAAAACCAATCACCCACATAAATTCAAAACTGCTACTAAAAACTATCTTAACAGGATATGGATCTGTCACTGTAACTACCCTTCTTGGATGTGTCACACCATAAGCATCACCCCCCTCACAACTAACTCCCTATTCTTTCTAAAAGGTTTTCCTCTTTATCTACGGCACATATGCTGTTCAACTTATTAAACTTATTCTCTGAAAAGATTGCTTAACTTGACTTGATTTGTGTAAATGTGTATATACTCCCTGAGTTTGTTAATCATGTATTTTAATTTTGTATTTTCCTCCTTAATCATTTTAATTTGTAATTCTTACTTCTTAATCTATACTTTTTATTGTAGCTGAGTATTTGTTTTTCTACTTGAATTTTTGTAACTTGTGGAGCTTTTCTCCCTGGGCCTCCACTGAAAAAGGGCTTCGGCACAGTCAGACTAATCCAGTCAACAAATGTCAAATAAAATAAAGCAAATAAAATTGTTCTATTGTATTGCTTTCAACTGGGAATCAGAAGAAAGGAATTATGCCCTAGTAAAAGTTAGGGAAAAGATGCAGTTCAAAATGACTGGTAATAACTTAATTGGAAAACTGTAAATCAGCTATGAGGTGAATGAATTTGTGAAAAACTAATGTCATGGTGGACATCTGGTGATGCTAGGGAGGTGAGAGGGACTAGTTTTATTTGCTTCATAAATTACATTTACCATTTGTTATATCAGCATATGAAATGATCCTGAGCCATTTCTATGAAGTAGGTAATGACTTCTAAACCTAGGAGCAATGAAAACAGAAATACATACTTACATGTTTTAATTAAAATGATTGGTGCAGAACTGTAAAACAAAGTTTGGACATTATGTCCCAACTCTGAAGGCCACATTGGCTGTGGATCTATTTCAATCTGATGTATAACCTCATCTGGACTATGTTGTCTTAGTGCAGGTGTTCATAGACTTCAGAGCTATGTTTGTGTAGCAGCACAAGAGTTGAACCAGTTTTGAAACTGAAACAGAATTTATTTATGTATCTCTTGTTGGCTGGGTTAGTCCCAGTAGGCTAGTGGCTTCTTTTCAAGGGAGAGCCAAGCTGGAAATTTATACTACTAGGGGAAATTTTGCCGGTATCAGGATGCATCCCCTACTTGTTAGGAGAGGGTTTGTTCCATTCCTAACATAATGGTGGCTGGGAGAGCAGCACTCAGGTCAATACTGGTGTAGTGTTTGAAGATCTTCAAGATTATGAGAAGCTGTTTCAGCAAAATTTCTTTGTTTCATTGGAAGCAAACATTCAAAACAAAGATGGATATGTTATTATAAACTTCCAGTTGGGTGGGTTGCATACCTCTCAATTTCTTAGAGTAAGAAATATGGACAAAGACACATGTAATGGGAGGGGGGGTCAAAGTCCCAAAAACAGGGACACTTTTTAAATATTCTTCTTACAAACTTAGAGATTTGATATGATAGACTAATAGGTTTTACATTAGTATATATTTCCTGAGAAATTATGAAGTCTGAAACTTAGAAAGTTAATAGAATAACAGGTTTTGCATTTGCTGAATTTTCTTATGGATTTGAAGTCTGAAAATCAAATATCTGTCATTATTTTCTGACTTCAATCTTCAATGATTTGCCAGTGATTTGTCAGAAAACTATTTTTTTAATGAGAAATAGCACAAAAATATGAGGCAAAAGTCTGGGAATTTTGTGAAAATCTGGACATTTGAGACATATGGAGGGTTGCAGGATGCTATTTTGAATTAATTGTTGTTGCAGAATGAGCCAGAACATAGAAAACATGTTTTGTGGGCTGAAATTTTAGACATAATTCAGTCAGAGTAACTGGAATCTATTTTGAAAAGACTGCCAAACAAAGAAATCATATGCCATGACTGCTAAAGAAACTGCAGAAATGTGAGATAAAGGAAATGTCAACAATTAAAGGAAAAGTATGGTAAGAATTCAGAACAAAGAAGAAAAAAAATGGACAGGTGTGATGTTTGGTATAATTTAATGGTCCCATTGAGAGTGAAGGAACAGGAGGTAAGATCTTTTATTCTTATTTGTAAAGAGGCATTTTCTGATACTTTTGAGAATGGTTCTGTTCTGGAAAGTTTTTTGGGAGAGTATAAGAAGAAAAAGAGTTGTAATCCATGGAATTTTTATGTGGTCACAGCATTTCACAGAATTTTGAACTGAAGTTGAAAAAGAGACTAAAGAGACATTTAAGCAAACTTTGTAACGAAGTTAAGGGCATTAGCAAAGCCTGTGATAATGGAGGTTTATTAACTGGGGATGGGATTGTCATATTTTACTAGAAATGGAGAAAAATGCTAATATCCCTTGTATGATCAGGCAGCGCTGCCTAATTGGGTTTAAACTATTCCTGGCTCCACAAAGTCTGCTCTTCACTTTTCCCCTTAGAACTGCTCTATCTCTCATATTAAACACCATATTCTCATTCTAAGGCCCCTCACTGGTCCAAATAAGTAATCTTACAAGTTAGCACTAATAAACCATAAGCACTACTTCTTATACTCTCTACGATTACCTTGTCCCCTATTGGTCCGTTTTAATTCAGTTCCCTATATTACTCTAGCATGTCCAAAGGTCAGTCAATGGTTTCCTCTCCAGTCCAGCTGGTGAATCTGGGAATTTTGAGGCAATGTTACAGCTGTCTCATGTGCATGGACAACTCTCTCCTCCTCCAAACAGGTTCAAATATATGTGAGAGATGCAACCATATAGCCAAACTGGAGGCGGAGCTCTCTCATCTCAAAACTGGTGTAACCAGTCAGGAGGAGAAGGTAACCTCACACAACACAATTCCAGTATCACATAGTCCCACCACAACAGCGAACCAAACACATAAAAACACAAAAACATACTCGGAGGCTCTAAATAAAAATCTACCTAAACAACAGAGACCTCCAAAGCAGACATCCATGCAAACGCTACTCCAAAACAAAACACATACAGCACATAGCACACAAAGTCAGTGTGCCAAGCAGTCACAGTCCTTAAGGCTGAATAACACACCTGATACTCTTGTAATAGGTGACTCTATTGTCAGACACACTGACGTCCCGCTCACCAGGCTGAATAAAGAGAAGGTCACAGTGAGCTGCCTGTCGGGCGCTAGGATCCACCACATAACGCAAGCACTCAGGTCACTCCAAAGCAAATACAAATATGATTCAGTCATTGTACATGCTGGCGTGAATGACCTGAGACGTACCTCCCTCGACTACATGAAAAGAGACATAGAGGAGATCTCTGATCATGTAGCCCAGGCCGGTATGACCCTGACCTTGAGCAGCATTTTACCCTAACCTAGAATGATGCCTCAGTATAAAGACAAAATGATCGATTTTAACAATTGGCTAAAATTTTGGTGTCATTCAAAGGGGATCCAGTGTCTGTCAGCCTGGGATGACATGCTCGACAAGCCACATTGCTTCACTAGGGACGGCTTGCACCTGTCACCCCTGGGCTTTCGGATATTGGCAAAGGCTCTTGCCACCCCCATAGTGCCTTTTTTAGGCAAGGCTCAAAAGTCAAACCCACCTCCATAGACAGCACAAGGAACAAGAAACTAAGGGTAATGCTGCTAAATGCCAGAAGTCTTAACCTCAAGATGCACGCACTTGAAGTTCTCCTCAGTATGGAGAACATTGATATCTGTGCAGTGACAGAAACCTGGTTCAAGGCTCCAGAGAGCACCCCAGCACTACCAGGTTATACCTCATATCATGCTTTTTGGCCCCAAAACCCGGACCGAACCAAAAAAGGAAGAGGAGTTTCCATATTTATCAAGGATATCCATGCCTCCAGGTTAGTGGCATTGCACTAAGTATCAGAGACCATCCATGTGCAACTGACAGTGGGCAAGACTGCTTTTCAGTTTATAGCATCCTACAGACCACCCTCTCAAAGTCAGGAATCCCACTCGGCTTTCCTGAAAACATTGGAGAACATGAAGATCTCTCCGAACACCATTATATTGGGCAACTTCAACTACCCAAACATAGACTGGGAGCATTACTCAAGCCCCAGCACCTTAGCCCAAAGGTTCCTGGAATTTATAAACTCAAATGTTATGGAAAAACTAGTCACCACTCCCACAAGAGGGGAAAACATACTAGACCTGATCATTACCAACATGGGGACTCTATGCTCCATACCAGAAGTATACCCTCATTGGTAATATCAGACCATAAATTAATTTCACTGGATATCCACATCCCGACCCCACCCCCAGCCCAGAAAATCACAGTGAAAAACTTCTCAAAAGCGAACTTCACACTTCTCAAAACTGAAGTGGAATCCTTCAAGGCCCCAGGGCCAGTGGAAACTATGGCCCAAACTGCAGAAGCCTATATAAATGCATTCTACGGACATCTCCAGGAATGCATGGATCATGCTATCCCAAACAAAATCAAGACCCAATCATCCAAAGGCAGGCATCCAGTCTGGTGGACCCCAGCCATAAATAAATTGTACAACAGAAGGAGGAAGCTACTACATGATAGAGCAAAATCCCTAAAAGGGAAGGTATCTCTGATCAGTACTAGCAAAAAATTACGATCCCTCATAAAATCCTCCAAGGCCAGCTTCGAGAGAAAAATTGCACAGGACACTAAAGACAATCATAAGACTTTTTTCAGTTATGTTAGGAACCTGGGATACAACTCCCAGACTTGTTCTGAGTTGATTCTAAATGACAAAAAATACACTGAACCCACAGACACTGCCAATATCCTGGCAGACAGGTTCAGTGCAAACTTCTCCATCCCTCCCCAAAGAAAGTATCTATCCGGCAGAGTGCAGCCTCCCAAACATCTCTGATGCTCAGGTGAAGGCCGCCCTCTCCAAAGCAAAAAACACTGCTTCCATGGGACCAGATGGCATCCCGGGTTGCGTCCTACATGAACTCCAAGAAGAACTAATCCCTCAAGTAAAACTGCTGTACAATCTCAGCCTCACTACAGGATATGTGCCCAAAGAATGGCGTACAGCAACAGTGGTCCCACTCCACAAAGGTGGCGCCTCTATGGACCCTTGAAATTATCGCCCCATAAGCCTGACTAGCCTAGTCTGCAAGGCTATGGAGATGATCATCATGGAACTTGTTAGAAAAATATGTATTTGAACATGTATAAAGTGCTAGTTTAAAAGCAAATAGTATATAATGCATTTTATTCTATTTACAATATGGCAATAAGAATGATTTTACATGTAATTGCTTGAAACTTTGGAGCTGCAGTGTATTTGAACTCTGACCTTGGCAGTAGCCAGCTCAGCAAGCTTATGTTTTTCACTAATGATTATCTGATGGGTCAGGAAATTAAATGTATAAAGCATTGAAAATTCTTCTTCCTTCCTTTGAGATAATTGGCCTTGTGAATGTTATCAAAGATAAGACACAGCTGCTAAAGTAAAGTTGCAAGAAGAACAAAGAAGTATATTACAAGACTGAACCAACTATTGTATTCGAGCAGGCCTGAAACCTTGAAGGAGTAACATTTTACAGAAAGACATTATAACTAACCAGGTGCTTTGCAAGGCTGTATTATTCCCATGGGAAAACTTTTAAAATGTATAACATCAGCTTTTTCTTATGAATAGAATATTGTAGACCATAGTGATGTAGGTGCCCTGTGACTAACCACGTCAGTAAGGTGGGCACAGCTTGAATGTAAGACTATATAAAATTGTGTATTTCCTGCATCATGTCAGACAAAACTCTGTACTTGTATGATTTTTTGCCTCCTGGTGTACACTAGTAAACTTTTGCATCTGAGCCTCCTGTGTTGTTATCATTTGTTTTTATTTAACAGAACTCATAAACAAAGACATTGGGGACCTACAGACACTAGATCCTACCCAATTTGGCTTCGTCAAGGGCAGATCCTGCCTTTTGAACCTGGTCGACTTCTTCAAAACAGTCACCAAGGCCATAGATGAAGGGAAGGTAGTCCACACAGCCTATCTGGACCTCGCAAAGGCATTTGACACAATACCCCACTTGGGCATCATAGATAAGCTATCCAGCCTAAATATAAACCCCTATGTCACAAGATGGGTCACAAACTGGCTCAAAGACAGAACCCACAGAATCAGAGTTGCTGGAGCCATGTCAGACTCGAAACCGGTCACAAGTGGCATCCCACAAGGTTCTGTCCTCGGACCTCTCTTGATCGGTATTTACTTTTATGAGGTACAGGCCAACGTGGGAGGACTATGGCTCACCAAGTTCGCAGATGACTGCAAACTGGGCGCCATAATCGACTCTCCAGCTGACACAAACATCCTTCAAAAAGGTCTCACAGAGACGGATAACTGGTGCCAGAGCCATGGTCTGAAGCTAAATGCCAAAAAGTGTATAGTCATACCCTTTGGCAAAAACAATGTGCCCACAAATTACCACATAGGTGGTAACCCATTAAGTACAGAGAAAGTAATTAGGGATCTGGGTACCCAAGTTGATAGCAATCTCTCCTTTGACAACCACATTGCCAAAGTGGTTAGAAAGACCTTCTACATAACCCACCTCATCATGAAAGGATTCACATCTAGATCAAGAGAGGTAGTCATGCCCCTTTATTCATCCCTCGTCAGGCCCATCATAGAATACAATGCCCTCTTTGCTTTGGGATTTACCTTACCCGACACCTGCAGCAATTAGAAAGACCCCAAAAGTACCTCACCAGGAGGATCAAGGGACTCAAACAGATGCCATATGCTGCTCAGTTAAAAAAAACTCCAGCTCTACTCAGTTGCATACCGCCTACTTTGAGGTGATCTATGCCTGCATATAAATCTATGTCCAACCCAGAATTAATGGACATGCTCCACCTCAGTAAATCTAAATCCCTTAGAGCCACGCACTCGAGGGACTTGAACCTCAGCACAGAAATAAATAGTACATGCTGGAGGGACAGATTCATAACCCAGAGGCTCCCTTCGCTCTGGAATAGAATTCCAATTCATGTTAGGCAGAGCACCTCACTGACTCTCTTCAAGAAGAATCTTAATGAGTGGGTGGGGGATCATAGGTTTGTCCCGGGGATTACTTCCGTGTCACTATTAGACAGAGGCACAGTAAACTAAACTTTCAAAAGGGCACAGTATACTCAAATCAAGGGGTGGCGTAAGCCAAACACAATCGGGCTAGGCTTATAAATGCCCCAGGGCAGATAGCCTGGTATGAACCTATGAACCTATGAACCTATGAGAGTAAGAGAGGTCTTGTAAAATATTGGGGACAATGGAAAACATATTAATTTTTTTTTGTGGAAAATATGATTATGTGATAATTAACTCGCATACTCCAAATGTTATATTTCTGGGGAAACAAGTCATGTTGCAAAAAAAAAAAAAAACTGTGAAGGGAAATGTTATAAAGGTAATACAATTGGATATGTATGGATGGATTGTAATGTAGAGAAAAAAGGATGAAGAAGAAAAAAACAAAAGCGAGGACAGTAGACATAGAGAAAAAACAGTCCCAATAAAAGATAAAGTGGAAGTAGGGAAACAATAACAGGGTAAAAATAAATATAAGGATAAAGAGAAAAATGAAACAGAAGATGATATAGAAGATTTTGAAATAGGTGATGAGGAAGATATAAACTGGAAAATAGTGAAAGGTAAAAAGAAATCTATTGGCAAAAGAGTAAGGGACAGAAAAAGAAGGTTTAAATGGATCAGTGTAAAAGAGTATAAAGAAAGGAAATGGATAGCAGAAATAAGATAAATACTTCAAATTTACACAATTTCTAATACATTATAGCACAGACATAAGGGCAATTTTAGAGTGCTTTCACTATAAGTAGAAGAATAGACATCATAAATTGGTGTAATAAGCATGATGTTGATGTAATGATGTAATAATATTGGAAGATGTAACATTTTTGACAGAAGAAGACTAATTACAAACATTGAGTACAACACACCCTTTTGTAGGTTCCAGACCAGGCAAATCCAACATTTGGAATGTCCACACAGATTCAACACTAAAAGAATAGGATGGGTAACTGACATGTCCTAGCAGATGCCCTACACTGACCGCCTTAAAAACTCCAGCTATACTCTGTTGCATATCGTCTACTCAGAGGCGATCTCTGCTTAACATACAAGGCCATGTCAACCCCAGAGCTGTTGGACATGCTACACTTAAAGAAATCTCAATCCCTCAGTGCCACATGCTCCAGGGATCTAAACCTTGTCATTACAATAAACAAAACATGCTGGAGGGATAGGTTCCTGACCCAGAGACTCCCCAGACTCTGGAATAGATTGCCCAAACATGTCAAGCAGAGTGCCTCTTTGGCCCTCTTCAAAAAGAACCTTGATGGTTGGATGGGAGAAAGGAAATTCACCCCGGGGATCATGTCAGTCGCCCTGCTAGACAGGGGTCCAGGGAAGTGAATGGTGTGGGAAGAAATAGCCAGGGAATTGTTATGGCTAGGCTTGTATAGACCCTAGGGCTAATAGCCTAGTACCAACCTATGAACCTATGAACCTATGTCCTATGCAGACTGCCTTGATACTTATTTTCTGAACCAACTCTGATGGAGCTCCTGCACATCTGCAAAACAACCACCATAGAATTACCTGTTTGAGAGACTTAAATATTGCCTGTATATAAACAGGACCTGCTGGAGAGATAGGTATGTAGCCCAATAACTACCTCTTTTCAGAAAAAGGGTTCCCATCCATGTGAAGTAGAGTTCCTCCCTAACCAATTTCAACTGTAACTTGGACAGTTGGATGGGGAACAGGAAATTCATCCCTCATTTGTTACCTACAGTATGTCTTTAATGGACAAACACAGCCTATAAATGGTTCATCTCCCAGGCCACTACTTGTAAATGATTCATCTCCAAACCCCTACTTACACTTGAGACCCAGCACTTCTCAGAGATTTGAGATACATGGTTATGCTAAAAAGGCTACATTAGTCATTTGCCTAAAACATGCCTATGAACCTATGAACCTATGTAGCATCATAAGCCTTGGTAAAAGGAAATACATTTTAACTACAAAACAAATGGTCACATCATAAAAAAATGCTATTGTCATTGAATATCTAGAGATAATGGTCAATTTAAATGGCTTGCAGTTCCCAAAGTTAAAGCAGCATATTCTGTAGAAAATTTAATTCTAAAGGCTATGCCAGATCACTCCATGATGATTATTGTATCACTTTATATTTCAGTGATCTAACCAATTATTGAATAATGAACTGTGTTTTCTAGACTTTGAACAAGCCATCTGAAATTGCATGAAATGCACAACATTTTTTTACTAGGAAGATCATAGCTTTGGAAAATTTGAAATATTCAGAAAAGTTTCTGGAAGTGTTATTATATTCTGTTCCTTTTAGGTTATTCAGAGATGACCTTTACCTGATCAGCAAGATACTCTCTGATCCATTTACGAATGAAAGTTCATGTTAGCAGTATCTTGCTGTAGAGTTGTATGCACTTTCTTCTTTGGTTTATTTCACTTTAGAAAATACTTCTCTAGATTAAGAAACATCCACTGAAATCTCTGTATTGTATTGCACTAGAAATGTTTGAATATGAAAAACCAACATTCTAATAAATATTAATTAGAATTCTGGTTTTAGGTAAAGTTTCCTTTAAGGCAAACCATTTTTGTTTGTTAATTGATTTATTTGAAGATCATGTGACTTAATTAACAAGGTATTTAAATGGTTTTTAAAAAATGTGTGTTTAGATTCTGATGAAGTCCTATGCCACAACCGGATGAAAGCGCTTAATCTATTCTTTTTGTGCAATAAAAGTTTGTTTTTACAGTGTTCTTGTCTTGAAAGCCCACTGGTTTGGTTTTGTGTCATTTTGGTTCTGGGTTTGTTAAGCATATGATCCAGCTGTTGCAGGTGCCTGGTGAGGAATGTGCCAAAGGGTGCATTTTACTCAATTATTGGTCTGATAAGGGCTGGGTATAGTGGTACTACGACATCCTTAGAGCTAAATGCCATGCTCCTATTTATAAGTTGAGCCGCAAAGAAGGATTTCCTCACCACCCTGGACAAACAGTGGTCAAAGTTCAGATTGCTATTTATCTATCCAAGTACCTAGATCTCTTGCCACTGGATCCAATCTTAGGGAGTGTTATCAATGTTGCAATTTGCAGGGGTATTTGATTTTCCAAAATGTATTATTATGCACTTATCACATTTACTTTGAGGCCATGGCTCTGACACCAATCATTAGTCTGTGTCAGTCCTTTCTGTAGGATATCAGCATTAGAAAACTCTGAACTAAACACACAGCAATGTCAAGGCAAGACTCAGGACACAAAATTTAGTGCTTTTGTTCTACTTTAATTAGAACAGAACTTCATCAGAAAACATAAAATGTAGATTTACCACAAGAATTTAAAAAGACTGCAAATAAATTGTGTGATTCATACAGGCAATGAAAGATAAAATTGATGATGTCACAAACATGAAAAATTCACTTGAAATTTAAAGTGATAGGACTAAAAAGCAACTGCAATTGGTTAAAAGCATATATAAACAAAGTTAACTTCCAAGTAACATTAATTCATTAAAGCTTGTAAAAAGCATTTAATGTTTATTGTTTCATTAAGACCTGGGGCTCTGTCTGCCCTCAATCTAATATGTCAACTGATTTCCTTACATTCTGACTGAACTTTATAATCTCCAGTAAAGCAGTCACAGTTAAGTGAGTCAATTACACTAATGAAAATCTAAAAATCCATACAAAAAGCAGCATGTTTGGTTAGTCCATTTTATGGTAATTTTTTCTAATAGCCAAAACATGCTTATAAATCCATATGTTCAAACATCTGATAGTCTTGCCAGTGTAAAATGCATTACAAGAACCACAGACAGCTACATAAACTACATTTTTTGAAATGCAGCTGGACCTTCCCTTTGCCGAAACCACTGTGTCACACTGTTGAAAAAATACTGAGGATGAGTTGTTAATGAACCTATATTACTTACAAAATCCACAACTATAAATTCCAAAGGTGACCTTTCTTGTAGGTAGAACATCAGGACAAAAATGATTACGTTCAAACATAGATGTAAAATTAGCAGATTTCTTAAAGGTGAACCTAGGCTTGCCACCCAAGACTTTATAGATGTCCATGTTTCCCAAAATGACCTCCAAGTTTTCTTGTATTATATTTTTGATCAGCCATATTTCATTACAAATTGGAATAGGAAAAGCAAAACGAAAACATTCTTTAGGGGCATCAGAAAAACATCAGGGGCCTGGCTGGCTGGCAGAAATCTTTAAATGCTTCTTGTCCAAAATAGAATGGGCTTTGGATGTCTGTAAAATCAAAACCTCACATTTGATGGTACCTAACCAGTCTGAATTATATCCACTGTCAATGAAAAAAACCTTTAGCTTAGTCATCTCTTGCATAAATGTAAACTCATCCCTGAGTCTAATCAACTGTAATTTAATCAGCCCTCCTTTCATGTGGTAGGGGTGTAAACTGTCTTTGTGAAGGTACTACTTAACAAACGTCTCTTTGTAAAAGACCTTACTCACAAAAGAAAAAGATGTGGTGTCATATGAAATACTTAGGTCAAGGAAGTCCAAGGTATCACCAAAACCACTTATGGTGAACCACAAAAAATCAGTGCTCTTGTTGATGTATTTCACAAAGCATTTAAATTGATCCTGAGTCCCACTCCATAGAAAAAAAAAAGATCATATATGTACCTCCTGTGGAACAACATTTTCTCTTCTAAAGGATGCTTCATTAGAAATTTCTTTTCCCATATAGCCATGACTAAGTTCACAAAAACAGGGGCAACCTTTGCCCCATGTCTACTCTCGAGGTCTGTTTGTAGAGTTTATCAAGAAAACTAAAGTAGTTATTGTCAAGCACCAAGTCCATGAAGCAACAAATCATTTTAATCTTGTCCACCTCAATAACCAGTTTGTTATTAATGAAGCCCTATATCACATCATAGCTAACTTTAGGACCCCTCCTATGTCCCTCCTGATACAGTCCTCCTACCTGATAAGTATGAATTCCCTAGGCATCAAGCCAAACTACATTCTCCTGCAGAACTTCAATTATCCGTTTATAAATTGGGAGACTTATACATCCACTAACATGTATGCCTAGAGATGTCTAGACTTCATTAATACAAACTTCCTGCACCATTTAATCATCACCCTGACTAGTGCTGACAAAATCCTGGACATGGTTCTTACTAATGTGGGACAACTCATACCAATTTTTAACTTCTTCCCTATTCAAATATGACCATGTCACATTCCCTATTAGACCGAGCCAGAGGTACCTTACAATAACGTATTATAGAGAAATTAGGCTAATGCTAATGTACATAAACTGAGTGATGATCTGGCAAGTTCAATATCTTCTACTAACCTGGTGATGCCATTGTGTATACTGAATCCTTTGCTTCAAATTATATGCTTATGTAAATATATGCATAGAGATATCTGTTTCTTCCTGAAGTAAATACGGTGCCAGATTTAAAAATAAAACCATATGGTCCAGGGTCTACAACAGGAGAAAAAAATGTCATTGCACATAAAATAAATGTAACTCCCAGCATGCCAAAAATGCTCTTGTTAAACTTAGCAGGGAACTCCAGTCCCTGATGAAATAAAATAGAGGTAGATATGACATAAAATAGCCACCCAGGCTGAAGAAGCTACAATGCATTGTGTAACAATGTTAGAAACCTCAAAGACAATGAAATTGGGTGGCACAGTGGTGCAGCAGTTAACGTTGTTGCCTCAGAGCAAGAGGTTCTCCAGTTCGATTCTCAGCCAGTGTGCCTTCTGTGTGGAGTCTGCATGTTCTTCTTGTGTTCATGTGTGCTTTCCTCAGGGTTCTCCGGTTTTCTCCCACATTTCAAAGACATGCATCTGGAGTGTTTCTCCCCAGGTGTCCACTGAAAACAGGCTCTGTCCTAGTCAGACTTTCCCAGTCAACAAATGTTAAATAAATAAATAATAAAAACAATGGTCACCACTACACACAGCTAATAGTAAATGATCCACCTACACAGACCAACCAGTCTACCATTGGATGAATTTAGCTCAGACTTCATCCCTTCATCCTAAACATTCCCAGATCACATACCCATGTCTTTTTGTCACACCCCCCAAATCTCCAAAGAACAAAACCTCAAGGCACCATCTAAGGGCAAAAACATTGCTTCTATGGGGCCAGATAACACACCAGGATTCCTAGTGGTTAGCCTGAAACAGAACATGTCAAACACTAGAGAGAGATTATTCAAGATCAGCCTTCAAATAGGCTATGTGACAGACGAATGAAGGACAGCAATAGTCATCTCCCTACACAAGGGTGTGGTGTCAGCTGACCAATAATTACATATACATAAGTCTGACAAGCCTCATACATAAGGCTATGGAAAGAATCATCATGGGGCCAATAAACAAGGAAATAGGCAACCTACAAACCCTTGACCCAAGCCAGTTCACGTTTGTCAAGGGCAGATCCTGCCTACTCAACCTGCTTGGCTTCTTTGAGAAGATTACTGAAGCAAAGAATGAGAAAAAAATCAGTACACACCACATACATAGATCTTGCTAAGGCATTCAACAGCATTTCACACTCAGTCATTGTTAATAAACACTCACAGCTGAATGTCATTCCCTATGTAACTTGATAGATAGCACATTGAATCACAAGCAGCATCCAGAAAATTCAGTTGGCCGTTTCCATCTCCTCCAAAAGATCTGTCAGCAATGGTGTACCAAAGGGCTCTGTCCTTTGGCCACTCCTCTTTAGAGGTTACTCCTCAGAGGTCAAAGCCTTTGTCAAGGGCTTATAGCTCACCGAATTTGCTGACTTACGTAAACTAGGTTTCATTATTAAGTCTCTAGAGGGCACTGAGCTCCTCTGAGAGAGCTTTTCTCATGCAAATAATTGGTGTCAAAATCATGGATTGAAAATAAATGCCAAAAAATACATAATGGTATCCTTCCCTATGACATCTCCTGTAACTATCACATTGACAACCCCTCCCCCCAGAAAATCACTTCCATAATTAGGGGAAAGGGAACCTATGCAGACAGTGAACAGTCCTTCAATCACTATATAAACACTATTTTAAGAATTTTTTTTCATTGCACAGCTTATTTGTAAGTCTGTGGTGCCCAGATCCAGATATATAATCATTCCACTATATTTGGCAATTATTAGACCAATGAATATAAGGTTCCCTTTGGCATATACCTGTTCAAACACTTGACACAACATGAGTGCTCAGAGTATTTTCTCGCCAAGAAACTCAAGGGTCACAATCATAAGAACTACACTGATGGTCTCAAACCTTGTCCTTATTCGTTGTATAATACAGGTTGCTGACGATTGACTTCTGCCTTGCATACAGAGCCTCAACAGCTCCTATCCTCACAGATCCACTTCACATCCACAAGTCCAATGGTGACATAAACACCTGTTCGAGAGATCTTAATCTCTTCTGCAACTTAAATATAACATACTTGAGTGACAGATATGTATCAAACAGCATTCCACTTCGTTGGAATCATCTTCCTGTTCACATTCAACAAAGTACTTCCTTTAATCTATTCCAGGCTAATCTGGATGAACAAGTGGGAAATCACAAATTCATCCACGGACTAGCATCCTTGTCCCTTCTGAAATGGGTTAAGGTAAATGTTCTTATTGCTCTTGGTTATTCATATTTGAATTAGAAGGTTTAAAAAAAATCTTCATTGGAATAGATGACTAGGCTTCTAAAAATCTTTCAGGGTCAATGGCCTAGTAGGAAACTTTGAAACTATGATTGGCTGCAGTATCGAGTTATTCTCTTTTTGTTGTTTATCACTTAGATTTAATACTGTTATATGAATGTTCACTTAGTTCGTGAAAGGGTGAAGAAGTTAGATGTAATTTTAATTATAACATAGGATAGGGTGCATTATTGCATTTGTTTTGGCTTTTACATAAGAATGATAAAACCTCTTTGTAGCATGTTAGGAGTAATAACTAACCAATGGAGGATTACCAGATTTAATTTATTTTAAGTGGAAGGGGATATTGCCATTGTATACAAAAATACAAGTTCACCAGCTTTGATTATTCTTCATTTTTTGAGTAATTTAAATGAGTTGAGTATTACCTCGTAAAATGTTTTATTATTTGTTGTTATATGAATAAATCTACATACATTTTTGTTTAATTAACTTTAAAATTTTGCTAAACAAACTGATCGGAAAAATAATAATCAAGTCAGAATAGCCTTTTGAAATTGACAACTTGAACATTTGAAAAACAGTTATTAGAAAACAAAAATATAGCTTTCAGTTCTCTTTAGAGTTAAAAATATAAAAGCTAACAAGGGCATAAATATACACAATTGTTGTGACATCAGGGTCCAGATACTGTAAAGCTCACCGATCTCAGTGTGAAAACAAGACACTCAGAATACCTCAGCACATAACAGAGGACTGCAGTTCCAACGGTGCACTATAAAAATGCACAAGAAATCCACAAATATAACAAATACTTTTGCAATAATGTTGTATATTACCAAACAAATGGAAAGATATCACAAATCAAGAATCCTAATAGTTGATTAGAAAGATAATAAAATCTGTAAAGTAACTTTACAGACAACTATGGAATGTTACTGACTCTGTAATAAGAACCCCAAAAATATGTTAAAAATGCAAATGATCCCAAACTAATGAGAATAGCAATTGTAACAGAAATTTACAGGAGTATACACAGAAATGTGTTAGACAATCACAGATATGTCCATATGTCATCCACTAACGTATGATATGTACTCCAAAGCTGCAAGGCTATTTGTAATACATATATATTCACATCCCTCATTACATTAAACTCAGAGACAACTATGGATAGCTATATAATACATTTATCATAAAAATATTGACTTGAATTTATGGATTCTGATGGAATCCATAGTATTCCTAATAAAAAAATTAAAAGACAAGGACATTCAAGGCCATTTCACCATAGCTAACAGTTGCTAACACTGGGTTCTGGATCTGTGTGGGGGATACAAGTAGAACACACACCCATGGAAAGTGGGAGATAGAAAAGAAGATGTGGGGTATGGGTGAAAAAGAGGGGCAAATAAGAAGAATGTTGGAATATGAAAATATGAGGGAACATCAGATGGGCATGAGCAATATTTTTTTGTGAGAATAGACCCCATTTATTTATTTAACATTTGTTGACTGGGAAAGTCTGACTAGGACAAAGCCTATTTTCAGGGGAGGCCTGGGGAGAAATACGCCAGATGCATGTCTTTGGAATGTGGGAGGAAACCAGAGTATCTGGAGGAATCCCACACAAACACAGGGAGGACATGCAGCCTTGGCACAGAAGGCACCCCAGCCAAGAATCAAACTGAAGAACCTCTTACTGAGAGGTGACAATGTTAACTGCTGCACCATTGTACCACTCATTATTTTTTTTTAAAGACTGGAAGGAAATGTAAACAGAGGGAGAGAGGAGATGAAGGTAAGCACAGCAGGTATACCCACAGAACAAATAGCACAGCACAAGACAGGCAAATGTTGGAAAAAACAACATGGACAGGTTAGTTACACAGACAGCACACTACGCAATGCCGGCAATGGAAATTTGTCAAACAAGGTGGGGATGCATACCAGCCATGGTGAAATGCAAAAAAAAAAAAAAATTCTACATATTCACATAAGCACATGTTACATAATGTGTGACAATCATATCTGGATGTGTGTATGTGTATGACCAATGGAACATGTGTGAGTTCCAGGGTAATAAAGTAGGATCACAGTTCAGATTGGATAAATATACATATATCCAATTAGTACATCAGCACTGCAGGTGTTAACCAAGCCACATCACAGATGAGAAAATGCAGCTCAAGCAATGGTACATATATCCAGAGGACATAAACAAACCTGTGACCATGCATGTGAAAGGCAAACAACCAAGCATAGTGCCAAAAGTACTGCAGAAAATCAGCCAAGGCTGCTATATACATGAGCTGGTGTACACAACCGAATGTGCATATGTTACACACATATGCCATGTCAAAAGCAACTCACAGGTGTACATGTGTATGTATGTGTGTCAGTGGCATACATGAAATTACAGTGAATACACATACATACACCAATGACATGTAATAATCTGTTTAAAAATCTGACAGGACAGAATATGAATATAGCAGGTTGTGCACATGGGTAACACACAAGTAGAATGAGAACAAGGACATGTTGCCACTAGCCAGCAGCTTGTGTGTATGTCCCACATTGTAAAATGCCCATTTGTTTGTCACATGTTCACCATCTCAAATTAATAAATGGCAATGACAGACGTTTTGACAAAGGTAAACATACCTGCAATAAATACTAGGGACATATTAAAGCGGTAGGGAGGTGGACAACCTGGGACCACATTGTGGTAAAACAGGACACGGTAAGATGACACAACACTAATGCACATGTAAAGCACAAGCACACAGGGTGCTGTAGAAGACACACAGGCATCCATTTAACAAGTGGAAACTATATGTCAAATGGACAGATGTATTGCTGATGTCCACAAAACTGGACATGTGTAAAACACACATGCACAGTAATGTGCAATCATGTCACATCAACAAGCATAGATAAGCAAGTTAAAAAATTTCAATCACACACACATATACTGCAGTGAAAATGTCAAATAAAGAAATGCATGTGTACATCAACCACATTATGGAGCAGAAGACATGTGTGAGCATTATTACAGCACATTTGCAGTATATCTATGAGTGCTCACTTGTCAAAGATACGTATCTGTGTTATCATGTATCTGACATGTGTGTACAATCATTACGTATACAACTATTTATGGAAGTGTGTGTTCCAGGATGGATGTGTATGTATCCATGTTCAGTACAGTGATGAGTATTTTGACAATGACTGCATATTGCTTAAGTATCCACATTCACATATTCCTGTATTTGATTTACAGCAGCAGAGTTGAGCTGTAAACAAACTTCCACACAAAGCGAGGATGATGAATGTAAGTATTATTACATGTATTGGTAAATCTGAGTTACAGACTGAGCAGTGCAACCTGCAGTTGTAATGTTTATTGCATTAATTTTCACAGGTACATCTATTTCAGGCCTACAGCAGGGAACAGCAGGTGAGTGTCTCTCTGCTCTTGCTGTGCACATTACCTTGTTGGTGCCCACACCTCATGTAATGCCACTGCTGTTTATTGTTACATTGTTGTTTCCATAACCTTGAATACTACAGGTGCATCCAGTGGAGAGGCAAGCCATGAATTATCAAGTGAAGAAAGACCAGGTATGTTAAAGTAACATTGTCAGAGCTTTCAACAATGTTTAGCACACATGATGACTGAAATATTTTTCAGTATATGTCATTACAGGCCCTTCTGGTGTATAGTTACAGCATTCATTACATGAGTATTGGCAGCCCATATTAATGTATATATGTGATGTCAGTGTTAGTTTTGTGAACTACATGACTGTGCATCCTTTCTGCTTATTTTCCCACTGCAAGATCCACAGTACAAACCATGACCTCTATACAACAGGAGTCTTCAATTGCACATATGAATGGTATATGTATGTCACATATTCAGTCTTTTTTAATTGTGTTCACTTGGTACATATTGTGAATCATGTCATTTGTAATGTATTTTTTCCATACACTAGTTGAAATTCAGCACAGTGAATCAACAACAACATCCCACTAGTGTTTACCAGGTGTGTTGGTATGATTTAATGCATCACATATGTCATGTATGTTGGTCATGTTAATAGATTATGTATTTATGGTGTGTAGATTCTGTGAAGCATACATACATTAGACTGCAAGTAAAGTGTTATTTGTAACATTACAATGAAATTTGTATGCCAATTATATTTTATACTTATCATTTGCTGTAGGCCCATCGTCCTGATCTGTGTCTTTTTATCTTGTACCACATCAACTGTCTTTATCATCCAGCAGCCCATTCAGTGACCATGACATTGTTCATGATGTGTCTCTGCATGGTAGTATGGCCCCTGGTAGAGAGGACATTGCTTTTTTTGGAAAGTCCATCTGTGTGTAGTTGACATGGATGTTGGAAGAAATGTATCCTCTGATGTGGAGGCCCAATTGTCTACAGAGTCAGAGGATGATGATATAGTGGATGTTGAACAAGATGAGGCTGTTAATCAACACACCACAGTTAGAATCACTGCTGCTGATGGATCCACACAATGACCATACACAGGTCATTACCATAAATATAGGACAGCAGATGTTGAACATGGTCAAGTGTCAGAAGGTGTGTGCCTGCTGCTGCAGAAAAATAAATGGACACAGTTATGCCATCATTCAGGCATCCATGCACTTACTCATGCAACAGATTGTGTAGCACATTAGATACGTGTCATGCATGAAGGACAAGAGCACAGATGTGCTGAAATCATGGCTGAATTGGCTACTTAGAATGAAAGCCTGCTAGCTGTGGCATGGTCAACAGAAAGCATGGCCTCTACAGAAATGCAGCAGTGTTGTACTACTTACAGGATTCTTTGTTCCATGACTATGCACAGAAGATTGTAACCTGTGAGAGGCAGGCCACCTGTCCACAGAACCAACATTGGCCATTGGGAATCCATGTCTGTGGTCCAACCTGCACAAATGTCAACTGCTGTCACATCTGCTGAGGTCCAGATAGTCACAAGGCCTCAAATAGAAGTCATGCTCCCTCATCTGAACATGGTGTCATTCTTGCATCCATCTTCTCTGTGAAGCAAAGAGGGCAGAATGCGCCTGTATGTGGTCATGACAGGGGAAACCATGGTGTGAGATGTCAGTGAGGTCAACCAAGACTGCATTAGAGTGCATTCAACATAGTAGTACACATAGTTGACTCATATAATTTCAATACCACTGTGCTGTGATATGTGTTTCTGAAATAAAAATGTCTACATGATGTCATGCATGATTTCTCTTTTTTCATGTTATGGTATTATACATATACCTATGTGTAGCACTGATTTTTTGTTAAGTTTTACTGCTTTGCCCGCCTACTTTTTTGCATTTTCCGGCTTGCTAAAGTTTATATCTGTAACAGTAACAGTACTTGGAACACATCTAGAGCCTGTTTACTGCATTTCCTGTGTTGCACTTAATTTAAAATCGTTTTTTTCTCCAAAAACTGCATTTTACCTGATTTTGGCCTAGCACTCAAGTGTGGGGTCATTTATTGCACTGTTGTAATTATTTTGCTGCTTGTGTATCTCTGCTACCTTTAAACTACAAAAAAAAAAAAAAAAATTCTTGCTTTTTTCCCACTTTCTGAAAGTTAAGAAAGTTCAGTTACGGATTTTCTGTTCTGAACTGTTGGGAAGTTTCTAGAAAGCCAGTGCTTGCTTGGGCTAAAGGGAAGTCTCTGTGTTCACCAGTGGGAGTGGTTAACACTGAACAGCCTGCCTGTCCCTGGAGGAGTGGTTACTACCTAGAATGTGTAGCTTTTTTGGTCATTTTGGGTCAATTCTAACCTCCTTGATCTATCTCTCTTAAAACCTGGCTGCCTCATGGTTTTGGTGTCTTTTCAGGCTTGCTAGTTGTTGCTGAAGCACCTACCAAGGGGAAAAAACACTGAGAGAAGAAAAGGAGCCACTTTTGTGATTTTAAGTATTTTCTTCTGATTTTTTGTTAAGTTTTACTGCTTTGCCGCCTACTTTTTCGCATTTTCTGGCTTGCTAAAGTTTATATCTGTAACAGTAACAGTACTTGGAACACATCTAGAGCCTGTTTACTGCATTTCCTGTGTTGCACTTAATTTAAAATTAGATTTATTTCTCTAAAAACTGCATTTTACCTGATTTTGGCCTAGCACTCAAGTGTGGGGTCATTTATTGCACTGTTGTAATTATTTTGCTGTTTGTGTATCTCTGCTACTTTTAAACTACAACAAAAAGAAAAAAAAAAAAATCTTGCTTTTTTCCCCACTTTCTGAAAATTAAGAAAGTTCAGTTACAGATTTGCTGTTCTGAACTGTTTGGACATTTCTAGAAGGCCAGTGCTTGCTTGGGCTAAAGGGAAGTCTCTATGTTCATCAGTGGGAGTGGTTAACACTGAACAGCCTGCCTGTCCTTGGAGGAGTGGTTACTACCTAGAAGCTGTAGTTTTATTGGCCAGTTTGGGTCAATTCTAAACTCCTTGATCTCTCTCTCTTAAAACCCTACAACTCTCTTTTTGCGTGGTTTTGCGCACTGAGCAGCGTTGGGCAGTGCTGCCTAAACAGGTTTAAACTATTCCAAGCTCCACAAAGTCTGCTCTTCACTTTTTCCCTTAGAACTGTTCAAACTCTCAGAGTAATCACTCTATTCTCTTTCTAAAGCCCTGCACTTGCTTACCTCTTATAAGGAAACACTAACTAACTAAAGCACTACACCCTCTTTGACTTCTCATAAGTATTAGGCTCCCGATTGGTCCATCCTGATCAAGTGAAAAATCAGTTCCCTTCCCTAATCTCATCAGTAAAAAAAAACAGTTCCCTTTACTAATCTGGTATGTCCAAGAGTCATTTTCAAGGTTACTCTCCAGTCCAGCTGGTGAATCTGGGAATTTTGAGGCAATGTGACAATTGCCTTATGTACACAGACAACCCTCTCCTCCTTCCAACAAACTCTAATACATGTGAGAGATGCAGTTACACAGCCAAACTGGAGGCAGAGCTCTCTCAACCCAAGACTGGCACAGTCAGTCAGGAGGAAAAGGTAACCACCCACACCACAAATCCAGTCTCACACAGACCTATTGCATCGGCATACCCAACACATAAACACACAAAAACATACTTGGAGGCTCTAAAAAAAAAATCTGCCTAAACAGCAAAGACCTCCTAAGCAGATATTCAAGCAACAGCCATCCCTCAACAATACCCACAAATCACATACCTCACAAAATCAGTGTGCCTCACAGTCACAGCCCTTAAGACCAAACAACACACCAAATACACTTGTTATAGGGGACTCTATTGTCCGGCACACTGACATCCCGCTCACCAGACTGAACAAGGAGAAGGTCACTGTAAGCTGCCTGTCAGGTGCCAGGATCCGCCACATAATGCAAGCACTCAGGTTACTCCAAAGCAAGTACAAATATGACGCTGTCATTGTCCATGCTGGTGTGAATGACCTGAGATGTACCTCCCTGGACTACATGAAAAGAGACATAGAGGACTCTCTGACCATGTAGCCCAGGCTGGTATGACCCTGACCTTGAGTAGCATCTTGCCCTCACCAAGAATGATGCCACAGTGTAAAGACAAAATGATCAGTTTCAACAATTGGCTAAAGTATCGGTGTCATTCAAAGGGGATCCATGTCTGTCAGCCTGGGATGACATGCTCGACAAGCCACATTGCTTCGCTAGAGACGGCTTGCACCTGTCACCCTTAGGCTTTCGTATACTGGCCAAGGCTCTTGCCACCCCCATAGTGCCTTTTTAGGCAAGGCTCAAAGGACAAACCCACCTCCATAGACAACCCAAGGATAAAAAAACTAAAGGTAATGCTACTCAATGCCAGAAGTCTAAACCTCAAGATGCACGCACTCGAGGCTCTCCTCAGTATGGAGAAAATCGATGTCTGTGCAGTAACAGAAACCTGGTTCAAGGCTCCTGAGAGCACCCCAGCACTACCAGGTTATAACTTATACCATGCATTTCGGCCCCAAAACTCAGACTGAAGCACAAAAGGAGGGGGAGTATCTATATTCATCAAAGATACCTACACCTCCAGGTTAGTGGCACTGCACGAAGCATCGGAAACCATCCATGTGCAACTAACAGTGGGCAAAACTGCCTTTCAGTTTGTAGCCTGCTACAGAACAACCTCCCTATTACAGGAACCCCACTTGACATTCCTGAGAACACTGGAGAATATGAAGGTCTCTCCAAACACTGTGTTATTGGGTGACTTCAACTACCCAAACATTGACTGGGAAAACTACTGAAGCCCAAACACCCTCGCCCAATGGTTCCTTGAATTTATAAACTCTAATGCAATGGAACAACTGGTCACCACTCCCACAAGAGGGAACAACATATTGGACCTGGTCATCACCAACATGGGGACTCTATGTTCCACACCAGAGGTAAACCCCTCATTGGTAAGATCAGACCATAAACAAATTTCCCTGGACATCCATATCCCGTCCCCACCCCCCAGCCAAGGAAATCACTGTAAAGAATTTCTCAAAAGCCAACTTTGCACTTCTCAAGACTGAGGTGAAATCCTTCAAAGCCCCTGGGCCAGAGGATAATACAACCCAATCCGCAGAAGCCTTTTCAAATGCATTCTATGAGCACCTGCAGGAATGCATGGATCGTGCTATCCCAAATAAAACCAAGACTCACTCCTCCAAAAACAGGAGACCGGTCTGGTGGACCCTGGCCATAAATAAACTATACAACAGAAGGAGGAAACTACTACATGACAGAGCAAAATCCCAAAAAGGGAAGGCATCTCTGATCAGTATTAGGAAGAAACTTCGATCCTTCATAAAATCATCAAAGGCCAATTTCGAAAGAAAAATTGCCCTAGACACTAAAGATAATCACAAGACCTTCTTTAGTTATGTCAGGAACATGGGTGGAAACTCCCAGATATGCTCTAAATTGTTGCATAACGGTACAAAATATACCAAACCTACAGACATAGCCAACATCCTGGCAGACAGATTCAGGGCAAACTTCTCCCCCCTCCCTCCCCAAAGGAGCAAATGCCTATCCCAACTGAATGTAACCTCCCTGACATCACAGATGCACAGGTGAAAGCTGCCCAATCCAAAGCAAGAAACACAGCATCTATGGTACCGGACGGTGTCCCAGGCTGTGTCTTACACAAGCTCCAAGAAGAACTGAACCCTCACATTAAGTCACTGTTCAAACTTAGCCTTACTACAGGATTTGTACCCAAAGAATGGTGTACAGCTACAGTGGTCCCACTCCACAAAGGTGGTGCCACAACGGACCCCAGAAACTATCGCCCCATAAGCCTGACTAGTCTGGTCTGTAAAGCTAGGGAGCGTATAATCATGGAACTCATAAACAAAGACATTGGGAGCCTCCAGACACTGGACCCTACCCAATTCTGCTTTGTTAAGGGCAGATATTGCCTCTTAAACCTAGATGATTTCTTTGAAACAGTTACCAAAGCCATAGATGAGGGCAAGGTAGTCCACACAGCCTACCTGGACCTCGCAAAAGCCTTCGACACAATACCCTACTCGGGCATCATAAATAAGCTTACCAGCTTAAATATCAACCCCTTTATCACAAGATGGGCTGCAAACTGGCTCAGAGATAGAACCCACATGGTCAGAATCGCAGGTGCCATGTCTGAATTCAAACCAGTTACAAGTGGCATCCCACAGGGCTCAGTTCTGGGACCTCTCTTGTTCGGTATATACTTCTCTGAGGTTCAGGCTAACACAGGGGGATTATGGCTGACAAAGTTCGCAGATGACTGCAAACTGGGGGCCATAATCAAATCTCCAGCTGACACAAGCATCCTCCAAAAGGGTCTCACAGAGATGGATGCTTGGTGCCAGAGCCACGGCCTCAAGCTAAATGCTAAAAAGTGCATAGTCATCCCCTTTGAGAAAAACAAGGTGCCCACAAATTACCGCATAGGTGGTAATCCATTAAGTAAGGAAGACGTAATTAGAGATTTGGGGACCAACATAGATAGTAATCTCTCCTTTGATAATCACGTTGCCAAAGTGGTTAAAAAGACCTTCTATATAGCCCACCTTATCACTAAAGGGTTCACATCTAGATCATGAGAGGTCATTGTGCACCTCTACTCGTCACTCATCAGGCCCATAATTGAATACAATGCCCCTTTTGGGATGTACCTTATCCAACACCTGCAGCAACTGGAGAGCCCCCAAAAGTACCTCACCAAGAGGATCATGGGTTACAAACAGATGTCCTATGCAGCTCGACTAAAGAAACTCCAGCTCTACTCAGTTGCTTACCACCTACTCAGAGGTGATCTATGCCTGCTGTACAAAGCCATGTCAAACCCAGAATTAATGGACATGCTCCACCTCAAAAAATCCAAGTACCTTAGAGCAACACGCTCCAGGAACCTAAACCTCAGCACAAAATTAAATAGGACATGCTGGAGGGACAGATTCATTTTCCAGAGACTCCCCTCACTCTGGAATAGAATCTCAATTCATGTTAGATATAGCCCTTCGCTGACCCTCTTCAAGCGAAATCTGGACGTGTGGATGGGAAATCGCAAATTCACCCCTGGGATCTCTTCTGTGTCCCTGCTAGACAGAGGCACAGTAAACTAATCTTAAAAGGGTACCTTCTGTGACCTACTTTACAAAGGCACAGTAGGCTAATCTAATAGGGAGGCATAAGCCAAATACACTCTGGCTAGGCTTATAAATGCCCTAGGGCAGATAGCCTAGTATCTACCTATGAACCTATGAACCTATGAACTGATGTGTGTCCCTTATTGTTGAATATCCAGTGATAAAACATAATGAGTGTTTATGCATACTTGATTTTGTTGCGCCCTGAGTTGATGTTTTTATTTTTGAATCATGTGGATATGTTCATGTTGGAATGAGTTAGGCTCATGTTATTTGTGATGGTCAGTGTGTACATCTAGTGGGTACTTGCCATTAGATACAGTGTGTGATGCTGTTGTGGGGTGTCACAGGCCCTCTTTACCTGGGCTAGTAATCAAGGATCCTCAATCCTCACCATTGACCTGGTGAGAGACCATCACTAAAACAGGAATGATTTGCACAGTAATTTCAAATGCAGCTCTCTGAATCAAGCACAATTTTCTCCAAGAGCAGTTCTAAGTGACTGACATACCCACACCTGGGTATTTGATTTTCACACACACACACACACACACACACACACACACACACACACACACACACACACACACACACACACACGAACTCATGGGAAAGGCTGGCACAGATTTACTAGCTGTGCCCCCTTATGCCTAGACAATAAGATAATGACGTTGCCACTAGCCAGTCACTGTCTGGCTCTTACAAGGGTGTCCTATCATACTGAGTAAAATCAATACTAACATAAATGGTAGAGTGTAACCCAAGCAGCAAGGCTTTTCGGAGTGGCCAAGGTGTCAATAGAATAAGCACAAATACAATCAATGTGTTAAAAGAAACGTATAAAAAAAGACCAGCCACAATAAAAGGTAAACAATATTTAATAATAAATAATAAAATATAAAAAGATGAGAATATTAAATATAAGTGCAATAAACATCAGAGTTTCAATCACAGGAAAAAATAACACAGTTGGACAGATTCAAGCAAATGCATAAAAAACAATACTTGGGTAATCTCACTGTAATTCCTGACTGTCTAAAGAACTGTTCCCTATCTAACCTAATTAATACAGCAAAGCAAGATTAGATGCTGAGGTGCTTACTTCCACAAGGCAAGGTGAAGATCTTCTAACTTATAACTGACCTAACTGAAATGATAACTGTCATAGATTTTTATATCAGGTTCCAAAGCAAACAAAATGAAACAAGCTCATCTGTGAGTTCAACCCCCTCAGTTCTGGTTATAGAATGACATCACATTTGTTCACATGGCTCTGATAAAATACAGACTCAGAACTTTTCTAAGATGTGTTGCAGTATTTGAAAATTATGGAATTCTTTGTTTAAACACAAAGATTTAATCAGCTATAATAACACTGTTAACATACCAGCAACATAAGCATCTGTACAAGTCAATGTGATAGCCAAACCACAGAATACCATCCACAAAACTGTTCGCAAATCTCCAGCCAACTATGCTGGTATATGCCACACATGCGCACCACCCCATTCTCCCTGGCACAAATGGCAACACCTGACATCATCACATGGGGCAACACCTGAACTTCAATGTTTAATCTGTGTACACATGTACATGGGGCTTGTCATGACTGAAATGTCTAGGTCAGTTGATGCTGTGTAGCCTGGGCCTGTACTTGTGGTCGTACCTTATGTTGCCTACACCTATGATTTCTGTCTCCTATGTCCTCCTGATCCTCCTTCGATAACTGATGAATGTTCTTTTCAGACATTTGTGGTTATTGTGGTTGTTCACCCACACTTGCATCTGGAAGACCACCATGCATTCAGGTTAGCATGTTGTGCAGCATGGCACACGCCATTATCATCTGTGCTGCCATCTCAGGTTTATATTGCAGTGCACCCACAGATGTGTCCAGACATAGGAACCTACCTTTCAATACACCAAAAACATGTCCTATCATGTTTCTGGTTATTCCATGTGCTCTATTGTATGCCTCCTGTGCTGGGTTGGATAGATCATGGTATGGGGTCATTAACCATGACTCAAGAGGATAACCACAGTCATCAGTCAAGGGAGTTAAAACACTTTTGTTCAGACTGGATATTGTTGACTGCGGATGCTTCAGTTACATCCTAGCTGTATTCCTGTACTTAGCCAGATGCAATCACTCTGGAATTTCACCTTGCTGGAATGCAGTCCTGAGGCCTCTTTCCCCTCCAAATCGCAGCATCATGGACACTTCCAGTGTGCATTGCCATGATGCTTGTTATGCTGCCATCTGCTGCACACACAACTTGGCAGTTGATGGTTGGCCATCTCTTTCTGTTTATGTATAGGTCTGCTTCTGGATGTACTGGTGTCTTGATAGGTATGTGTGTGTGCAATCTATTGCACCAAGTACATGGAGGAATCTTGCAATGTTATTGAACTAATGAATTACAGTTCTCCACTCCATGGGTGTGGATGGGAAGTGTAGGTAGTCATCCACCTTGCTGCATACTGCTGCCAGTAAGTTGGCCAAGATATGACTGGCAGTTACCTGTGTTACTCCTACACCATCCTCATGTGTCTCTGGAATGTCCCAGACATGAGTATACCCAGGCTGAGGCACACTTTGGTTTCAAGGGGGATGGGGTTTCCTCACAGGTACTGCACAGACATGTGCACTATTTGTCTGTCTAGATGTTATCTGTCAATTATTTTCTGGCCGGACAACTGATTTTGTTGCATCCTTGCTCTGACTCCAGCTGGCTGGCTTCTGGGACAAGCAGCACATTCTCATTTATGGCTTGCACCCTGCTGCTTGCTGCAATATATTAACAGCAGGTTGCATTTTATTTTTTTTCAGTTTTGCTACTGATTTCACTGCAATCCATAGTATTCACCTGAAATCCTTGGAGTCTATAATGCATGTGCCGACAATTTCGGAAGTGGAATTGGCATAGAGGTTTGTAGCACTTGAGTTGAGTTGTGTTCAGATTATGTCCTTTGGAGTCACACTGGCATGTGTGGACTCCCTAATTATCTTATGCTGAATAATTAATTAGTATGTCTGCCTTCAGCATGTCTTCTGGAATCCCATCCACAGCAGGTGCTCTGCACTCATCCCTCAGCGTGCTGCACTGTCCATAAATACTTTCTGAGAATTTTACAGAATCTGGCCCCAGGTCTAAAAAATACTTATTCCGACATAAAAGGATATTTTTCTTCCTTTGCATGTTGTGATATAAAAATCTCATTAATATAGACGCTGTGACTTTAGAACTATCACCACCAGTAGTCAACCTTTTTTATTGCTTGCAGTAGCCATTTCTGATTCAGAGATTACCCTATCACAGTGCCTTATCTCAAGGAGATGCAGCTCCACAAAAATGTGTCTATCTCACCCATTGCAAATGCTAATGAGACACTCTGGGGGAGCAGCATGTGTTAATTATCCATGTGCTGTCTTCCAGAAATGCCTACAGTACTGACCTATTGCAGATGCTAATGAGTCTCTCTGGGAGAGTGACATATGTTAATTAGTCATGTGCTCTCCCCCAGAAACGCATATGGTAAGTTCTTTGCTTGGCTGCATAAATCCTTACTGACAATCACCTTAATTAATTCTGCTGAAAGTTCATTCATCCCTTACTCTCAGTGAGAGAGACTATGTTAAAGGTAAGTGCCTGGCACTTTAGTGTAAAGGTAGGATGCAAGGGGGACAAAGACACTAGATGCCAGGAACACTGTTTAATATTACCCTAATGTACTTAAAAAAGGAAATGGATCTCAGGTTTTACTTCATAAAACATATTAGGGACACAAGAAATTATAAAAGTCTAATGTCTGGCATTATTGACTAGCTTTAATGGTCTGTGCAATACAATGGCCATGCTGAAGATTTCTGGATAAAGGGGGAGGGACACTTGATGATAACAGGGAGTCTTTCTATATAATTCTCTAATCCACATAAAAAGTTAATAGAACAACAGGCCTTATACCCAGATGCATTTACTGAACAATACGTAGAGTGAAACATTACTGAATGATTGTAATTGTTTGATATTTACAAGAGACCTTGACAAAGTGGGGATGTTTTGTAAACTCTGGGACAGGTAAGAGGTACAGTGATGTGTTTGAGTGTGCAAGTTTGTGTATTGTGTGTACGTGTGTATGTGTATACGTGTGTAAGTGTATGTGTGTGTATGTGTGTGGGGGACTGAATAATGACTGTGCCAGTGTTAACTGGGTGAACCATTTGCCAGCAGTGATTACCACAAGGGAAGCACAAAAGGGCCAGTTAGCTCTTGTGGTAATGATCACTGCATAATTTAGAAACATGTAAATTAGCTGATAATGAGGTCTTTCCTCATTGTGACAAATGTTTCTCCAAATGGCTGGTTTCTGCTATAATGCTAAAAGACCTTTTTTGATGCAGACTTACTGTTCTCAGCTGGGACAGTTTCTGAATGCTGGCCTAAATGTTTCTTTAGTATTCAAAATACAGCTACCTTATTGCCTTTGAGACCAGGAATCATATATATGGCAATTTATAGATAATTATCATAGTAACATATATTAAAAGAATCATGAAAAAATGCTGAACAGTTTTGAAGACAGAAATGATTATACTCTACAAAAAAAAAAAAACTATCAGTAATTAATGTGAGGGCATTTCTCTGGAATTATTCAGTAATAAAGGGTTAATGTTGAGAAGACTGTGGGTACAGACAGGTTACTGGGGGTGTCTTTGTATAGCTTCACAGAGATTGCACTGACAAAGTTTCCAGAAAATGTTTTTCAAGAAGCAATGGAAAAAACAGGAAATTCATTCCAGGTTTGGCACCTATGTCGCTAATGGACACAACCAGCCTGTAAATGGTTCATCTCCAAGGCCCTAGCTTGTAAATGTTTCATCTCCCAAGCCCCTACTTACACTTATCAAGGGTATCAGAATTTGTCAGAGATTTGAGATGCATGGCTAGGTTTAAAAAGACTCTTGTTGTTAGCGTAGTAAACACCTATGAACCTTTAAGAAGCTACTGCAGACTGTGAAAGTCGCAAAGTCGCAATGCTAACAGTTTTTCAAAATACAAGATGAACAAGAAGCATTTGACAAATTACACAATCATCATCTATCTGTATTAATACTGATGCTAAGATATTTGCCTAGGTGCTAGCAGATAGACGTGAAGTGATATTGAGCAAATTGCTGGAAGGATAATAAGATGAGTTTGTTAGAAGGACGTCTAAAAACTATTAAAAGCATGTCACCCTGTGTGACCTTACTATCCTGCTTACACTCCATATTTCTCCTGCTTCCCATATCTTCTCCATTTATTACCTGTGACAAATATGTTTTCTCATTCTTCCCTTGCTCCCTTCCTCTCCTCCTTATTCACTGTGGGAATTTTCCTCTCTGACATTTGCTGTATAAGTGATTAATAATTTCAGTACATTATATTGTATTTACCTGGATTTAATGATGGTATATGTGCATTATTCTATATATCATATGCGTATTATATATGTATGTATTGTAACGTCAGTTTTCACCTATGTATATGTATTTTCTGTTCTTTTATTTGTGGAGATTTTCCCCACAGACCTCCCCAGAAAACTTTTAAAATTGTCAAATCAGACTTTCCTGGGAACAAATGTCAATAAGTAAATAAATAAAAACCCTTTTCGAAATACTACCACTGCACAGGGCAGTCTTGGGCACACAACATGCATCAACACACATGCTAGACTAAATATGTTGCCTTATCTAGCCCTTACTCTGACCCTAACCAAGAAATACTTTTCCATACGCTTATCTCCTCCAACATACAACACAAAATCTGTTCCCTACCCTAGCCCTTATTCTAAACCTAACTTGCAAACACTGGCACATACACAGACACATGAACAGTTTCAACTACAAAAAAAAAAAACAAAACAAAAAAAAAAATCATGGACAACTTCCAAATTGCATTTACCCTTTTTATGATGGTCAGTCAACCAAACAGACAGTCTACCAGACCTACACACACTGGACTCTGTTTTCAAAATCACTACTCGACAGAATGACAGTGATTCATTTGTGTCTGCCTATTTATTTATTTATTTTTGTTAACTGGGGTAGTGCACTGATCTCCATGTACCATTTTCAGGCTCAGCCCGGGAGCAGTGTCTGCTTAAATAACTTGCTCAGAGTCACACAATTAAGACAACAGAGGTTGAGGGAATAAACTCCTGACAAACTTGACCACAGCAAACAGCTCATTAACAGCTCTTTAACCCATCACATCAGCTGCCAAGCAATATATATGTATGTACATATATATATAGATAGATATAAATGCAGCGAGAGAAAGATGTACACAAGTGCATCTATATGTGTCTATAGCATGCCTCTCAACTGTGCAGATTTTCACAGAATGTCCAGATTTTCCCCTCATAGTTTTTGCCTATTTGTCATAAAATATGTGGTACTCTGGCATATCAGAAAAATGCATGCTAACACTTATCTGTTATTCTAGTGGCTTTCTAAGTTTATATGACCAATATTTAAAATCTGTCCTTGTTTTCAGTCCTTTGTCAACCTATTATTTTTGGTTTTTTCCAGGTTTATTGCACAGGTTGAGAGGTATGATCTATATCTATATGTATGTGTGTGTGTGTGTGTGTGTGTGTGTGTGTGTGTGTGTGTGTGTGTGTGTGTGTGTGTGTGTGTGTGTTTTCAATAATTATAGTCAGGGACTATAACTAAGCTAGTCTCATTGTTTTAAGACAGTACTGCAGATATAACAGCTGTGATCATCTGGTAGCACATGTGGCTCTTGTTGCAAATTTGCAGTACAGAAATGTAGTTTTCGTGTGAGTGGTGGATAAAAGAGAGGAGGTAACACCCATGCATGCTAGTCACTGTTTTTCTTGAAATAACAATGGATACAATATGAATCCTGCAATAGATGGTGTTATAGCAGAAAGGTTACATATATTTCAAATTAATTTAGGATTTAATAATAAAGAATACAGCTTAACTGATTAGGGTCTAAAGATTTTATCCCAGCTGTAACAAGTTAAATGTGGCACAGAATGCAAGGTAGGAATAAAAGCAAGGATGCACTGACAATCATGCATCATGTAAAACTAAATGTCCAGAAAGCTCTGAAATCACTGAAAAGAAAGGGTTACTTGGTAGAAAGGTTGTAAGGAAAAATACAAACCAGTGCCCCTTGTTTTCATCCATTACAGTATGAGTGATGATTACTGATGATTACTTTCATGACATTAATGTATTCCACTCATTGAATGCATCTATTGGATGGGAAAATGCATAGAAACATACATAGAAACACAACAACATAATAGAATGTTTTAAATAGGCACATACAACTCTAAAGTTCATGTGGAAACATCTGGATATAATAGCAGGTTTCCAGTACTAGGGAAAAATGAAGTGTAAATCTTTCTGATGAATAGCCCCACAAAGATCTGGTAGTGAGTTTCTAGCCAAATCATTGTCATTTTTATATTTTCCATTGTTTCTATTATTTTGTGTTGTGCTATTTGTCATGTCTCACTACTGTTTTCAGTCTCCAGGGTAGATGACCTTCACATAAATATGATTACAAGCATGACAAAAATCATTGAAGTGAGGAAAAAAGTTAATTGCAGTATTGCAGGTTGATTACTTCTTCACAAACATTATCCAATTTCATTATTTCAAAGTGGCTTGCCTAGTACAGGTGAATGCAGAGGTATGCTTATTGGTAATGAGTGAATGTGCTACAGTATCTTTCTTGTCCATAAGCAAGCATATGAAAGGTCTTGAGTTTTTTTTTTCTTTGGCCAGAACATAAAAAAGAAATACCAAGCAAAAGTGCACTTGGTTGCTTTTGCTCAACAGTAGCAGTATGACCATCTGCTGTGATTACCAGTGTCCCTTGGCAATCTCTAGGTCCTTGTATCCCATAGTTATTAGGGTTCCTCCTGCACAGGAGCCAATAACTCACTGAAATTGCAGATGGCGGTGGTAATTTCTGATAATGTCAGAATGACAGACAGAGAGATGATCAGGGTTCGTGGGTAGTGCTGGTCAATTTCTACCCAGGGCTTTTACTTATTATGCCATAAATATTTCTAAGTGATCACATGTGCCATGATTTGCAGTTTACACTTCCATACATACACTACAAGAACATTGCTGACCCCCCCCCCGTGTGTTCATAGCCTTGCATCTCTTACACAGTTCCTTGGCTTCCACTGGACATCAGTACAGCCATGGATGATCTTAGACACCTCCACACCCACTCAAGCCTAGTTCCTGGCAAGCCCCTTGGTTTCCAAGGATACTAATCAATCTCAGATCATGAATAGTGCCAGTGGACATCATGCCCCTCAACCAAAGGATTAGTTAAAAATTAATGAAAGAACAAGCACTTTGAGAATATATTTTATTACTGTCACATCTGCAGTTACTGCAGTTGCTGTTATTAGACTGCTGTCATGTTATCTTTACAATTTAGTATTACTGATACAAATAAAAAAGATAACTTTCTGCCTCCTCAGAGGCAGTTAAATGTACCTAGCAATAGCTATGGGTTGGGATTTGTACCGAATTTATGTTAGATGTTAGATACAAACCATCATATGACCCCATTGCAGAAGCAATATGACTGCTTTGATTTAAGGTACTGTTTGTGGACCTCATAAGAGATTGATAAGCTTTTATTGAGTTTTTGCCTATCAGTAAAAAAGCTGCTACTACTGTTTAGAAGAAAGCCCTTACTGTTTTTGAGGAGAAATTCATTAGAACTGCACAAGAATATGCATTATTACTGGTGAGGAAAAAAATCACTGTTACTGCACAGGAGAAAGGCTTTACTACTACTCAAGACATCATGGGCAATTGGGCAGTGATAACAATGATCTAAGTGACCTGGTAAGTCAGTGAAGTTAGGAATGATGCAAGACAAGAAAATTACCTGAGATACTGGAATTTGTGCATGTGTACCTATGTCAGGTGTATTCTAGTAATAGGAAGCCAGTTAACCTGACAAAGAGGCAATGTAGTGTTATTCTAATAAAGAGTTAAAGAGTTAAGCATAAAGCTACAATTTCTCTATAACATTGCTAACTGTCTGTGATAATGAACTAGAGATTCTGAAGATAAGATTGCATAGTCTAAGGTACACAATATACAGTCATCGTCCACTGGGGATATGGTCTCATCAATCCAGACCTGATCTGCAATTCATGTACCTCTTGACTACTATCAGTGTGTGCTAAAGGGTAGATGTGGGGGTCTAGCCAAAGCCCTAGCTGCTTAAAACTTGTTAAGACTTCAAAAGATTTACCAAAATGAGTGTTCTGACCTTGTAGAACTGTTTGCAGTATGATATTGATTATAGAGTTAATAAAGATGTTAAAAATGTTTTTGCCAGAGATGCTCTTACCATTGTTGTATAAGAATCATGAGTCTGACTTCACCATATCACTTATGACTTTGTTCATGGATGTAGTGGCGTGACTAGAAATTAATAAGACAAGCTAATCTCATATTAAGTCATGGGAAGAAATTCAAGATACCTCTCAACTGTCCCTGTTTTTCAGGGATGTCCCTGATTTGGACTCATATTTTAGCCCTGGTCCTCTTAATCCCTCCTAAAAATTGGTGACCTTTGGAGAAAAGGTTGTCAATTATACTTAATAAATAATGACAATAACTGAAGTTATACCCTCCTTTTACTTCAAAACTGAATATTAATTCACATTTTCTTGTTCTGACAGTGTTTCAGGTTAATAGTATTAATCTAAGGGCACTTGTAAATGCTAAAAACAACACTAACCTTGGAAATGAGTCCTGCAATAACAATATTTAGAAGGTGATAATAATGTCTAAGTAATCTTCACTCTGGGTATCCACTCTTTCCAACAAAATAGCTACAGTCCCAATCAAGTATAGATAAAGATATTCTATACCTGAGAACTTCTACAGGAGCAAACTCTAAGATACTGCCAATTCCATTGATCCTACCAGTGATTAATTTTCAGTGTTCCCATCTATGCAGATAGTTCTTGTAAGAAATATTAATGCTGGTAGTCTATAGTCTATAGTGTAGCCCTTCAGCTGGCAGATGTAAGTATTTTTGAGGGACCTTACTGTGTAATAGGGGAGGAAGAGTACCGGTATTTAATTACTGATGCTGGAATATTATCCTGTAGCTATGTTACTCTTCATCTCTGACAACCAAAGATCCAATTTCTTTTTTGTGTGTTGCACAATAAATTAAATCATAATATAGTTGCCCCTGTATTTCAGTCATTATTCAGTTGTACATATTTAAACACTCTGAATTTCTCTTTTCTTCCAGCTTTTCCCAGTTAGGGGTTTCCACAGCAGATCATTTGTCTGCTCATGATTGGCAGTAGAGTTTTACAGTGTCAAGTTGCCAGCCCGGCACCCAACCTTCCACAGAAGGCACACACACACACACACACACACACACACACATAGGGCCAATTTAGAGCGCCCAATCCACCTACAGCATATCTTTGGGATAAAACTGGAGCACTCAGAGGAAACCCACGCAACCACAGGGAGGACATGCAGACTCCACACAGAAGACACCCCAGCCAAGGATTGAACTTGAGAACCTCTTGCTGTGAGATGACAATGCTAACCACTGCACCACTGGGGCCACCCTACTCTGAATTTCTCTCTGTTACTTATAAATACAGTTATCACTGTATAGTTTTGCTTTTTTTTTTTGAAAATGATCTTGACTGAAAATGGACTTTTCTGGCCCACTTCATCTGTTTATAAATAAAATCAAAATAAATAAATAAGTAAATAATTATGGCACTCTTCAACAAAAAAGAAAAGTACTGTTGGTGATAGAAAAAGAAAAGGTGTGACACAGAAGGATGACAATAAATGAAAAGCATGTCTTAAGAAAATAAAGTAAATTTAAATACATCAGCCCCAGGACTATCATGGTTAATGAAATCTTCTGATCAGCAATATAAACGTTTTGAGAATAACCACATATCCTATCATTTATGAACTAAGTCAGTGAGAAGTTAAGTGATGGTCATTCTACAAGTAATGACTTTCTGACTGGGAGCAGGTATTTTCCAAAGAAATCATAGAAAGAGCAATCAGTCATGCTGGTGTGATTGCAAGGTACTCCTTAAGATTCAGACTACTCTAGTGAGAGACCTGTCCGGTCTGCAAATTTAGTTATTGGTCTGTTCTCATAAAATCTCTCTTCAACAACTGTTGTGCTTTTCTCTGAAATGTAATGCATCAGTGTGTAGGCTTCTGAGTTGCTTCTTTAGTTTATACATTTATTTATTCTTTGTTAACTAGCAGGTGGGCTGACCATTCCTGACCTCCATTTAGACCAGAATGGAAAACAGTTATGCATATATTTTAGCACTTTTTGCCACCCCTGCATCATCCCATGTCCTTCTACATAGTGTCCTACATTGATTACCAGGTCTACCAGCTTTCCCTGCCACCACCCCCGACTTGCTTCAATGCACTTGTGACAGGCAAGGACCACGAGGGCATCCTGGGGTTTAGCCATCTCCATTCAGCTAGGTGGGATTTACTTTTGATGGTCTACCCTGTTACTCCTCCTCCCACTACAGCAACCATGGTTGCAACTGAGGGGCAGTGTACATACATCATATTGCCCTGACTCCACAGCAGCACAGTCCTATTCAGCACCTTTTCCCCTCTTTGGACCAAACCCTTCATAGTGATGTCCCCAACCTCCCCCAGGGATCATTACAAGGAAGACCCATGGAGCAACCCACCCTCTGACATGGCCATGTCCATCCCTCAATGCCAATATGTTAGTCCCCTGAGCTGCTAATCAAAACCAATTCAGCTGGATTTTTAGCCAGGACATAACTTCTCCACATCAGTAGCGTGGTAAAAATTACACATGTTCACTCTGGCAGGCAAGTTCAGTACATACTAGCTAAATAGGCAGATACCAGTCAAAGATTGAGCTTCTAATATAGTTATACAAGTTGTGGTCTCTGTTAGTTTGTAAAACAGCAAATCAGGACCACATCACCAAGTAAGGTTCATGGCCATTGAATCTATTGTTTATTATGTTCATGTACAAGGACTTCTGAAACTAATTTTTGTTTTAGTATCTAGGACTCTAAGCAATAAGGGTGCACACACACAGATGCACACACACGACACATACAGATGAACACGCACACA
>NC_056730.1:635499466-635594466 GCF_019279795.1 Protopterus annectens | reverse complement strand
TGCCTCCTACTGGAAATACTGCACAGAGGCCTCCCTGTTGTAGTAAGGTTTCATCATGTTAACATGGTAGAGGTTTGTGCCCCTGCCTCCTGCCTAGCAGTTCTACCATGTAGTTAACATCACTGACCTTCCTTATCACTTTGAAGGTTCCTTCCCAAGTTGCCTGCAGCTTGTTGTGTTTGTCAGGAATGAAAACCATAACCTGCTATCCCAAAGCATACTTTCTGGCTCAAGCATTCTTGTTATACCAGACCTTTTCTGTTGTTGGGCTTCTGCCATGTTCTCCTGGGCCAAGCCCATGAGCTCCCTGAGTCTTGTCCTTAGGTTTAAGACATATGCCACAACAGACTCCTTGGGGCATTCACACAACCTTCCCACTCATCACAAATCAAATCTAAGGCATCTTCACCCTATGCCTACACAGCAACTCAAAGGTTGAAAAACCTGTGGATTCCTGGGGTACCTCTCTGTAAGCAAACAGCAAATGGGGCAACTATTTGTCCCATTCTCTCTTAAACTGGTCTGCAAATGCCCATAGCATGGCCTTTAGTGTAGAGTTTAAACTTTCAACAAGACCATTAGTCTGTGGATGATAGGGGTGTTTTTTTGGTGCTTCACCCCAGAGCAGTCCCACAGACAAGCCAGCAATTCTGACATGAAATTGTTACCTCTGTCAGTCAGTATTTCTTTTGGGAAACCTACCCTGCTTTAAATCTCTAGCAAGGCTTTTGCCATCTTTTCTGCCTCGATGGAGGACAGAGCCTCTGTGTCAGGGTGTCTAGAAGCATAATCTATTACCACCAGGATATACTTGTTCTCTGTGGGGCTTGGAATACTCAGAGGCCCCAAAATATCCATAGCTACTCTCAGAAATGGCTTTTGAATACCAGGCAAAGGCATCAAAGGAGCTTTGACCTTGTCTCCTGCCTTACCTACATTTTGGCACTGCTCCCACGTCCTGCAGTACCCTGTTACATCCCTGGCAATCTCAGACCAATAAAAGTTCTGCATACTATGTCTCTTGGTATGCTTTATGCCCATATGACCTGCAAAAGTAATATTATGGGCTATGCTTAGAAGTGCCAGAAGGTAGGATCTGGGCACTACCAACTGTTGCATTACCTCCCCTTCTAGACCTCCCTCAGGGGTCCACTCTCCATACAGTAAACCTTTGTTCCAGTACACAGACACCTCTTTTCCTTGAGAATCATATGCCTCCATAGCTACCTCCCTCAAGCCTTGTAATGTAGGGTCTGAGAGCTGAGCCTGTCTCAACTCTATCTTTGTGGCTTTTCCCAGCTTCTCTTTGACAGTGAGTCTGGTATCTTCTGACAGCAGTGCCTCACTGTCAGCCTGGGTGCTATCACTCACCTCTGCCCTTGCAGTAATCCTGTCCAAGGGAACATCAGTGCCTTCCAGCAGCTGTTGATAATCTTTAGTCTTACTGTTACATGGTAGCTCTCTACCTGAAGTAGCCAAATCATCAGCCCTGGCTTCAGGAGTGCAGTATGTATGGGTCTCTCTCAGGCTACCAGACCCACATGCCTGTTTCCATGCCTGACTGTGTGTCACTGCATGCACAAAAGGTACTGCATTATCAAAATCATTCCCTATCAAGATATTTGAAGGGATATTATCAAACACACCCACTTGCTTGCTTCCTTTTCAACCCTCCCAGTTAAGGTGAACCCTGGCCAAGGGCATTTGAATTGGAATTCCTCCTAAAGATCTGACTGCAGCAGACTGGTCAAGCAAGTACTGCTGCTCTTTAACCACTGCAGGCTTCACAATGGTTATATCACAGGCTGTGACTCTCTTAGCAGTGGATTGTTTTTTATCCACCAAGATAGGATACAAACTCTGGTGGTAGTTTGGTACCCCTATTGTCTCCAGACAACTTACCACTGACATTCTGTTATTCCCACTTACTGGCTCCCCCACCTTTTTTTCTTACCTTGCCTCTGTGGACATCTATATGCTACATGACCCCACTGATTTAATGCTTAATCCTGGCTTTGTACCTGAACTAGTGCTTCTCCTGTTACTGGTGGACTCTGTTGGAGTAGTTTAGACTGCCCACCATGGGTTCCCTTTATATACTTGTGCAGCACTGGGTATCCCATTCCTATACAATGATGACCTGCTTATTAAGTAGAGATCCCCTTTTTTACCCAGCTCATCTGCAAAGTTGCATTTCCTGTCTGCCAACCAGATTCTCATGTCCTCAGCAAAGTGCTAAGGCCTTGCACCCTAACCAAAGGTATGCCAGCTTTTCAAAAGTGATGATCTGACACCAACTCACCCACCTATGAAAATAAGTGCTTAGTTCAGCAATATAATCACACACACTTTCATCTGTCAATGCTCACAAAACTTTTTCCTGTATGTTTCTGGAGTTAACTTGCAACATTCTAATAAGCAGATTTTAACTTTCCCATAATCTAAACAATCAGTATCAGACAATTTGGAAACAACAGTTATGGCTTTACCATGGAATAAGGAGGCAAGGAACTGTACCCAGAGCCTTCAGTCAACATTATACTGTTTATATACTCTTTTAAATATATGAATAAAACTATCAAAAGCATCACCCTCTTGATACTGAGGAAGAAGTTTACTGACCTTTATTTATTCTGGGGTATGGTTACTCCCTTCCTCATTACCCCCATGACCCTAGAAAAGAGTCAGCATTTCCTTTTAATGTTGCCTCTGTCTTTCACTCTCTTTGGCCTCCAAACATCTCATCCAGTCTGCTGATTATAATTCCATCAGTTTTGCCTGCCACAGTCTCTCTGCTGATTCTAATTTCATACATTTGGCCTCCAGTTCAAGTCTCTTTTACTCCAGATGGACAGATCGATTTTTAAGTCCTCTGATGAAAAGGTGAACTGTCCTGTTTCTGAGAGCTGTACATTCCCAATGCCCCGCTGGTTGTCTTCCAGGTTGCTATTCTGTGCTGCAGCTGTGATTAAGGCTCAATCATTCCTCTTTAGTCAGGTTGGAATGCACCAGTCCTTTGGCTTGGCACATCTCAGCCAACTGGTTCCTTGTCAGCTTGCCATAATCCTCTGCTGACATCCTTGCTGCCTGCTCTCCCTAACTAAACTAAGCTAACAAAAAGTAAATAAATAAAACTATTATGATATGAAACTCTTAATTTCTACTTTGTGGCTGCTGAGAGTATAAACACCTTCTTTAGTGACAACTTCTTACAGGCTACAGAATTCAATATCCTCACCACTGCTCAACAATATGTGATCCCACTGCTGTCACCAATATGTGATGACCCCTAACTGGGCCATTGATGAAGGACCCTCAATCCTCACTACTGACACCTGTGGGAGATGTTTGCTTTCAGATAAATACGGGCAACAAGTATTTCCAGATGCAACTCTGTGCACCAAGTAAAATTTCCCTTAAGGGCACACAGGAAATGCAGTCAGCCTGGGGTCTGGATTTCTTTATATTTGTCTTCCTCCAGGGTCCCAATAAGACTCCACACTGGTACAGCTGTAAGTTAGGTCCTCAGCTGAGTGTCCAATCCAAGTCCTCCAGCACCCTCTCTGTGGCTTCATGTTCCTGTTCCAAGTAGCTTATAAACACACACGCACACACACACACACACACACACACACACACACACACACACACACACACACACACACACACACAAACACACACACGCACACACACACACTATGAGATTTGATTTTTCACACACAGATATGGGAAAGGCTGACACAGATTTTTCTGCTGTGACCCATTTTACCCAGAGTATAAGGTAGTTATCACTGCCACCAGACATTCCACAATCAGCTACTCTAAAGCCATTAACAGACGGTGTAAAATTATATTGTGTAATATGAATACTAACACAATTGGTAGTAGTTGACCAAGACAGCTAGGCCTTCAGGAATAGCCCAAACAGTGTCACCAAATAAACATAAGCACTCTCAAAGGTTAAATACTTTCTAAAATGACCAGCCACAATAAAAGTTTTAAATATATTTAATAATAAAAGAAAATGAAAATGCTGAATATATATTTACAGTAAACCACAGAGTTCAAGTGACAGGAAATATTGAAAACAAAACTGATGGACAGACTCAGAAAAATGAAGAAAAACAATATCTAAACTAAGCTTCACTATATTCTTGACTGAATCTAAGAGAATTACTATTCCCTACTCTCTTAATAGAGCAAGGCAGATGAGGTGGTGCATTGTCCTTCTTGTTATCAGGCCCAAGACAGAATACTCAATATTCAGAGATTACTCACTATAATATCTGAAAAAATATTATTTCACGGGCTGGCAGAATGCCCTCATCTGGTCACCTGACTTTAGGTTCTCACACTATTCTCCTTTGAGGCTGAGACAAGAATTTAGCATAGATGGCTACAATACACATCTAAATGTTTATGGCAGTGCCCTGTAGTCATGAAATAATTAAGTACTTCCCCACTTCTTTGCAGAGGCTATTACACAATGGCCTCTCCCAGACCTACTCACTCCAGTTTCATTCAGCACAGTAGGATGCCATTTTAATGGTTTAACAGCTCATTTACTCTTCCCTTATTTTTTTTAAAGTAATCTAGCTGGTTAACATCTGCTCTTCCAGTGTTGTCGGTTACAGTATGTACATTTAATCAGTTACTACATGCATGTATATTTCCATTCTGTCCAGCAGGACTCACTGTTCACACATTTTTCAACACTAGCAACTTTACAAATACATTTTGATGTTCAAATGCCATACAGTTCTAATATATTTGTAACATAAGCATCCGTACAAATCTGTTTGATTTTGAAATGCCATACATTTCCAATGCATTCGTAACACAAAGATCTTGTACACATCAGTTTGATATTCAAAGGATATCATTATTTACAAAACTCCAGCTAGCTGTGCTGGCACTAGCCCATATCATCACATTCATTGCAGACACTCTGCTATTAGTGATACACCAGTCTATGTCTGCTGTGGCTTGCATGTGTCCTGATGCCTGAAAATGTCCAAAGATAATTAATATTGAATGGATTGCTACTCTATGCAAATGGCCCTTTGTGAACAGGCCATTCATTTGACCCCATATTTAAAGAACAAAATACAGTTGTCTATTGAAGTGCAGACCTCTACAGTTTGGATATGGAATTTATCCTTAGACAATGCACTATCAGTGAAGATATGAATCATGACAAATGTCTAAAGTAGGCAGTCAGTGACCAAGGAAGGCATAGTGGACATATTAATCAATATGTTGTCATATTGTGAAGTGATCTTCAAATGTTAGTCAACGAACCGAAGTGAAAGATGAGTGAAAATGCGTTGTAATTAGTACAGAATTATAACAAAACGCATATATCAAAAAAGAGAGAAGCCAAATAAGAAACACACAGAAAGGCTGAATAATAAAGTTTCAAATATGCCTGCTATTCCAAGAAAAACCAAAAACAAAAATAGCCTTAGATAATCAGCATTTTCAAAGCTAGACTGGAAAGATTCACTGTTAGAGAAACTACTGAAAGAGAAATAAAAATGCTATCATATATGGAAGATTGGCTGATTAATGATGAAAACCAATTATGCCAGTCACAGTTCTGCAGAGCTACCAAAAAAAAAAAACTATTAAGATAATGTGTAACCTTCCTATGCCAGGTCATATGTGTCCAAAATTGTCTTATAAGTGTTACACAAGTACTTTCTGGACCAGAATATGGAAATAGGTGCAATATGATTATCAATTATGTGACATTTGGTGCTGCGGTAGCGTTGTCGCCTCACAGTAAGACCCTGTCCAGTTCAATTCTCAGCTAGAGCGTCTAATGCGTGGAGACATGCATGAATGGGCGTACCTTCATTGAAGGTTGTACATCAGGCCTGGCAAGCCAGTACGTAAAAATCAACTGCCAATCATTAGCGGACCGGAGTTCCGCTGTGACGATTCCTAACCAGGAAAATGCCGAAAGACACAAACAAAATGTGACATTTTTCAAAAGACAGCTGGCCAGCCCAGGGGTCAGACATCTATGCACCTATACCATGTTCAGAAAGTCCTCTGACAGTATTAGAATGGGCATCATTAGTCAAGTGGAAAGGATTAGATGTCATAATAAATTTCCACTAGTGTTTTTTGAATTGTTTCTAATTTTCTGCAACATGTAATACTGTTTTTAGTCAAAAGTATTGTATATGAATGTAAACCTTCAAAAAAAATGACTGATCAGAAATGTAACTTCATGTGAGCAGTGTACAACTCAAGTTTATGTGTGTGTCTCTGTGCTACCTTGCCCATCTGTAGCATAGCTCTATTTCTACCACTCTTGGTCCTTCTCAACTTTAGGTCATAAACAGTTTCGAAAAAAGACAAATTAAGTGGCCAGCTAGGATGACATTCAGCTAGGAGAAATTTTCCAAAATATATTTATTTTTCGGTGAATAAATATGAAGCAGTGTTTTCCCCATAAATAAATAAACAACCAGTAGCAATCCTAGTCAAAGTACATGTGGCTGTGGTGCCTATGGGGGCAGCACCTAAGCTGATATAATCACTTAGTTTGCAGTCTTTCTGATTAGTGCCAGACACAGTCTAGATAAATTTGATTATCTAGATCACTAGCTGGGCTTAGGTCTATCGAAAGTGATATATGCCTGCATGCACATGCACACACACACACACACACACACACACACACACACACACACACACACACACACACACACACACACACACACACACACATTCTCTCAAGGAACAGAAAGCATGCACATTTTTAACAGTAAAGTGGAAATGATGACCACATTGGAAACAGTAGCAAAAGGTAATCAGCAGTAGGGTGAGATAATACTTCTGAGCAGTCAGATATTATAGACAGTGAAAGGCTTTGCAAGAGTGTGGCTGATTTGCAACTTGGTATTTGCATGAAACAAAGATGAATTACAGTAGTGTGATCATCATTTTATTATTTTTTTTATTTTATTATACTCAAGTGTCAGAGGTGTACAGTTATATAGACATTTTTCAAAATTAGACATATAAGGTATCAACAAACTGAGTATATCTGCTGGCTAATGGGGCTGTCTGTGGAAGAAGGTATATTATACATTTTACATTTCCTCAGTTTAAAAAGCCATTAATCTGATTTTGCAGAACAAGTGTGTATTTATGCAAAGAAAGTTGGAATATTTTACTGTGCCTACTATGATTTTATGTGAAATAACTTTGAAATAGAGTATTACGGTCATTATTATATCATTTCTTATAATAAGCAGGCATCTGAGGTGTACACAGTCAACAATCTGGCTATAATTACTGGGTATAGCACTGTTTATGAAAGAAAATTATTGATCAAGCTGTCATGATCAAGTTAAAGAATGATTACTCTGATTGTAGGAGTAGCATGCATATTTGTAAAATAATTTGGAATAATTTACTGTGAACAATGTTTAAAATCACACTGTGACATCTGAGGTATGCATTGTTAATAAAATGGCTGTAAATGATGGCTACATAGGCCTTCTTTGGTTAAATATGACTTACAGCTGCTGCTGTTTGAGTATTGTGAAATAGTCACTGATCTCTCTCTTGAGAGCAGTAGTGTCACACAAAGTATAGTATTTGCTGAATTCTAGTGTAAAACAATCCCCACTATGGCGTAAGCTTGTATGGGTGTAAACTTGTGAGAATTGCAGTGGCAGTGCATTTAAGAGTAAGATGTTGAACAGAAATTGTTTTGCAGTCATATCTCAACATTGAACCCAGCAAGTGGCTATTGTCAGTAGACTGGGCAGAGTTTGTTTGGAAACAACTGATAATTGGCACAGTGGTGCATTGACTAACATTGTCATGTCACAGCTTGGCTTTGAATCCTTCAGTATAGAATCCTATGTGGCTTTTATCTCTGTGCTGTAGTCTCCTTCAGCATCCCAAGGATGTGTCATAGGTGAATTCAAATTTCTCCATTTTACCTTTAGATAAACATGTAATATAAGAGTGAGTGAGTGAATGTGTGTGTGTGCGTATAAGTGTATGTTTAAAAAAGAGAGAGAGATATTGTATGTGTGAATATAACAGAAAAAGAAAGAGAGAAAGAGAGAGAGAATGTGTGTGTCTCTGTGTGTGTGCATGTGTGTGTGTGTGTGTGTGTGTGTGTGTGTGTGTGTGTGTGTGTGTGTGTGTGTATGTGTGTGTGTGTGTGCGCACACGCTCATGTGTGTGTGTGTCCGTACAGGCATACACCATTTATGATAGACCTAACTTGTCAGGGCCAGTGTTAGTATGTATAGGCATGTGCAATAAAAATCATCACTGACTATTATCTGTGAACACAAAAATTATTTTATGTACATTCATAACTCTTCCGGGCAATTATTTTTCAAAAATAATGCATAGAATACATCAAAGAGCACTTTTAGAGACCTGGTGGCCACCACAGTCCTGACTGTAAGCAGATTTTACACAGCTTAGTAGTAGGATCCATCTTTAACTTCTGCCCTAGGCCCCACCTAGTCTGAAACTAGGCCTGCTCAAAAAGTGAATAGAAGTTTGCACTACTTTGTGTTGGGACGGGCGACAATGTGAATATTTCTATAACTTTTGATAAAAACAACGTAAAAAACTCCTGTTAAGAGATGAACGCTCCTGGTTTCAAAACAAGTGTTAATATATAAAGACAACAAACTGGAGCGAAATGACCTCAGTAAATAAATATTTTGTTTGGATTATATGCCGTTGTGCGTGGTTACTGGACTGGGTTGAATAACCTTTCAGTGCCTTTGGAACGCTATTTTTATTGAGTTGAATAACTCTTTTATGTGCCTTTGGAAACATCAATTTACTGAGGTCATTTCGCTCCAGTTTGTTGTCTTTATATATTTCTATAACTTTCCTCACAATCAAACTTTAAAAGTTTGCACTGAAGATCATTACTGCTTGTCCAGGAGCAGTAAGTAGAAATGTATTAGTATGGACATTTTGTTTTTAAAATCAAATGCCATAATTATGTAGGTCACTATCTTTTGGGGTAGGGGTGCGAAAACATGATGTGTTTACATGTCTGACGACAACACAGTGAAATACATCACTGTAGCCATTTGTTCTTCCACTTTCTTCACAGTCTGACATGAGAGTGGTGCACAGAACATGACAGACTTTTGAGTGTAAGTGTGAGAAGGCCTATTGTGTGCATGCATGACAGAAGCAAATTGAAATATATGCCTGTGGCCATTTACAGGAGAACTGTACTCAATTATTTCCAAAAAAGTGATTTTCCTTCAGTATAATTCAACACTAATTATGTCACATGCAGACAAAAATAATCATCTAATAATTATTCCATCTGTTTTATGTCTGAACTTATTTCTGTTTGCTTTTTCCTGCATTTGTCTTGTCATCTATTACATCACAAAGGCTATTAAGAGTGGCAGAATAGTTAGGTTATGTCACTTATTCCAACAATAGATCCATGAAAAAAATTACTCTTAAAACAATGTCATTTAAATGTGCATTATCAATCACAGATTGCCAGCATTATACCTCAGATAAAGTGTAGACTGGAGTCTGAACAAAAGTAAGGCTTTCAAGCTTAGTTTTCAGATGCAAGACAACAACTCACACTTAGTTTATTCATTTTTATTACAGATTAGTTGTCTTTCCCTGTAATCAAGTGCCAACAAGAAAGACAATCCCTGGGATTCATGAATATTGCGCCAGGTGCAGGCGTAGCGTTGGCGTTCTAATACCAAATATGGCCGGCGAGCGATCCAGGTACAAGCTGTTTCCACATGCACTACCTGCGTACACTACGCCAACACAGCTCCCGGCACCTGTATGCTAATTACCCCATTTGCAGTAGTGTAGCATGCAAATGAAGGTATTTAGCGATCCAGGCAGTGGTGCAGGCATAGTGTAAGCATGCAGAAATGAAAAAAACGTAAAAAACGGTTTGCATTTTTGCAAACATAAAATCGGAGCCATGACAGCTGGCCAAACACATGTATTATATTGTTAATATATGCCAATGGCTAAATATATAGCCATTGACATAAAAAAATGTACAAAATATAAAAATAATATTTAATTTTTTTTCACACTATCATGAAGTTAAAGCCTAGGGCAGTGGCGCGCAAACGGGATTGTTGCAAGGAAAATAGAAAAATATAGAATAAAACTGCAATGTAACACATATCATGATTTCCCCATAGTAGTCAATGGCAGGCATGTTACACCACACCACACCATGGTGCAAGGGTTGCTAAGGGGCTGTGTCTGTGTTATAGGCAGTATCTAGGAATTAGAAGGCAATTCCAAGCAAATGAGAGGAGTTATGGTGAATCCCATATTCCCCGCTGGTGTAAGGATGCACCTCACAGTGTTATAACACTGAGGTGTGTCCATGAGATAAAGATGACATCAAGAGAGGGTTGTGTCACCTTTGCTGTAAGCACATTGGAGCATTACTAATCCGGTTTTCCCATAGCTAAGCAAAGCTGCAGGAAAGGGGTGTGTTGAATTGGCTTTAGCTTTACTTAGCTGAGAGCACACAAGATAACTGAGTATGCATGTGAACGGAGATTAAAACAAGCTTAAACTCGGTAAATGTGTTTGCAAGGTGCGCACTGGAGCTGAAACAGGAAGGATATAGGAAAAAAATAAGGAAATGCTGCAGCAGGGAAATTGGAGTACAAATGACTAATTAACACCTAGGAACCTACAGTGGGCCATTGACAATAGCTAACAAGGCTGCAAGCAGCTACTTGCAGAACAGGAAAGGGGAGTGGCTGTATTGCAAAGAAAACAGTAAAGTGTCACAGCAGAACAAAGCAGAATTGCAGTATATCAGCTACAGAACACATTTTGCAACACATGACTGGGTAGGGAAAGTACAAAACAAGAAAGCTGGCAGGAGGATGCATGCCTGATAATGGGAGGGGACCCAAGTTTAAAAGTGAATTAAAGGGCAACAGATTAATCAAGGCAGACAAGCATAAATCCACACTACAGGCCCCACACTTGCAGTACTCACTGTAAAACCTATAATTAAGATACCCTGCAGCTGGAATTGCTTATACACAGCCAATTACATCAGCAGCATCCATAGCACAATAGTATAAAGTGTGAGAGCACCTCACACACACTTGTGTATTCCCATACACTCTGCACCATCGGTGTATACATATGGGGAACTTTTAATATGTACATGTTAGGGGCTGCCGTAGCTTTGATCCACCAGCATGTGTTGGAGACTGAAGGTGTTGTGGAGGATGATGCTGACAACCACCTCAGGCACCAGTGGAGGAGAAGAGTGTTCAGACCCAGAGTAACCTACCAGGGGCTACATGATCTGGAGATAGTCGAGCATTACAGGGTGGACAGGGATGACCTACAGCAACTTGTGGAGCTGTGCCGGCCACACCTCAGATCCAGAACAAACAGAGGGGAACCCATCCCAGTGGATACAAAGGTATGTGTAAGCCTGAGAATACTAGCCACAGGTACCTTTCAAAGGCCAACTGGGGATATCATGGGGATTTCACAGGTATCAACATCCAGGGTACTTCACCAGTTCCTGGATGCCATGTTACCACATGTCAATGAGCACATATACTTCCCACAAATGCAGGAGGAGTTGGCCAGCAATATGCATCTCTTCCAACGTGTGGCAGAATACCCGGAGGTACTGGGTGCGATAGACTACATACACATGCACATCAAGTCACCACCCGGTGAGCAGGGTAGGTGCTACATAAACCACAAGGGATACCCCCCCCCATCAACTGCCAGGTCGTGTACAATGCCCAGGGCATTATCATGGATGTGTGTGCTTGCAGCCCTGGAAGCTATCACAACTCCCACATCTGGCATGCCTCACAGCTGTATCAGGTATTTGCCAGGGGGGACATCCCATATGGCCAACTGGTGAGGGATGTTGGCTATGCACTGGAACCGTGGATGATAACTCCCATCAGAAATGCACACACACCCATGCAAGAACACCATAATGAGGCACACACACAAACCACAATCATCATAAAGCATGTGATTGGGATGCTTAAATCATGGTTCTGTTGCTTGGACATATCTGGTGGAGCCTTTCAGTACTCTCCAGGCACGTGTGCCCACATCTTCATAGTATGTGCCATGCTACACACTATGATCTTGTGGAAACATCTGCAGCAGGGACAGAATGGTGAAGGCCTTCACAGCTGACTACCATTGCCAAGGGCCCCACAGGCACAGAGGTACTCAGACAATGAACGCCCTGAGCCAGCCCCAGTAGGCAGATGGAGGCATGCCCAGTATGCCCATGCCTTGGCAAGGAGGGAACGTATAGCACACAGACTGACAGTGTAGGCACCTAAGGACTGACATCTTTCTCCACCTGCAGATATAGTAAAAATGGATATCACACACACACAAGACTACCTGTAAATTGTCATGTATAGGCAGTCTACTGTGTGCATCCATCATTGGCATCCCTCGACTATTGCACACACAACTGCTATTGGCACAAGGTAAGCCAACACATGAACAGTAAATTAAGCTATCAGCATGTGCTGATACTGTATGTATAGGTTCATAGGTTCATATGTAGGTACTTAGCTAACTGCCCAAGGGCATTCATAGGCCTAGTCAAAATGTGTCAGCTTTTGCCACCTCATTGATTAATTAACTGTCCCTCTGTGGAGCAGAGCCAATGACGGGATCCCTGGGATGTATCTACTGTTCCCTATCCACTCTTCAAGGTTTCGCTTGAAGAGTGCTTGTGAGGGGCTCTGTATAATGTAATTAGGGATGTTGTTCCAAAGCATGGGGAGTTTTTGTGACAGGAATCTGTCCCTCCAGCATGTTCTAGTTATTGTTGTGGCAAAGTTTAGCTCGCTACAGCATGTGGCTCACTGTGACATGGATACCCATAGGTGGAGCATATCCATTAAGCCTGAGTTGGACATGGCTTTGTAGGCCAGCAGAGATAATCTCTGAGTAAATGAGATGCCACCGAGTAAAGCAGGAGTTTATTCAGTCTGGCTGCATAGGACATATGTCTAAGGCCAGTAATCCTCTTGCCGAGATATGTTCGTGGTCCTTTCAGCTGTCGGAAGTGTCTTCTGAGGTACATCCCAAATGGGTTATTATGCTCTATGATAGGACTGATGAGTGATGAGTAAAGGGGCACTATAACCTCAGTATGTTTAGATGTGAACCCTTTAGTAATCAGATGGCCTACAATGAAGTATGTCCTAACTACTTTGGAGATATGATTGTAAAAGGAGAGATCACTATCTACCTTAGTCCCCAGATCCCCTTTTACCTCATCTGTATTAAGGTGACTGCCACTTATGTGTTAATATGTGAGTGTTTATTTTTTTCCAAATTGAAGGACCATGCAGTTTGTGGCACTTAGCTTGAGGCCATGACTTTGACACCCTGTGTCGGTCTCTGTGAGGCCATTTGAAGGATGCCTGTGTCAGCTGGACTGTCAATTATGGCTCCCAGTTTGCAGTCATTGCCAAACATGGTCTGCCGTAGTCCACCTGTGTTTGCCTGTACCTCTGAGAAGTATATGCCAAACAGTAGGGGTCTTAGGACTGAGTACTGTTGGACACCAGTTGTGACTGGTTAAGAGTTGGACCTGGAGGCTGCTAGTCTTACCATGTGGGTTCTGTGTGTAAGCCTGTTGGCAACCCATCCTGTGATGTATGGGTTTATGTACAGGCTGGTGAGTTTATCAATAATACCCGAGTGGGGAATGGTGTCAAAAGCCTTGGAGAGGTCCATGTAGTATGTGTGAACCACCTCTCTCCTCATCTAACGCCTTGGTGACTGTCTGCAAGATGTCAAACAGGTTCACTAGGCATGATCTGCACTCAACCAAGCTGACCTGGGTTGGGTCAAGTGTTTGGAGGTTACCAATGTCTTTGCTAATGAGTGACAGGAGGATACGCTCCATAGCTTTGCAGACCAGGCTAGTCAGGCTTATGGGGTTGTAGTTACCATGGTCAGTTGTGTTTCCACCTTGTTGGAGGGGAATAACCATTGCTATGTGCCATTGTATGGGCATGTAGCCTGTGTAGAGGCTGAGGTTGAAAAGCTTAATTAGGTGAGGGGTTAGTTTGTCTTGTAGTGTTTGCAAGACGCAGTCTGGGACACCATCTGCCTCCATTGATGCTGTGTTTTGCTGATTGAGAGGGCTATTTCCACCTGTGTATCTCTGATGTCTGGGATACTGTACTTTTCAGGTATTGTTGTGGGCTCTTTAGGGGGTGATGTTTGCACTGAATATATCTGCAAGGATGTTGGCAATATCAGTAGGTGCAGTATATTTTGTGCTATATTGCACCGGCACAGTGCAAATCTGTGTGTTACCACTTAGATCCTTGACATAGCCAAAGAAGGCTTTGTGGTTATCTTTCGAATCCTTGCCTATTTCCCTGTTGAAGTTAGCCTTGGATGATTTCATGAGGGACCTAAGTTTCTTACTAATACTGGTCATGGATGTCTGTCCTTCTTGGGATTTGCAGTTTATCTGGACTACTTTCCAACTTCTGTTGTATAGCCTGTTTATTGCAGGGGTCCACCAAACTGGTGTCCTTGTCTTGGAGAAGCGAGTCTTGGTTTACCAGTGATGGCATGATTCATACATCCTTGTAGGTGCTTATAGAGTGCATTTGTAAATCTTACTTTATCTTGAGCAGTGTTTTCCCTTAATTTGTGGGCTGTGAAACCTCCCTCCTCTGTCTTTAGTAGTGTGAAGTTAGCTGTAGGAAAAGTTTTCACTGTGGTTTCCTTGGGTGAGGGAGACAGTTTGGTGTGGAAATCATCAGTGAATAGTTCATGTTCAGATCTAACCAGTGACTGGTTTACCTCTGCTGTGGTGCACCTGTCACACATGTTGGTGATTACCACTTCTAGTATGTTTCCACCTCTGGTTAGGGAGTTTACCATCTGATACAGGGCATTTGAGGTGATAAATTCCAGGAAGCGATGGGCCTGGAAGTGAGTACTTCAGTACGTTTCCCAGTTAATGGTTAATTGACCAATTCCAGGGTGTTCAGTAGGACTGTCATGTTTTCCACTGTCTCCAGGTAAGTGGAGTGGTGGTCCTGGGTCATGGAGGGTGATCTGTAGCAGGCCACAGTTTGCATTGCTGTTGTGGCTGATGTTAGCTGCACATGGATGATCTCAGAGGTATCATGCTGCCCCACTAACCTGGAGGTGTAGGTATCCCTGATGAATATGGATACACCCCCTCCATGTCTGTGTCAGTCCATGTTCTGTGGCCAAAATGTGTGGTATGGGTTGTAGTCTGGTAGTGCTGGTGTGCTCTCAGGAGCCTTAAAACAGGTTTCAATTACTGCACAGATGTTGACTTTGTCCATACTGAGGAGTGCTGTGAGTGCGTGCATTTTGTGATTACAACTCCTGCAGTTGAATAGCACGACCCTCATTGATTTTGCTATTGTGCTGGTTATGGAGGTGGGATTCACCTTTGAGCTTTGCCTAAAAAAGGCACCATGGGGGCACCAAGAGCCTTGGCCAGTATTCGAAAGCCTAAGGCTGATGCATGTAAGCCTGTATGGTATTGTTGCATATATGTTTCCCATCTGTGCTTGTTTCTCATCTTTCCTGTAGGTAACCTACTGGTAAGCAATAGAAAGCCTTAAACTGATACAAGTCTTCTAGCTTCCAAGATAGGCTTTTGGAGTGATTGAGTATCAGTGTTCTGTATTTTCTTGCTGTACTTCACAGTTTTCTGACTACATGGTGATTTCTCACTGTATATTGTGATCTGAAAGCTCTGTTTATTCACATATTATTTCTGTGATGGCCTGCACTTTAGAGGTTCACAGATAGCCTACCTATCTGCCCAAGGGCATTTAGAAGCATAGCTACAGTGTGTTGGCTTTCCCCGCACCATTGATGAAGTAACTGAGCCTCTGTCAAACATAGCCAATGAAGTGATTCCAGGCAGAGTTTCCTTGAAACTGTTGAAGACTGGGGTGGCGGAGGGTGATAGGGGCACTTAGTGATCTAAAAAGGGCATGTTAACATGAAAATTCAACGCCATTCAATGTCCCCAACAGGTCTTGCAGCTATAAAACTGGAGGGGCTCCCCCTCCAACTGGCTGTATGATTCAAGGACACAAGATCCCAGGGGTGTATATTCTGTTACCCATTCACACATCAAGGTTTCTCTTGAAGTGTGTCAGTGAGGGGCTATGCCTAATGTAGTTACAAATTTAATTTATAGTCTCTCATTTCATTTGTTATGTTTTTATTTCAAGAGTAAGTGAAGCTCAATGGGTTTGGGCACCTCTGCCCTATGCTTAGCCTAGCTTACACATAGAAATCTAAATAGGAAATAGGCAGAAGCAACGTTAATGTCAATAATATAATGGTTACAGCATTTGCATAGTATCTGTGCATTCGTGGTTCAAATCCCAATAAAGTCAAAGTTGTTTTGTATGTTAAAAAGTATACCCTAACCAAAGCTTGCATATTTAGGTAGTAATCTTCAGTATAATAAACATTTGGAACACCCATATAAACCCATGTGTGCCAGACAGTAAAGTCAACAGAGATTGTAATGTTATGTAAGCACATAGTGAGATGTTACTTCACTGAAATATATATATATCCTGAGTAGTTAGCAGACATAGCCATGTTTGCGCGCACAGGTTATACATTTTTAAATTTCATTTAACTTTGTTTAACTGCTGTTTTAATGTCACACAAACACTTTTAAACATGCTTACAACTGCTTAAATGAGCCTTATTCTGGAGTAAAAAACATATTTAAAGCATCACAGGTCTTGAACCCTGAACACAATAGTCATGGGACTTACCACTAAGCCATCTGAGCTGTATACATGTTTCATAGTTTGTAGACTACACCTTTTACTATAGGCATTCCACAGTACTGACCACAAATGGAACAGTCACTCTGTGTACATATGTACAGTACATTGTAATGTACTGTAGTTTGTGAATCAACATATACAAGTCTACATATGTATAACTGTTAAAAATTAAGACTAAATATATATATATATATATATATATATATATATATATATATATATATATATATATATGTGTGTGTGTGTGTGTGTGTGTGTGTGTGTGTGTATGCATGTTAGTGATGTCTGCACATAGATATACATATATATATATATATATATATATATATATATATATATATATATATATATAGTTACATCTATAGCCAAATATATAAACATCTATGACCACACTTCGTAACACAGAAACAATCCAAAGGAATTGAAGGGTACACAAAACACATGCAGCTCTGGTATTATAACTATTAATATTAACTTAATTCACCATAGAAGGGATGGTTGTTGTGTATGTGGAGATTGGGGTGGGGGAGGAATGATGGCTAATGAAATTATGCATCAAGGAGACCCTGGGTTGGATGTTCAATAAGTGAACTGGAGGTGTATACATGGAGTATGGAAACAATAAAAAAAGGACACAAAACATCCAGACTCTGCCACACTTTGCTGTGAAGGAAAGGTTAGTTTGCTTTTATTTGTTGTATTTTGTATTACTTTATTGTCTTTTTTATATTTTGAATACTGTGGTTTGTTTTCTTTACCTTGTGTTTTACTTGCATTCTGCTTTAACTGCAATTAAAACTTCAAAAGCGACCACAGCTCTGTCTCTTCTGAGTCAGGCAGAAATTAGAACTGATCAATTAAGGACTCATTCATAAGATAGAAGAGGTCACTTAAGGTTAATCATTTGTGAACTGATGGGGTGGAGCTAGGAACTAAACCTTCTATTTTAAGGGGTAAAATAAAACATTTCAGAGCTTTACCAGAAAGGCTCATCCAGACTCTGCTACACTTGCTGTGAAGAAAAGGTTAGTTTGCTTTTATTTGTTGTATTTTGTATTACTTTATTGCCTTTTTATATTTTGAATACTGTGGTTTGTTTTCTTTACCTTGTGTTTTACTTGCATTCTGCTTTAACTGCATATTAAAACTTCAAAAGAGACCACAGCTCTGTCTCTTCTGAGTCAGGCAGAATTTTTTCCCCACCCAGTTACAGTTGTTTGGTTAAATACCACTGTATTTCTAGTTGCCTGCCTCTTATGTTAATTTGACCATATTATATCTCATTTCCTCTCTGCTTTGAATGGCTTGTGTGAGTAATCACAAAATTATCATTTTTGAAATCACTCCCCTTCAACTACTTAAATTTATTGGCCATCCTACTGTATTCCATAGTACCAGAATACAAAAGTGACCACCCCTTTCAATCCATCTTGCTGTTTTAAAAGTAGTAACTCTCCACTAAACCTTAACTTTTTAAACAGGTAAAACTTAAGTTACCTACTTTCACATCTAACTTCTCTAGTGCACACTGCAGTGTGCATTTTTTTCATTTACCTTTAAGCATCCCTGTGACTAGCACTTGCTCTAATACCTGCTGGAAAGCACTGGGAAGCCTTAAACTGATACAAGCACCAACTCTCCTTGTTAATAAGGAGAAATTAATTGTAGGCACTAAACAGCCTATAATTGCAAAGTACCTTGCTAAGGTAAGGGAAAACAGCTCCTGTACTTTGCAAAAAAAAAAAAAAAGCACCAAACCAGGCATGTCCAAGGGTCAGTTTCCGGTGATTTCTCCTGTTCACCTGGTGAATCTGGCCATACTGGGGCAATGCAGTAATTGCCTCATGTAAACAGAAAACCCTCTTCTCCTACCATCCAACACAACAACCTGTGAGAGATGCACTTACATAGCCAAACTGGAAGCAAAGCTCTCTCCACCCAAGATTGTGCTAGATAGTCAAGACGAGAAGGTTAACACCCACACTACACCTCAAGCAACACATAGCCCTTCTAAACCCACACCACCAACACCCACATATAGCAACACTAAATCCACATATGCAGAGGCCCTTAACTGCAACCTGCACAAGCAACAAGGACCTCTGAAGCTGAAATGCAAACACCAGTCACAACCAAAGTGTCACATAGCTCACAACACCAGTGTGCCACCAAGCAACAGACCCTAAGACAAGACAATGTACCTAACACTTTAGTCACAGGTGACTCTATAGTCCAGCGCACTGATGTCCCACTCACCAGGTTGAACAAGGAGAAAATTACAGTCAGCTGCCTGTTGGGTGCCAGGATCCACCACATAATGCATGCACTCAAGTCACTCCACAGCAAGTACAAATATGACTCTGTCATTGTCCATGTTGGAGTGAATAACTTGAGACGTACCTCCCTGGACTACATGAAAAGAGACATGGAAGAGTTCTTGGATCATGTGACCCAGGCAGATATGACCCTAGCCCTGAGTAGCATCCTGCCTTCACCCAGAATGATACCATAATATAAGGACAAAATGACTGACTTCAGCAATTGGCTAAGCTTCTGGTGTCATTCAAAGGTTATCCAGTATCTGTCTGCCTGGGATGACATGATCGACAGACCATGATGCTTTGCCAGAGATGGTCTGCACCTGTCACACCTGGGATTCAGGTTACTGGCTAAGGCTCTTGCCACCCCTATAGTGCCTTTTATAGGCAAAGTTCAAAGGACAAAACCACCACCGTAACAGGTACAAGCATGAAAAATCTGAAGTTAATGCTAGAAGTCTAAACCTCAAAATGCACTCTCTCGAGGCACTCCTAAAAATGGAGAACATCGATATCTGTGCAGTAAGTGAGACCTGGTTCAAGGCTCCAAAGAGCAACCCTGCAATACCAGGCTACAACTCTTACCACACTTTACGGCCACCAAACCAGGACCGAAACACTGAAAGTGGAGGAGTGCCCATATTCACAAAGGATATTCACACCACCAGGCTAGTTTCCCAACACAATGCGTCTGAAATTCTCCAGATGCAACTAACACTAGGTAAGACTGCAATCCAAATTGTAGTTTGCTACAGATCCCCCACCATGCCCCAAGATTCTCACCACACCTTTCTAAACATACTGGAAAATATTAAGATAGAACCAAACACCCTAATACTGGGTGATTTTAATTACCCTGCCATTAATTGGGAAAACTACTCATGTACCAACACCTTTGCCCAACGGTTCTTGGAATTCATAAATTCCAATGCCCTGGATCAACTAATCCATAGTCCCACCAGGGGTTCCAATATCCTAGACCTGGTCATTACCAACATGGGAAATTGATGCTCCACACCTATGGTCACCCCCACGTTAGTCAGGTCTGACCATAAGCTAATCACCCTTAACATCCACATCCCACCCCCCCAGTAAGGAAACCTCTGTAAAACCTTCTCCAAAGCCAACTTCATGCTACTCAAGTCAGAAGTGACAAACTTCATGACACCCATGCAGACGGGAACTGAAAGTTAGACTACTGAATCTTGCACTAAGGCACTGTACAAGCACATCCACTCATGCATGAATCGTGCCATCCCAAATAGAACCAAGATGCCCTCCTCCAAAAAAAGGAAGGCAATCTGGTGGTCCCCTGCCATAAACAAACTCTACAACAAAAGGAAGAAACTGTTGCAGAAAAGAGGAAAATCCCAGGATGCAAAAAAACCCTTACCAGCCTCAGTAAGAAACTGAAATCCCTCATAAAATCCTCCAAAGCAAGTTATGAAAATAAAATTGCCAAAGATTCCAAAGACAACCACAAGGCATTCTATAACTATGTCAAGAATCTAAATGACAATGCTCAGATCTGCTCTGAGCTAAAACAGAATGGCATTAAATATACTGATCCTAAGGATATTGCCAATATCCTGGCAGATCGATTCAGTGCCAACTTCACCCCTTCTCACCCCCTAAACGGCCCATCTCAATACCGGAAGATTTCCAAATTACAGTAATAGCCACACAGGTAAAAACACACTCTCCAAAGCTAAGAATACAGCATCCATGGGACCAGATGACATCCCGGGCTGTGTACTACATGAACTACAATATGAACTGGCACCTCACCTAAGTATCATGTTTAATCATAGCCTCACCTCAGGTTTTGTGTAGACTGAGTGGTGCAGAGGTACAGTTATCCCACTCCACAAGGGGTGATCCACTTTGGATCCCGAAAACTACCATCCCATCAGTCTGATGAGCCTTATCTGCAAGGCTATGGAGTGTATTATCATGGAACTTATAATCAAAGACATTGGCAACCTTCAAACACTGGACACCACCAAGTTTGGGTTCGTGAAGGGCTGATCTTGTCTCCTGAACCTGATTGACATCTTCAAATCAGTCTCCAGAGCCATGGACAAGGGTAAGGTGGTCCACACAGCCTATCTAGACCTCGCCAAGGCCTTTGGCACCATCCCCCACTCTGGAATCATAGATAAACTTACTAAGCTGGGCATTAATCCCTATGTCACCCAATGGGTTTCCAACTGGCTTACTGACAGAACCCACACTGTAAAAGTAGCTGACTCCAAATCCAGCTCCAGACAAGTGACAAGTGGAGTACCTCAGGGTTCAGTCCTGGGACCGCTCTTGTTTGGCATCTACCTCTCTGAAGTACAGGCCAACACTAAGGGACTCTGGCTAACAAAGTTCACAGATGACTGCAAACTGGGAGCCATTATTGAAACCCCAAATTATGTGGATACTCTACAAAAGGGCCTTACAGAAACAGATGCTTGGTGCCAGAGCCATGGGCTCAAGCTCAATGTCAAGAAATGTATAGTTATCCCCTTTGGGAAAAAAACATGTACCAGTGAATTACCACATAGGTGGCAGTACACTAAACACCGCAAGTGTGATAAGAGACTTAGGGACACAGGTGGACAGTGGTCTCACCTTCGATAACCACATCGCCACAACAGTCAGGAAATCCTTCTATGTGGCACACCTCAACACTAAGAGCTTTTCATCCAAAAAAATGAGGTCATTGCCCCACTGCACTCATCCCTCATTAGACCCATTATAGAATACAATGCCCATTTGTTATGTACCTCTCAAGACATCTGCAACAACTGGAAAGTCCACAGAAATATCTCACTAAAAGAATCACAGGCCTAAAGCAGATGCCCTACGCTGACTGCCTTAAAAACACCAGCTATACTCTGTCGCATATCGTCTACTCAGAGGCGATTTCTGCTTAACATACAAGGCCATGTCAAACCCAGAGCTGCTGGACATGCTACACTTATAGAAATCCCAATCCCTCAGAGCCACACACTCCAGGGATCAAAACCTTGTCATCACAATAAACAAAACATGCTGGAGGGATAGGTTCCTGACCCAGAGACTCCCCAGACTCTGGAACAGACTGCCATACATGTCAAGCAGAGTGTCTCTTTGGCCCTCTTCAAAAGGAACCTTGACGATTGGATGGGAGAAAGGAAATTCACCCTGGGGATCATGTCAGTCACCCTGCTAGACAGGGGTCCAGGGAAGTAAATAGGGCTGATAGCCTAGTACCAACCTATGAACCATTCTCATCCCTAATACACCCTGTTAGGTCACATTGCAACACTTAATTCCACAAACATATGACCATTAACATGTATCATACATATGTACACCAACTGACTGCCACATTTGTTTTCAGTAGTGAGAAATGCCAATAGTAAAATGTTTATTCTAAACATCATAACATTTGTACATACCTCAGATGCCTTAGTGGTAAAGTCAGTGACTGTGGTGTTCATGGTCCCGGGTTCAAGGGCTGTTAATTTATTTTGAGGGCCAGAATAAGGGCTGTTGGATGCAGGTTAATTAAGGCACTTTTAAGCAGTTGAAAGCGGTTTTGCGTGGGTGTGTGCGATGGTAACCTGCGCTTAAACATGGCTAAATGGATAAGCGCTTCATAGGTGTAACCTTTGCTTACCGTCACGGAGACCATGGGCAAACTTGCTTACAACTGCTTAAATGTGCATAAATCACACTTTCCCTACCAGTGCCTGCTCTGAGAGGTAAAATAATAACCCCTTCCAGGATTAGAACCCGCAACCATGTACACCATCCTCAGATTAACCTACCACAAAGCTACCTGAGATGGAACTATGCCAGTTGCGTATTCAGACAGGTTAAAACACAAAAGGGAGGATTGTGTGGAAATAGGACAAACCGCCATGTACCCAATGAAAGGTGTATGCTATATAAAGATATATATATATATATATATATATATATATATATATATATATATATATCTATATATATATATATATATACATACTATAGATATTCATATATATATATATATATATATATATATATATATATATATATAGAGAGAGAGAGAGAGAGAGAATGATAGATAGATACATATCGATTTATAGAGATATACATATATGTAGGTATATAGATAGGTAGAAACATCTACACATCTGTGGAGGTACATATAAACCTATGCAATAATATATATTATATATCTATATCTATATACACATATATATATATATATATATATATATATATATATATATATATATACATACGAACATACATGTGTGTATACAGCATCTGAAGTGTTCAAATCTGAGTATAACATGGACCATAGCAATCACACATTCTGCCACCCTCAAACAATATGAACATAACATATGAAGAGTATATGCCAATACACTATTACAAATATGTTCTATGGACATGAGCCAAATAGGGTTAGTCACCAACAGAACTACAATGACTGCAAATATCCATGATAGAAATACACAGACATCTTTCATTTAGCAAAACTTTATTACATTCTGATGTATTGCCAAAAGGATTCAAGGACTAACATTACCTACATGCTATACATGAAGCGTTTAACAGTGCCTTAATGAATCAGCCTGAAATTACCATAGTATTAGTCCACTAAGGGATAGGTGTTCACATAGGGAAAGAACCCCCACACATATATAGAATATGTATAAAAGCAGTTCCTACACACCTGCATCTGCTATGTACACCCAGCAACATCTCCCCCACACCCAAACTAATTACAACAATACATACTGTCATACCATAACCAATTATTCACCCACTGTACGACATCTGCTGAAACCTTGACATACCTGGACAGAGACACACTAACATGGCCCTATGTGACATAGTTGCTGTTATACAATGGAACAGCTGCTGATGTTACAGGGTTTGTTTGAACTAATCCTGTTTCAGAGGGTTGAAAAGTAATTACACCAGGAAGTGTTACCAGTTACTGATTTTCAGCACAGTACGATACACATTTACACCAAACTAGAGATGTCAGGTGAACACACTGTAAGCCCCCTAACATTATAAGCATAGCCGTACAGTCTTGAGCTCGTCAAACATCCTGGCCAGACTGAAACATATGCAGAAGTATTAGGTACATACAAACCCTGTACAAGTAGCAATGTTCAGAAATATAACAGCAGTACTCACATTTAGACCAAATCTTCTAGGCATTACACACAGTATATTTGTGTTTGTCTCCATACAGCTGTTGCAATAGATTTCAGACAACACTTCCAGGCTGTCTTCCTCACAAGTGAGGCAAAGGGACAACGCCAAGTGGAGTACTCAATTATACTCCACTGTTGCCATGGTATTGGCTAATGGAGTAGCTGCACAGCTGATGTGCATGTAATTAACTACTTTGGAACACCAGTTGGTGATCAGGATAGCATATGTTACTGATCTCTAACTATAAAAGGATACCTTGTCACACATTCAAACCATCTATATAAACCTGCAGAACAGCACAAAATACCCAACAGAAGATTGAAACACAAACCAAAAAAGATTAAAATACCAGTCAATAACACCTCCAGATACCAATAAGGTATGTATAGCATTTAGTATGTCTGTGTATGTAGTACCTGTTCTGTAATAATTACAGTGTAATCAATGCATATAGTGGAAATAGCTATCTTGTAGTGATGTATTGTTGAACAGTAGTAATGCTTGTAGTATTCTATGTGTGTACTGCTGTAGGTCACAAGGCAAACTCCTCATACAACACAAGGGATGATATATATGGGCTTGGAATTCACCAATTCTTTTCCAGCCACTGTCAGTGTCAGGGTTGGTCCAACAAGTATGTGCTATAACAGGGGATAGTATATGTTGATATATTGTAACAGTAGACATATGTATGGGTATAGTACTGAGATGAACATGTCAAAGGTGGGGTTACTTTGCAAATATGATTTGCATTGTGGGATATTGTGCCAATAACTGTGTAATGTACAGTATTCTATGCAGATCTGTATTCCATTTTACATAGCATTTCTGTTATGTTATGCAAACATTAGTTATGTCTATAGGCAATTACAATACTCAATAACAGTATAAATATGAATTGTATTCATCTGACAGTTTAGCAGCATGATAGCAAAGACAATTGGAAGAGCTAGGTAACTATCCATGCACACAAGACATATAATATCCAACTCTCTAGTATCGTTTGCAAGCAATAACAGCTGTGCATGTGTACATGTTATGCAAATGTGTAGTGACTCTTGTTACAGGGCTGGGCCAAATGGCTATGTGCACACTTACATAGGGTGGATATTGAGAGTAGAGACACACTGGTTGAACTTTCAGGTTTGTGTAGCCTAACCTCTCATTGCCTACCTAACAGCCACTTGCAAATACTATATGTAAGGTTGTGCACACTACTGTTAATGAAACAAGTTGCATATCTTCTTTAACTTCAGTGTAACATCTGCAGTAAGAGTTTAAGATGTAGGAGACTGCCGCCCATGTGTAATAGCTGCTTCATAGGTGATGGCTTATACTATCTGATTATATCCTGATCATGCTGATAGTGGAAGCAGAGTCTATTGATACTTGACTCTGTTTGGGGAGTGGGTGTTCGTGCCCAACAGAGCTCATAGTTCTGGTGGATATGTGAGTATATACCCAGAAAAGGATACAGATCTGTTGACACTTGCATCATCTGTAATCAGCTATAAGGATGTGATGTGCTCCTCAGATGAAGATTGCTGCTAAATTTAGCTACTATGTTTCTGTAATAACCAGTGTTGTCACATCCATACACAAATATTTACTAGTGAGCATCACTGTCTAAAACATCTTCATAAGCAATAAGTAAACTAAATACAGTACTTGGTACTTGTAGTACTGAATGCTCAGCTACTGGTGTTTACTAATGTCAGCTTTGTGTATGTGGCCATCCTGGGGGAATGTAATCTCTATGCCATGTACACTGCCAAACCCACCTAACACCACACCCCACACATTGTCTGGGATGCAGCTACAGAGGTAAGCTGGAAGGCAGTCCAGTCAACAGCCATGACTGGACTGGACAATCATGAGGTGTAGGTTAACACATGCATCTCATCACCACAACCAACACATACCCTTACCAGAACACAGTAAGGACACCCACACATACCACCAGAAATCACACACATTCACAGAGGCTTCTAAGTATCTGGCCAAGGAAGAGACCTCTCAAGCTGGAATAGACAGACAAACAAAATACAAAAACTGTATGACATAGTTTGCCAAATTGTGCCACTCCTCAGAACACGTGGCCAGAAACATGCCCAACAGTACTCATTTGTGAATGCAAACTCTAGCACTATGTTACACACCAAGCTATACGAGGGCAAATATACTGTCAGCTGCCTGTCTGCCATGATAAGCCACATACCCATACACTCAGACCACCTTTTGAACTATACACATGGCTCTGGCATATTCCATGTTGTTGTGCAGGACCTGTGATGCAGTAGCCTGGACTGCATGGAAACACACATGTAGGAACTGTCTGGTCTTGTAGCCCATACAGATATGTCCCAAGGCCTAGGTAGCATTCTGCCATTGGCCAGAATGATACTGCAGTACAGGGACAAAAGTATTGTATTCCACAATTGTCTAATGTACTGGTGTAATTCAAAGGGCATCCAGTATCTCTCTGCCTGGGATAACATGATTGACAGACCATGATGCTTTGCCAGACAGGGCCTGCACCTGCCACCCCTGGGAATCTGGATAATGGCTAGGGCTCATGCTTCCCCTATAGTGCCGTCATCATGCAAAGTTCAAGTGAAAGTCCACTGATGTAACAGGGACAGCCAAGCAATAAACTGCAGGTCTCGCTACTCAATGATACATTTCAGAAACTCAATATGGACTCATGTCAATCCTTAACATTGATAACATATCTGTGCAGTGACTGAGATATGGTTCAATGCTCCGGAGAGCACTACTGCATGGCCATGTTATAACACATACCTCACTTCTTGGCCATTATCCTTTATTGGAACACAAAGGCCACAGGTGTGTCCATATTCCTGTAGGATATGTACACCTCCATGCTAGTTGCACTTGCATAACTTCAGATGCATTATGCTGAGCAACTACCTTTGTGCCAAAGTGGAATCCAAATTGCACCTTTTGACAGATCACCCACCATGTTTCAGAATTCCCAACTGTTATATTGTGCTGTAATGGGGAAAATTAGATTTGAGACAGAAAACCATAATAATGGCTACTCTCAAGTATCCCATTATGAACTGGGAAGACTCCTCATGTACCAACACCTGTGTTCAGTGCATGTTAGATTTCATTAACCCCAATGACCTGGATCACCATAGTCACACAAACAGGGCTAACAGTATGCTACGCATAGTCAGTCTCCAAAGCCAATGTTATGCTTCTTTAGAGAGAAGTGGTGACTGTCATGGCACCCATGCAGATGGACAATGCATGTGCAAATGTTGAATCCTACACAAATGCACTTTAAGCACTCACATGAGTGCAAAGATTGTGCTATTTAAACAGAACCAAGATTCAACCAAACACAAACAGGAAGGCAAACTGGTGGTACCCTGCCTTAAACTGTACCATAGAAGGTAGAAACTGTTGCAAGAGTGAACACACATGAGTGGAGGTGATCCCTGGTCAGCCTCAGTAAGATGCAGATACACCATATAAAACCACACAAAGCTACTGTGAAACTAATCAGCCACATACTATGAGGTCAACCACAGAGCATTCTATGGCTGTGTCATGAATCGTAATGGCAACAACAAGACCTGCCGTGCTTCACAGCACTATGGCATGAGAAGTACTGCACCTACAGAAATAGCACTTGTTCATCCAGATAGGGTCTTGCATAACCTAAACCCACTCTCACCTCCCCCCCAACAGGTACACATATTTATATATCCATGTACACTACAGAGCCCCTGTAATAACAACTATGCAGGTACAAGCTGCACTCTATAAAGCCATACATACAGCTTGCATAGGACCTATCAACATCCCAGGGTGTATTTTACACAAATGTCAGAACAATTTGCTCTCCACATACACATCATGTTCAATCATAGCTTCATGTCTGGCTGTGTACACACTGAATGGTGCACAGCAACTGTTATCACACCCCACAAAGGGGGAGACACCAGTGATAATGGGAAATAGTGCACTACTACCCTGCTGAGTCTGGTCTGTAAGGCCATGAACCTTGATCAACTTATTTGATGTAGTCAGTACAAATATAGATGACAGTAAGGTTGATTAACACAGCATATCATGACCTTGCCAGGTCTTAGGACACCTTCACCCATACTGTGTTCTAGCTACACTCAGTAAACTAGGTGTATATTCCTATGTCACAGGATTGCTTGATAACTTGACTGCTGGCAGAACCAACACTAAAGAAGGTGTCTGACTAATACACACACATCAAACCAGTGCCAGCTACAGTAATACAGGGTTCATTCCTGGTACTCCCCCTCTTTGTTAACTATATCACACAGACTAACACAGAAGGCATCTACCTATTGAAGTCTGCAAATGACTATGAAATAGGAGCAATAGTTGACTCAATGAGTGCTGCAGGAAACATACAGAAGGGCCTTTGTGAGTCAGATGTGTGGTGGGTGATGTATGACCACAATCTCACAGCTAAGTATTGCATTGTCATCCCCTATGTTAAAAACCCTGTACCCATGAACTACCACCTAGGCAGCGGTCAACATAATGGAAACTGTGTGTGTGAGTATGGGATGAAGCTGGACAGTAGCCTTTCCTTTGTTAGTCACTTCACCACACCAGTCAGGTAGTCATAAGTGGCACCCCTAATCATGACAGGGTGCCATCCATGAATATAGAGATCACTGTTCAGCCATACTCAACACTCAAGTGACCCATAATAGCTCACATATTTCCATTAAGGGTTATTGGCCATGTTCAGATGGCCTACACTGGCCTTTCTAAACCCTAGCTCCACTATGTAGCATGATGCCTACCCTGAATAAAGCCATGTCCAGCCCAGAGATGTTGGACATGCTACACTTACCCATCCTGAATTCAAATAAACACATACTTCATGGACATCCACCTTTCTAGTACAAGGATCATAACATGTCTGACAGATCCCTGTCCCATAGACTTTACATACTCCTGCCATACTATGCATCCCTGTCCAGCAAAGCTGCACATTGCCCCTCTTTGAGACATGGTGTGATGACCGCATGGCAAATATATCAGTAACCCTGTGGATCAGTTCTGTGGCACTGCTTGAACTGGCCACGGAAAGTTACCTGTCTGTTGGCTACAGCTAGGTAACCTTTCAGCCTAGGCTCATAAATGGCCCAGGGCATATAGCCTACTAGTCCACTATGACCATACATGCTATAGTTGATATCCAGCCCTGCAAATACCATCAAGCTAGCCATTGTCCCATGTGTTTCACATGTGCAACACAGGTAATACATGGCAGGATGCTATACTGCTGTACAGTGCCATGTAGATATATATATGGCAAAACACATACATGTAAAACTTTCCATGAGCAAGTCTGCAGGGTCACAGGTCATGTCCCTTAAGGCTGTGTATGACTATATGTGTGCCATATACACAGCATTAAGGTCTCTTGCATTAATGTGAACACATCCAGGCATGTGCTGATAGGTAAAGACACCAGTACAGGCAAACAGACATGCCCACATCAAGATAACATCCACATGGAGTATAAGCAATGTCATCATTTGACACACACATATATGGTGACAACATCAAATCTCCAGTAAGTGTCAAATGTGTGTGAGTTAAACATGTCAGTGGTGTTAGCGTCATGCAGATTTGCAAAGACATATTTGTAATCATAATAAATGTGATACACATGTATGTGCAGCTGTACTTCCGTACTTCTCTGTGAGTTACTGTGACCTGTCTCCATCATTATGTCTTCCAGGTATGCTACATGCCAGGCTGCCACCATACACCCACATGGAGGATGAGGTCCTCATTCCATACCTCCTTGACAACCATGAAACACTGTTCAGCCATGTGCCACAGGATGCACAGCACCGAGATGTCCAGTGGGAGGAACTTCACAGGAGGGTAAATGATGGTGGCCACAATCGCACCTATCAGCAGGTGCACTGACACTGCACTGACCTCATTAGATGGGCAAAATAGCGTGCAAACACAATCACCAGGGAACAAGCTGCAACAGGTGGGGGACCACTCAACCAGTCCCTACTCACACATACCGAGGAGCTACTAGCCAACCTGGAGACACCTGCAGAACTCCATACACAAGCTTTAGCTGGTATTGTGGAGGTGGGTGTCTCACAACCACTGAGCCAGGAGTTGCCTGGTAAGTCACTACTGCACATATAACACAACTATATTTAATATAGTTACATGTGTTACTGTACAATATTTAACATGTATGCACACATGCCACATACTATAGTTTGCTACTCTATGTATGCACAGATGTGCATACTCCATAGTATAGTCTATTGTACTGGCTTATGTGCTAATATGCACATTGCACCCTGTAGCTATCACACAGGTGTGAATAATGATCTTACTGCTGTGACACTCCTATTTAGGTACCTCTGGTGTTTTGCAGTGACAGCAGCCTCTTGCAGGTGAGATTGTTATTATTTATCAGGCTTGATAATGCACAGATCATATTAATTGCATGCTATCTGCCATGTGGCCATTTAACACACGTACACATAATGTATGGTGGTCCTGTTAATATATACAGGTCAGACCTGAAATGCATCACAGTGGTTACCCATGTGGAACAATTAAAGACTATATGAAACACCTACACTAAACCTTACAAACTGTCATTGCAAGATGTGTGGACAGCTGTAAATACAATGGTGGAGGTGTGGTTCACTGTAGGGACATGTACTACAGATCAGCATTACACATGTGAAGAATACAAACAGTACTATACAGAGAGCATATGTGTGCACACACTCTAAATGTTTTGGAGCTAGAGTATGACCAGCCCACAGGATTCACTCTTGTGGATCATACCCTTGCTATGAATGTCACACAATGTCATGTGCTATTTGACATGTCCATGACATTTTGTGGGCTGACTGCAACACTTGTTAACTATCGTGCAAAACATATCTCATATCCCAAACTTACCACTCTTTGTCTGCATAAATCTGTCCTCAGTGGAGCATATGACATCTACTGGTGTATGTCATATGGGCCAAAACTGACATATGAAATAGATGCCCATCACAACCATTGGACAAAACATGTTTACACATGGCCATGGAGGATGCCCAGAGACATGAAGCGACACACACAGTAGAAGGGATGTACATGTGTGTACATCCTGTTGTACAATGGCTGGACATAATACAACTATGGCCTTCGTGTAATGGTGATATTGCAGATGTGACACATTAAACATCATACAGGCCTGTGTACAGCTTGTGTAGGCATGACATCAAACTACCACATAACATGTCTTGAACATCTTGAGTGTGTCACGACATGAAAGCTTTCATCTATACAGTATCCAAATATATACATGTGTTGCACAACATACACATACAACCACATCAGGCCATAGATACAGTACATTCACCTTGCTGGTGTCAGACATCACTGTCATGATTGCTTCTCATGTGTGTGAGGTACACAGATGGTATGTGGGACATGGAGTACTGCTAACTTAGCCATGTCTGGGCATAGTTGCCAGGCATCAGCAATATGGTTGCAGATGTGCAGAGGTGTCATCTGTATACCCTTCAGTGACCTGTGTTACACATTCCACATTGGGGTTTAATGTGTATACACATCAGTGACGTGGGTCACATTCCACATTAGATATGTATTGTATCTGAACACAGTCATGGTTATGAATTGTGCCTGTAACTCACACTGTATAGCAATAGTGAAGCCACATGATGCCCTGCAATGGCTATGCACATCAGCTCAATGTGCCATATGTCACTGTATATCTGTAGGGCAGACTGACAACATTGCATCAGCCGAAGGTCCATGTTAGCATAACACATCCCTGCATTGGGATACCATTACCTCACTGTATATTTGAAAGGACACCATTGTGTTAAACATGTATGCATGTCATTCAACACTTCAGCAGAAGGCATATCATAATACATGTGATTGGCAAGGTTATTTGCCACACATCAGGCTGGTATACTGTTAACCTGTACTGGTCTGTGGCACCATTGCAAAGTAGGGACAGCCATGTCAAACATGTGTGTACAGCCACATGCACATTGTCTGTAGACTCAGCTCAGGGGTAAGCAGAATAATGTTGAACAGACATGCACTGCTTTGGGGGAGATATGCAAGCTAGGGCTCAGGCAAACAGAGTATTCACTCAACATAACCTTCTGCTCATGTCCTCCTCACACATAGGGGCAGTGGCTAACACAAAGCATCAGTGGCAGATGTACACAGGTCAGCGATGGTCTTTTAAAATGTGGGGTATGTTGCACAAAACATGGCAGTTCGGTGCAACGGTGCATAGTGCATGCACTGGTGTTGCAGGTTTGGGCCATAGCCTACTAACACAAATGGTGCTACACAGGGATGTATGCTAACTACTACTATAATTGTGTAAGGTGCATGCCTTCTGCTATAACACATGCATGCTGTTGTGTGCAACTCAGGGATGTATGATAACTACCACTATAATTGTCTAAGCTGAATGCCTTCTGCCATATCACATGCATGTTGCATGCCGTTGGGTGCCATATCATGTGCCTCTATGTCAGTCTGTGTCAGTCTGTGTTTGTTTGTGTCGGTGTCTGTCTGTCTGTGTCTGTCTGTGCTTGTCTGTCTCTCTCTGTCTGTGTCTGTCTCTGTGTGTCTGTACTATGATGTATAACTTGTAATGTACAGTTCTTGTCTGCCCCTCACAGGTGTTGATGTAGGTGCAGTGTCCTCCTGTGGTCCACCTGATGTTAGTGCCCCCACAGACTCTAGCAGTGATGAGGAAAGTATGACTGAAGCACAGGCAGGGTTGTCAGGGGCTGAATCTGTGGCATTGTTTGCCATTCCACCTGTATCTCCCACATCCCCACACACAGTTCTCATGCCTACACATACCCCATCACCAGTAGCCATAGTGGAAGGACAGTTGGCAGGTGGTAGCATGGAACAGGAATGTGTCGAGACTATGGAAGGTGCACCTGCACACCATGATCCCAGCCAACTGACTGGTGATGTCCCACACAGGCATCTGCCCAGGGCTACTCATAGGAGGACTTCTGGCCAACATGCCCCTGCAAGACATAGCACATCAGCTGGTGTCACCAGACGCATGTTTCAGGCTGTAATTGAGGCACAGGCACATGCTGAATGGCACAACAGAGAAGGTCTGAGGCTTCAGAGGTCTGCTGTCCATTCTTTAACTGACAACATCCAGGCAATTGCAAATGCTCACCATCATCTTGCAGATGTTTTAGATAGATGATTAGGTTACATGGTGGGAGTCCTTGACCATGGCATGTCAATCCTTGAGCGTGGAATGTCTGTGCTAGAATATCTGGTGGGAGTAAGGCGTTGGGCACATGGATGTAGGCCAGCTACATCACCTGTTGAAGGTCTACGTGAACATGCTACTTCACATGCCCGCTCCCATAGTGGCAGTAGCAGCAGCAGTGCAGCTGGTGCTGTCCTGTCCACACCAGGACACAGCAGGCCACATCACATGGTCCTGGATGGTCCCAACAGGGACATCATTCCAGTGGACATGTGTCATCAGACCTCTGCCTGGTAGTGGCCGTGCAACCCCTGGCAGGCGCAGGTCACGTGGCTGGATACTGTGAACTGTAAAACTTGTCATGTACAGTCTGCAGCTGTCAGTAATACCCCTGTGTAGGCCAGCCACATGCCAGACCTGTGCGCACACACACACACAGACACACACACACACACACACACACACACACACACACACACACACACACACACACACACACACACCAGAAACAAATGTAGGGCACCTCAACACACACATGCCCAATGAGATAAAAGGCCCTAACCCACACATGTGATGTCATCCAATGGTGCAGCCTAGGCCTCTGGCAAACATTATCACCCTGTGCGTATGATGATGCCTGTGGTTCACCCTGTCATCCATACCATTGGTGCAGGGACATGCTCATATGATCTGATGCACAGGGTGAACATATCAGGAAGACAATTGTAGATTACCATTGCTGAGTAGTGTTGACAGGCAGCAGACATACCACGTACTACAGTTTTAGAATGCATTTTGTACTTTTGACAGTATGTATCATGTGTAACAACAGTAACTGCATGTTGATCTTGATGTTCTGCCTTCCTCTTTCAGGTGTAATTACATGTGCTGGGGGATGTCAGTGTTTGCAGTTAGTGTCCCATATGTAAATGCAGACTACTCTCAGATCTGTATGACAATACCTACATGCACTTTGTAGCTTCCACATCACAGTTATAATCTCCCAAGTTTCAAACATGTTTACTGATCTAATGGTCCAAGAGCATGATAGCTGTGTAGTAAGTTACTGTGGCCAGAGCCATCACATCCATAGTGGTTGACATCACAGATAAAGTTACCTGGAGTGGGGAGGAGGTAAAAGTGGTTTAGCACATGACAAGGGTAAAGGCCAGTGGAAAAAGTGGCTTCTCATTGGGAAGCGGTAATATCTGCTATCATGACAGGATGCAAACACACATACACACCCAGGGATTCACAGACAAAGTAACACACCCACACACTCAGAGATTCACAGACACAGTAACGCACACAGACACACAGCTGCCAGTGCTGGGATGAGAACCCTCGTTTATGTGCAAATCATCTTTATAGTACTACACAATTGCAAGATGCACCACAGAGATAACACATGTATGGGTAGTCAGAATGGCCTAAGATTGAGGACATCAAAAGGGATACTAGGTTGAAGGGAGTGTATGTGGGGAGGGGGGTTCATCAGTAGGCTATGGAACAACAAGCCTCAGCCCAGGGTGTACATGTTTACAGGCGGTTAGAATGCCCTTTTAAGATTGATGACATCAACAGGGATACTAGATTGCATTGAGTGGATGGGGGGAGGGATCTTATCATTTTACTATGGTAAAATACAGCCTCACTCCAGGAACCAGACAGCCATACATACACACACACACACACACACACACACACACACACACACACACACACACACACACACACACACACACTGTGGCAGTCACAAAGATATACACCTATGTCACACACATACAGACACTTTACATGTGTGAGATTCAAACCCCTGCCTATGTCTTGCTTTCTACACTTCTCTCTGTACAGATGTCTACAACAGTGTACAGGAGAGTGAAAATCATTTGGGATGTATTCCCCACCATATGTGACATATATGGACACACACATACTCACATGTGCCAGTATTGAGAATCAAACACCTGCCTATCTCATGATAGGTATTACACAGTTACAGCACTATCACACGTGCTACAAAGCGTACCAACTCTTTCCTTTGCCAGCTGTGCTGATATATGCACAATATATGCACAGGGAAGGTGTTACTGTTTCAGGTGTCAAGAGGTTTGCCTTCAGTGTCACCCTTATTGCATTCTTCATTGTGTGTCTTCCCCTTCAGTTAACAAAACCATAGCTTAGCACAGGTTATTGTGGGAATGGTTGTAACACACCTGTGAGCTGTCCTCAGTAATCATTCATCTGCAAAGTAGCCCCACCACTTAGTAGTTATGTCCAAACATCTGTCCATAACTAAAGTACAACTTACTGTACTTTGAGCATATCACCATATACACTTGGCAGTGTTGAGGCTGCATTGCAACTGCATGATGTGCTACAACAACAGTCACCTTCAAAACATCAGACACTGCACACGCATGGAATCTAAACACACATCAATACTTGTACACAAATGCATTCTCCATCAGTAAGTGGACTAGCAGGTCAAGAGGATACATTCCACACCTTCCCCACAACATGTATGAATCCTAGCTGAGCATTACACCATAATGGATGTGGTATTCATGCACTGTTAGGACACACAACCACCTTCACTGAGTACCTAAGTGTACATTTATGCCAACAGCAAATATCAGCAAGACACACACACACACACACACACACACACACACACACACACACACACACACACACACACACACACACACACACACACACACACCAATATTTCATGTCATGATCCCACAAACTGTTAGTTGACAGTTCCACTGTGAAGCCAGGGCACTGTAAGGGTCAACAGTGATCACATCATATTTTCCACTCACACATCATATTCGCCACACACACCTCATGATTACTGGAAGAGTGCCAGCATTGTGCTTTGTTTGACCTAGGCATTACACTTGTTCAAGCATGTGCAAGGCTTGTGGCTTATAAACATCTCACCCCAGCATGTTCTGGCTATTGTGGTAATAAGGTTAATGTCCAGACAGCATACATAGCTTGCAATTGTTGACATGGGGTATATGTAGGAGCTGTGGGTCACACATGGCTGTACATGTCATGGACATATCACCTGTAAATACTCAGGAACATACAGAGCATAGCTGTATTTCCATGAGTCTGTCAATACAGGCCATGTGTGTAGGTTCTATGATACTGTTATTTGGGTATGTTTGTAGGCATTGCATTTGGTGGACATGTCTAATGACATAGATGCCACATGGATTGTTGTATGATGATAGGTGTCATGGGTGACCAATAGAGAGGGAGGGAATATTACCTCTGTCAACATAGATATCAAACCTTATGTACTGTTAGCATTCAGCAGCCATGGACCTATCTTCCATGTGCATGTGTGTAATGAACATAGCCACCTGTATGTATAAAGGACAGCAACAGCTGTGGTATTTTCATGTATGTTGTATGAGTGTGGGATGTACATATCCGGGGCAGGTACATCTAGGTCATATCCAACCATGAGGGTGTTGTTTACTGGTGTACAGCAGCAGTCAACTGTGTTAATGCTGACAACATCCGAGGGACCCTGGTATGTGTACAACTGACCTGGTTACAAACAGTGGTATTATTGCAATGCATAACACATTATGCAACTGTGTCAGTACATGGGTACTTTGCACAGTTGATGTAGGGCTAGGTACAGTCCACCAGTCAAAGGTTATTTGGTGTTGTACCATAATATTTCATACCACATTTATGGATGTGTGTTGGCAGTCTGAGGACATGGTGGTGGATGTATATGTGGATACAACCTAGCTTTTGCCACTGTCACCTGCATCTGACTCATCTGTGATGAATTATGTTGGAGTAGTGGTCTTTACTTGTGAGTAGCCTTTATGAATATGTGGACACTACCACCTGGAGTGGTCCATACCAGTGTTATGCCTCACATGTCTGGATCTGAGTTTTATGGTGGTAGTGGTGTTGTGCACTACAGAGCCTTCAACCAGGTGTTTCTCACTGCACAGATGTCAATATTCCCCATTTTAGGTTCTACATTGAGCAAATGGATTACAAAAGCCACACATCTAGCACTGGTCAGCATAAGCATCCAATGCAGTTGTCTTGTAGGTATCAGGGTTTTACTTCTGTGTTCAGGACATTTACCTTGGAATGGCACTATATGGGTAAATGTGACCTAGGTATTATCCACACCCCCTTGAATCATGGATGCATGTGATCTGTGACAAAGGCTTGTCTTCTTTCAGTCATGTCATCCCAGAATGACTGACACTGGTAAACCTCATAATAACAGCAGGACATTGGCTCATTATTTTGGTCAAGCAGTTGCCACTCATACCATGACATTACTGTGAGTGGCAGTATTGTGCTTGGTATCAAATGCTACATCTAAGGTGACGGACAGCAGCAGACGTTGTGTAGATGACCAAGGTCAAATATACTTAGTGGAGCAGTCCTGCTAATAATGACAGCTACTAACACAGCCAGGAGAGGTCATCTTGACACCTGCACCTCAGTACCATTAGACAATGGGGCTCACATATTATGCTTGCACATGTCAATGTTCCAAGTATAATGCCGCTGTCCACAACCTGATATCAATGTATGCCTTTCAGGGCAGCAATGTGTGTGACACATGCTCTACTTTTCATCCACCTGTGTGTCCCAGTTAACCAATTGTCTGTCAGTTCTACACATGCATGATTGTGTATACATCACATATATATGGCAGTATTTCTTGTACATGTATGCATGTGTATCACACAGCACAGACACAGATATATAATTTATGGGCCACATACAGGTATGTGGTAGTAAACCTGTATGATTTGCATATATACTGACAGTTAAGATGTACATAGCTGTAAACCTGTGTGTTTACAATAGGAGTCCATTACAATGTGTTCTGTACATCTAAGTCTATGAGCATGCACACTGTGGCCGTCTGCGGTTAGAATCAGAGTGCATCCCAAACAGCCCTGTGCTACTAATTGTATGAGCGTACCCACTGCCACATAGTGTAATTTGAGTCAGTGCATCCAAACAAGCCCTTTGTTTCTAAGTGTATGAGCATGCCCAGTATAACCTTGTGTAGTTGAAGTCGGAGTGCATCCCAAATGGCCCTGTGCTACTGTGCAAGAGCATGCCCACTGTCACCTTGTATAATTGGAGTCAATGCATCCAAACAAGTCCTGTGATTCTAAGTGTATGAGCATGACCACTGTAACCATGTATAGTGATAGTAGTTGTTCATTCCACAGATGGGCATACTCCTGTTCAGGGCTTGTTGTGCTACAACTATACCTCTCAGGTCTACCTATGTCTTACCTGCAGATGATGTGTCTTGTTTGTGCATACAGGTTGTAATGAACTCCTACTTTAAACACACAGGTTTACAGCTATGTACATCTTAACTGTCAGTATCCCTGTTGATGTCCTCAATCTTAGAAGGGCATTCTGACTGCCTTGAAATGTGTAATCTCTATGGTGCATCTCATAACTGTTTAGTACTGTAATAGGGATCTGTAGATAGGCAGGAGTTCTGATCCCACCACTGGCAAGTGTGTGTCAGCAAATGCCTGAGTGTGTGTGTGTGTGTGTGTGTGTGTGTGTGTGTGTGTGTGTGTGTGTGTGTGTGTGTATTTGTGCCTGCATCCTGTCATGATAGTGGGTTTTACTGCTTTCCAAAGAGAAACCACCTTTTGCACTGGCCTTTATCCTTGTCATTTGCTAAACCAACATTTTCCCCCCTCCCCACTGCAAGTGATCAGTCCTGTGATGCCACCCAGCTCAGAAGCAGAATCAGATTAAGTGTAATTGTATGGGTTCTGTGGCACATACCCCAACTGCATATCACTCTACTAGTTACCTTTACATAGGCAAGACTTGCAAGCACAATACTGTCAAGTGTGTGTGTGTGTGTGTGTGTGTGTGTGTGTGTGTGTGTGTGTGACTACCCTGTAGTCAGGCATACACATGTGTTATGTCTTTTAACATGCTGCACACCATGGTAGTCATCTGTGGTGAGTTGGGTCTACAAATTATTACATAGTTAGGAATAGAAAAGAATAGACAGTCAAGAATGACTACTGTTGGGTATGTTATTTTCCTGTGCCACTGTTAAACAGTGACACAGAAGTGGTCCCCAGGGTGTATTTCCATACCTATCATTCCCCCACCCAAACTCCACCTTAGCCATCATTCCCCACCCCAAACTCCACATACACAACAACCATCCCTTCTCTGGTGAACTGATTAAGATTTAAATGTTATAATACAAGAGTTGCCTCTGTTTTGTGTACACGTCAATTCCTTTGGAACCCTTCTGTGTCACAAAGGGTGTTCAGACATGTTTATATATATGGCTATAGCTGTGTCTGTGTGTATGCATATATATATATATATATATATATATATATATATATGTGTGTGTGTGTGTGTGTGTGTGTGTGTGTATACACATCCCGTAAGTGCATATATGTATTTAGTATTTATTTATAACAATTGTACATATGTAGACAGTGCATTTAAGGGTACTGTACATATGTACACAAAGTGACTGTCCCATTTGTTTTCAGTACTGTGGAATACCTGTAGTAAAATGTGTATTATAAAAACAATGAAACATGTACACAGCCCTGATAGCTTAGTGGTAAGTCTAGTGACCATGGTGTCAATAGTTCAGGGTTCAAGACCTTTAAGGGTTTTTAATAATGTTGTTTAGGACTGAATAAGGTACTTTTAAGCAGTTGTAAGTGGGTGTAAATGTGTTTTCGTGACAGTAAGCAGTAGGTACACACAGTTAAAAGACATGTAAAAACTCGCAGTACACTTGAAATGCCCTTCTTTGGTAATCCTGCTGATGTCATTCATTGTGACATACACCTTTGAGGAAGAAGTATTTCAGTAATGTCTGTGGTGTGTACTATAACTGTGTACTGCTGTAGTGTCAGCAATTAATTAGGTAGGGGTTGAAATACTATATATGACAAATGTGTGTGTGTGTGTGTGTGTGTGTGTGTGTGTGTGTGTGTGTGTGTGTGTGTGTGTGTGTGTGTGTGTGTGTGTGAGACTTGTATCCTCTGTAGTGGTGGTTGTAAGTGTGTGACACCTGTTTGCAATGTGAAGGGTGTTTTGCATATATTTTATGTTGGCCGTACTCTATATCACAATGTCAACCATGCAGGAATAACAGATGTACACTAGCTGTGAGGCTGGGGTGCAAAGCCATACGCATACATGTGACATCAAGGTCAGCCAATCACAGTTAGCAACCCCACTATTACCAAGAGCACGCACTCACCCATGTGTCATATGCACACACATGCCTAGACAACAGGCAATATGTGGGTAGTACACTGCATATTGGCCACTGATAGTAACTATGCAGTGATAGCAATGGGCTACAGAGGGCATGTCACCCTGGCCATCTGTCCAATATATACTTGCATGCACACAGTGCACCTCTACCATGTTCCCCAATGGATACCTGCACCACCTATAGTGCCTTCACATGTGACTCACAACAGACATACCATGCTTGACAACATGCTTACAACTGCTTTACAGTGCCTTAATCACTCTGTATCCATCAGCCCTTGTTCTGCCTAGCAACAAAACAAACAACTTCTACTAGTCTTGAACCCAGAACCATGCACACCATAGCCAAAACAGTTTATCTCTAAGCCACCTCTGATATGCATAACTCTGCTGTATTCACAAACATATCATCCGGCCCAGTCATTCAACAGTACAGAGTATGTATTCTAACATGCAGATGTATGTGTGTGTGAAAATATATTAATATCTACACAGATACAAACGTATGTATGTGTATATATATATATATATATATATATATATATATATATATATATATATATATATATATATATATATATATATATATATATATATATATATATATATATATATAAAATATTATTTATATATATAGAGAGAGAGAGCGAGTGAGAGAGGGATATATATATATATATATATATATATATATATCCACATAAGTGTAAGCAGATATTTATATCTATATAGGTATATATGGACATACATCTGTAGATAAGGTGGGAACATAACAGAAACATATATGTCCATATGTACCATGAATGGAGTTGACAGGCACAAACAACATACGTCATGCACGAATAGGTATTCCCCCCACAGCAAAACATGTCTGACCTGCAATATACTACCAACTGTTGCAGATCCCATAACCAGGACCTTACACAACGAGGCCACAAGCTGTTAACAGTACCCCATCCCACCTGTATGATGTCAGGCTGGTATCAGTAACATATCATGCAGTACAGTCAGGCTCATAATGACTCCCATTTTGCAGTCATCTGTTACCTTTGTTAGTCAGAGTCCTGTACTGTTGGTCTGTACTAAGGAGATGTAGACTTCAAACAACACTGGTCCCAGGACTGAACCCTGAGATACTCCACCTGTCACTTGTCTCGGGATGGATTTGGAGACAGTTACACCTACAGTTTGGGTTCTGTCAGTAAGCCATGTGGCAAACCATCGAGTGGCATAGGGATGTATGGCTGGATTAGTGTGTTAATCTATGTTTCCAGACTGGTGTATGGTATTGAAGGGCTTGCCAAGGTCCACATAGGCGTTGTGGACTGCCTTACCTTCTTCATCAGCTATGCAGACTGAGTCAAAGCAGGCAATCCATTTCAAGAAGCAAGACTGGCCCTCCATGAGCCCAGTCTGTGTGGGGTCCAGTGTTTGAGGGTTGCCAATGTCTGTGTTCCAAACTTTCCCGATAATACATTCCATGGCCATGCAGATCAGGCTCTTCACACTGATGTGACAGTAGTTCCAGGGATCCAAGGTGGGTCTCCCATTGTGGAGTGGGATAACTGCAGCTGTGTGCCATGGATGATGTATTCTTAGCTGTGGATAGTGCGGTTTCTGCCTGTGTGGCCATGATTACTGGCCAATGGAACTCTGTTCATATTGCCATTGGCCCTTTTGGGGGTGAGAGGGGGTGATTGTGGCACTAAACCAATCCACCAGGATATTGGCACAATCTGTGGGAGCAATCTATGTAATGCCATTCTGTCATAGCTCAGAGCACGTCTCAGCATTGCCTGTTAGGTTCAGGGCATAACTATAGAATGGTGTGTGGTTGTCTGTGGAATCTGTGGTGATTTTAGTTACATAACCAGCTTTGGAGGATTTCACGGGGGATCTCAACATATTACTGTGGCTGGTAAGGAAGTTATTTGCATCCTTGGAGTATCCTTTTTGCTTCAACAGTGTCTACCTTCTGTTGTATACTCTGTTAATGGCAGGAAACCACCAGCGTGGCTTGCTTATTTGGGAGGTGAGCATTGTGGTTCCATGTGGGATGTCAGGAATCATGTACAAGTGGATGTGCTCATACAGTACCTTAGTACAGGATTCATATGTAGAGCTGTCAGCTCCTGTTTCCATGGGTGTCACAAATATTGTCACTTCTGCCTTATGTAGCATGAAGCTGGCTTTGGGGAGATCTTTTATGGACAACTGTATATACATTCCTTTCACATGTTCACTTTGATTAGTCTATACTGGGATTATTATGGTGAAACCTCAGTCTCATGTACTGTTGTGATGGCTTAGTGGTTAGTTATTGTGACTATAATGTACAGTGTCCTGGGTTCATGACCTGCAAATGTGGGGTATATTTGTCCGGCCCGGACAGTGATTAATGCATACAGACTAATTGTGGAAATTAGGTTAGTCACACTTAATGCAATTCAAATGCCCTACATTGGCAATCCTGCTGATGTCAATCACTGGGGTGTACACCTTTGTGGAAAAGAATACTCCAGCAATCTCTGTGGTGCATGCTATAGCAGTGAAATACTGTAGTGTGATATAGAACTCTTGTATGGGTGCTAGTCTCACACATGGGAGTTGTGGGTTCTTTGGTGTCTGTTCCTATACCTGTGTAGAGAGTGCTGCAAGTTTGGCTAATCACACTCACTACAATTCATTAGCCCTACTTTGGCAATCCTGCTGATGTCACCCACCTAGAAATACACCTCTGGGACTGTTGTAACCAAGTAATCTCTGTAGCGTGTCCTGTCATTGCATAATGCTGTAGTGTAATAAACTAGTTTGGTAGGTGTTCTAATGCCTGACTTGCCAACTGTGTGTGTGTGTGTGTGTGTGTGTGTGTGTGTGTGTGTGTGTGTGTGTGTGTGTGTGTGTGTGTGTGTGTGTGTGTGTGTGTGTGTGTGTGTCTGTCTGTCTGAGAAGGGAACAATGTTGTTTAGAGTACTCACACTCCTTACAATTCATATACTCAACTTTGGCAAGGCTGCTGATTTCACCCACCTAAAAATACACCTCTGGGAGTGCTGTAACCAAGTAACTTCTGTAATGTATCCTGTAACTGTGTAATGCTGTAGTATGATAAACTAGTTTGGTAGGTGTACTAATCCCAGACTTGTCAGCTGTGTGTGTCTGTTTGCCTGAGAAGGGAGCAATGCTTTGTAAAGTACCTACAATTCATATACTCAACTTTTGCAAGGCTGCTGATGTCACCCACCTAGAAATACACCTCTAGGACTAGAGTAACCCAGTAATCTCCGTAGTGCATCCTGTAACTGCATAATGCTGTAGTGTGATAAACTAGTTTGGTAGGTAGGACAGGTCTGGTTTCAAAGAAAAATACCTAATTCATCTTTACTAGCTTTAACTATTCCTACAAGATATCACAGACTTGCCAGCTATGTGTGGGTGTGTGTGTGTCTGTCTGCCTGAGAAGGGAGAAATCGATTTTAGAGTACTCACACTTCTTAAAATCCATATACCCAACTTTGGCAAGGCTGCTGATGTCAGACACCTAGAAATACACCTCCTGGAATACTGTAACCAAGTAATCTCTGTAGCGCGCCGGATGACTGTGTACTGTTGGAGTGTGATTTAAACCTGTGGTAGGGTTCCATCCACAACCATAGCAGTTATGCATGTTTTGTGTGTGTTTCAATGTCTATAGGGAGCAATGCAATATAATCCACTCACTCACAGGACATTTACAATGCCCTACTTTGGTAATCCTGCTGATGTAATTCCTTGTCAAATATACCTTTGGGGAATAAGCTTCCTACAAATCCCTGTGGTGCATCCTATAACATCTTCATGCAGTAGTGTGATATAGATCTTGGTCATGGGTTCTATACCCACACAAGTCAGTTGTGGATGTTTTGTATGTGTCTCACTGTTTTATGAGCAATGCATTTTAGGCTACTCACTTTCAGAAAATTTGAAATGCCCTACTTTGGTAAACCTGCTGATGTCATTGCTTGTGAAATACACCTTTGGGGATGGGGTAGCCCAGTAATCTGGTTAGCGCATGCTATAACTGTGTAATGCTGTAGTGTGATAAACTAGTTAGGTAGGAGCTCTATTCCAAAACATGGCAGGTGTGTGTGCATGTGTTCATCAGTCATATCCTGTGTGGAGGTGGCTGTGAGTGTCTATCCACTGGACATGTTGAGTAGTGGGTTTTGTAGTTTTCATATATGGTAGCCATATTATATGTCACAATGTTCACCTCACAAGGATTACAGATTTAAATCAGCCAAGAGACTGAGTTGGCAAGCCATACCCCTACATCTGGCAAAAGGCCTGGTGAACAAAGTAAGCAACCCTACTATTACCCAGAATACGGTCTGAACCCATGTGTCATACACAAACACACTTGCCTAGAAAAACCCTGCTGTGTTGCTAGTACCCTGTACATTGTTGACAGATAGTAAGCATGGTGTGATTGCAGTGGGCTGCAAAGGGCATGGCACCCTGTCCACCAGTACAATAGATGCATAATTGCAGATAATGCGCCTTCACTATGTTCCCCACTGGACGCCTGCAACATATGTGGTGCACTCAAATGTGATCCACAAAGGACATACAATGCCTTACACACATGCCCTGTATGGACAGATGCCACTGACACCAGGGAATACCTGTGTGACGACCGTGCCCTGGCCCAGCAATCAAGGAGCCTCAATCCTCTCCACTAACACCAGGGAGGTTATCTCCTAAAAGAGGAAAGGATGACTAATGCACACAGTAAAGTACAATTTCCCTTATGTGCACACAGAGATCACAGTCAGTCTGGGGCTGGCTGCTCCCTTGCTCACCAGATCCCCAATAAGACTCCCCACTGGAACAGCTATAGGGTCCAGGTCTCAGCCTAACTGGGCAAGCTAGAACCTAGAGTACCCTCTCTGTCCAACCAATGCTTTGTGTCCCTGCCAAATAGCTGACACAACACACACACACTTTGGCATAAGTATTTATACACTTTACAGACACTCCTGGGAAAGGCTGACACAGATTCTCCAGCTGTGCCCCTTTACCCAGACTATACAGTAGTAATTACTGCCACCACCCAGTTAATAATATCAGCTACTAAAACGCCCTTACAAGGGTGTCCAATTATTACTGTGCAACATTAATATCTAATGGTAAATTGACTATACAGTCTAAGGCTTATCAGAGTGGCCTAATACACTAAACTCTATATAAATATGCAATGTACTCTAGAGCTTATCTCTACACAAAGCAGCCACAGGTAGAAGGTTTTAAAAATATTTAATAATAAATAATTAAAACTCAAGACAAAACTACTATACCACAGAGATATCTAAGAGTTCACAGATCACACAGAAACTTAAAATAATACAGTAGGACAGGTCTGGTTTCAAAGAAAAATACCTAATTAATCTTTACTAGCTTTAACTATTCCTACAAGATATCACACTGCTAAAAACTTACATGTGAGCATAAGCACAGTGCTGATAAGTTAGATGTCCAGATCAAAATGCTTGAGGTCGCTTGTGAGAAATAGAATTTAAACATTACTAACAAACATGTCTCTAAGGCCCTCCCAAAATTACATCATTTTTGACACTTAGGTTTTTCCCGGTATTCATATTGCATCATCTTAACACCTGGTCTGAGTTCTCAGGCCACAAACTGCATTATTTAGCAATCTAACACCTGCACAGAAGCTTACAACAATAGAAGACATTTCACATGTATATACTAACAGAAACTAAAGCAATAAAGCACCTTCCATATCTATATTATAGTCATAAACTTTAGCCTAAAACAATGGGCATGAAATCTTCATCCAGCCGCCCTCGTTCCGAATTCTAACATGAAAGGATACAACATGCTTCACTGGGGCAGTAGAGTGCAATGTTGTCACATATTTTGCAGTTCCATATTTCAGTGTTTTCCTACATTTAAAAACACAAGCCTGTATTTTACATTTATTTATACAGTTGATAGAATTATATATCAAACTCTATTTGACTAGACTGGCAGCCTACGCCCATCTCTCCCCAATCATCACATCTCTTCCCCCATGGGGAACTCAAGCAGGTTTTTCAAGTACCCCCTGAGAAACATCGCTTGAGAGTGTCAGGTCTTTCTGGGTGTACCTCACCCTATTCCCCATCTTGAGGGCCCATCTGCATTGGCATTGCTATTCCCACTGCGGTACTGCACTGACGTATCATACGCTTGCAACCCCATGCTCCATCTTACCAGCTTGGCATTTTGTTGACTGGCTCTGTTTAACCATGTTAGAGGGTTGTGATCTGTCATCACAGTGAATTATTTTCCATACAGATAAGGCTGAAGTTTTTGTAGTGCCCACACTATGGCTAGACATTCCTTTTCTACCGCTGCATAGCATTCCTCCCTGGGTTGGAGCCTAAGACGGAGATAAACCATTGGGTGCTCTTCTCCCTCTGAAGAAATCTGGCTAAGTACAGCCACCACCCCATAGTTTGAAACATCCACCTGCACAAATTATTTGCTATAGTCTGGACTGGCTAACACAGGGGGTCCTCTCAAAGCTTCCTTAAGCTTCTGAAATGCCTGCTCACCTGCTGGGGTCCACACTACCTTATCTGGCCTGTTCTTCCTTGTCAGGTCTGTGAGGGGAGCAGCTATGGTACTATAATTGAGAACAATCTTTATGTAGTACCCTGCTGTCCCTAAGAATGCCCTCACCTGCTTTTTGGTAACAGGTGCAGGCCATGCCTGAATAGCTTCCACTTTTGCAGGTTCTGGCCTTATCTTACCACTCCCCACTCTATGTCCTAGGTAGGAGACCTCTGCCATACCCACCTGACATTTGTTCGGCTTACTGGTCAACCCTGCCCTCTGTAGTCTGCCCAGCACCTCCCTGACATGCTGAAGGTGCTCCTGCAAGGAATGGCTGTAGATAGCAATATCATCCATGTAAGCAAGGGCAAACACTCCTGCTCCTGCTAAGATATGATCTACCAGCCTCTGGAAAGTCGCTGGGGCATTCTTCATCCCAAAGGGCATCTTTGTGAACTCATATAAGTGAAAAGGAGTCACAAAGGTTGACTTCTCTCTAGCACTGGGAGTCAAGGGCACCTGCTAGTAACCCTTCGTAAGATCAATGGTTGTAAGATACTTAGCCCCACCCAGCTGCTCTAGGTCCTCATCTGTCCTAGGCATGGAGTACGCATCTGACTCTGCATGACTATTTAATTTCCTGTAATTCACACAGAACCTGGTGCTGCCATCCTTCTTTGGCACCAACACCACTGGTGAGGCCCAGGGACTGTTGGACTCTTGAATCACCCCTAGTTTCAACATCTTTTGTGCCTCTTCCCTCAGAGTCTGACTCTCTCAGGCACCCTATAAGGGGCCTGCCTGATAGGCCTTTGGGGTCCTGTATCCACCTGTTGCTGCACCAGGTGGGTGCTCCCTGATTTCCCGGTGAACATGCCCCCAAACTCCTGCAACACTGCTCGGATCTCTCGAACCTGGGTAGGAGATAACTGCTGGGACATTACTACCCCTTCCATCGTGGTGTCAGCCTGAGCCTCACTGAGGAGATCAGTCACAAGATCTCTCTCAGACTCCTCCTGCAATCCACTGCAAATGCTCAGCACAAGGGCCTCCCTATCATGGTAAGGTTTCATCATGTTAACATGGTACAATTTGTGCCCCTGCCATCTGCCTAGCACTTCCACAATGTAGTTAACCTCACTTACCATTCTTACCAACTTATAGGGTCCCTCCCAAGCTGCTTGCAACTTGTTGTGTCTGACAGGAATGAGAACCATCACCTGCTGCCCTACAGCATAGTCTCTAGCTTGAGCATTCCTGTCATACCACACCTTTTTCTGTTGTTGGGCTTCTGCCAGGCACTCCTGGGCCAGGTCCATGAGTTCCCTGAGCCTTGTCCTGAGGTTCAGGACATGTGCCACAACAGACTCCTTGTGAGACTCACACTCACCTTCCCACTAATCTCGAATTAAATCTAGAGGTCCCCTCACCCTATGCCCGTACAGCAACTCACAGGGTGAAAAACCTGTGGATTCCTGGGGAACCTCTCTGTAAGCAAACAACAGATGTGGCAAATATTTGTCCCAATCCCTTTTAAACTGATCTGCAAATGCCCATAGCATGGACTTGATTGTAGAGTTTAACCTCTCAACAAGACCATTAGTCTGGGGATGGTAGGGGGTGGTCTTCATGTGCTTCACCCCACAGGACTTCCACAGACAAGCCAGCAGGTCTGACATAAAATTGGCACCTCTGTCAGATAGTATTGCCTTTTGGAAACCTACCCTGCTGAAAATCTCTAGCAAAGGATTTGCCACCTTCTCTGCCTCAATGGAGGACAAAGCCACTGTCTCAAGGTATCGTGTAGCATAATCTACAATCAATAGGATATACTTTTTTCCTGTGGAACTTGGGGTACTGAGAGGACCCACAATATCCATAGCTAGCCTCTGAAATGGCTCCTCAATCACAGGCAAAGGCATCAAAGGAGCTCTAACCTTGTCTCCTTCCTTGACTACCTTTTGGCACTGCTCACAGGTCCTGCAGTACCCTGTTACATCTCTGGAAATTCCAGGCCAATAAAAGTTTTGCATAATACACCTCTTTGTATGTTTTATACTCATATGACCTGCAAAGGGAATATCATGGGTTATGGCTAGAAGCACCAGATGGTAAACTCTAGGCACTACCAACTGCTGTACTCTCTTACCTTCTAGCCCTCCCTCAGGGGTCTACTCTCTGTACAGTAACCCTTTGTTCCAGTATGCAGATTCCCCCTTCCCTTGAGAATCAGGTGCCTCCCTAGCTACCTGCTTCAGGCCTTGCATTGTAGGGTCTGAGAGCTGAGCTTGTCTCAAGTCTCTCCTTGTGACCCTTCCCAGCTCCCCTTCCACTGGAAGTCTAGCATCCTCTGACAGCGGTGCCTCACTGTCAGCCTGGGTACTACTACACACCTCTTCCTTTGCGGCTCACATTCAGTCTCACTGCTAAGGGTAGCTCACTTCCTGAAGTAACCACCTCAGCAGTCCTGGCTGCAAGTATGCAGTCTGCCTGGGTCTCCCCCAGGCTACCAGACCCACATGTTTGTTTCTTAGCTTCACTGCATGTAACTACATAAGTACATAGTACTGCCTCATCCAAATTCTTCCCTCTCAGGACATCTGCAGGATGGTAGTTCCATACCCCTGTTGTTTCAAGACAACACATTGTTGGCATTTTTTCTTTCCCACTTACTGGCTTCCTCACCTTTGGTTCCCCACCTTGCCTCCGTAGACAGCTGTATGCCACATGGCCCCACTGTTTGCATTCAAAACATTTAACCCTAGCTCCTGGACATATACCTGGACTAGTGGCTTCCCCTGCTACTGGTGGATTCTGTTGGGGCAGTCTGTGGTGCCCACCATGGGTTCCTTTAGTCCCATGAGCAGTACTGGGGGTCCCTTTCCTGTGCAGGGCTGCCCTGCTTGCTAGGTATAGGTCTCCCTTCTTCCTGAACTCTTCTGAAGTAGCACACTGTCTATCAGCTAACCAGATCCTCGTGTCCTCAGGGAAAGTGCTAAGGACTTGTTCCCTTACCAAAAGGTTTGCCAGCCCTTCAAAAGTGGTGACCTGACATCCACTCACACAGCTATGAAAATAAGTGCTCAATTCAACAACATATTCACATACAATTTAATCTGCCTTGCGTCTACGCTCACAAAAATTTTTCCTATACATTTCAGGTGTTAGCTTAAAACATTCTAACACATGTCTTTTTACAACAGTATAATCAATACAGTCAGTGTCATGCATTTTTGCTAAAGAAGTTACAGCTTTACCATGGAGTAAGGGGGTCAGGAACCATACCCAGAGCCTTTGGTCAACTTCATACTGTTTACATACCCGCTCAAACATATGAATGAAGATATCAAAATTATCCACCTCTTTGAGCTGTGGAAGAAATTTACTGACCTTTTGTGCTTCTGGGGTCCAGTTACTCCCTTCCCCATTACCTCCATGACTCTGGCAAAGAGTCAACATTTCTCTCTCATGCTTTCTCTGACATTCCTGTTCTTCAGCTTCTAGGCTCCTCATTCTCTCAGCTGCTTCCAGTTCCATACGCCTGGCCTCCAACTCAAGTCTCTTTACCTCCAGCTGAATTTTTAAGTCCACTGCAGAAAGGTTGAGCTGTCCATTCTCCGAGAATATTGTATCTCCACTGTCAGTCTGATTATCCTCTAGGCTGTTGTTTTCTGATGCAGCTGTAACCAAGGCTGCAATCAGGTCTGCCTTAGTCAGGTTTCCATGCACCAGCCCCCTAGCCTGGTACATCTCCGCCAGCTGGCTCTTTGTCAGCTTTCCATACTCTTCTGCTGACATGCTGCCTGCTCACCCTGACTAACACTAAGCTAACAAAAGAAATAAACAATTGTGATCTGAACTCTTGGTATACACTGCATGGCTGTTTTAGAGTACAAAACACTTTTAAAGATCACTGTACATAAGCCACAGGAATTCACTCTACCAACACCACTACAAGCCAATTAGTATATGAAGTAGATCCCACCACTGCCAAACACTTGTGACAACCGTGCCCTGGGCCAGCAATCAAGGAGCCTCAATCCTCACCACTAACACCAGGGAGGTTGTCTCCTAGAAGAGGAAAGGATGACTAATACACACAGTAAAGTGCAATTTCTCTTAAGTGCACACAGAGATCACAGTCAGTCTGGGGCTGGCTGCTCCCTTGCTCACCAGATCCCCAAGAAACTCCCCACTGGCACAGTTGTAGGGTCCAGGTCTCAGCCTACCTGGGCAAGCTAGAACCTCCAGTACCCTCTCTGTCCAACCAGTGCTTCGTGTCCATGCCAAGTAGCTGACACAACACACACAAACACACACACACTTTGAGATAAATATTTATACACTTTACAGACACTCCTGGGAATGGCTGACACAGATTCCCCAGCTGTGCCCCTTTACCCAGCCTATATGGTAGTAATTACTGCCACCACCCAGTTAATAATATCAGCTACTAAAAGGCCCTTAAAATGGTGTCCAGTTATTACTGTGCAATATTAATATCCAATGGTAATGTGACTATACAGTCTAAGGCTTATCAGAGTAGCCTATTACAATAAACTCTATATAGATATGCAATGTACTCTAGAGTTTATCTCTACACAAAGCAGCCACAGGCAGAAGGTTTTAAAAATATTTAATAGTAAATAATTAAAACACAAGACAAAACTACTACACCACAGAGATATCTAAGAGTTCACAGATCACACAGAAACTTAAAATAATACAGTAGGACAGGTCTGGTTTCAAAGAAAAATACCTAATTAATCTTTACTAGCTTTAACTATTCCTACAAGATATCACAGTGCTAAAAACTTACATGTGAGCATAAGCAGAGTGCTGATAAGTTAGATGTCCAGATCAAAATGGTTCAGGTCTCTTGTGAGAAATAGAATTTAAACATTACTAAAAAACATATCTCTAAGGCCCTCCCAAAATTACATCATTTTTTACACTTAGGTTTTTCCCAGTATTCATATTGCATCATCTTAACACCTTGTCTGAGTTTTCAGGCCACAAACTGCATTAATTAGCAATCTAACATCTGCACAGAAACTTACAACAATAGAAGACATTTCACATGTATATACTAACAGAAACTAAAGCAATAAAACACCTTCCATATCTAAATTCTAGTCATAAACTTTAGCCTAAAACAATGGGCATGAAATCTTCATCCAGCCACCCTTGGGCCAAATTCTAACATGAAAGGATCCAACATGCTTCACTGGTCCAGTAGAGTGCAATGTTATCACATATTTTGCAGTTCCATATTTCACAGTGTTTTCCTACATTTAAAAGCACAAGCCTGTATTTTACATTTATTTATACAGTTGATAGAATTATATATCAAACTCTACTTGACTAGGCTGGCAGCCTTTGCCCATCTCTCACCAGTCGTCACAACCTGTATCATGCTATCAATGCAGGTGCAGGGTCAACCTGCTGTCTATTATCTGGTCCTTCCACACCAGATCAGGAGTGGCACATCTGATGATAACAGTCTGTGTACATAACATGTGCCAGGCAAACCAGGTACACTTAAACATGTCACTGTATATTAATGTGGGACATGCATATCCCAGGCAATGTCCATGTCAAGGACTATCAAACACAGACATGGCATGCATTGCAAAGCAATGGCCACACACAATAGTAACCAGGATGACAGGACAGTTAATACAATACCCATCTGTGTGGGACATTGCAGACACTACATCCTTGAACCACACTGCAGACCATAGTCAGGTGTCCTGATGCCAAGAATTACCCCTCACCCAGTCTTGTGCAGCCATCTTGCACAGCCAACCACTACACACCCATGAAGCAATGCACACATGCATGTCAGTACTGGCACCTTGTATCTGCGTGTGAGTTATGATGTTCCCAGCAACAGTCACACCCAGTATAACTCCCATTGGCATACTGATTGATGTCAGACACGTTCACATGCCCTAGCCCATAGAACCTTCGGATAACCTCTGTGGTGCATGTAATACCTGTGCATTACTGTAGTATAGCAAACTAAGTAGTTAGGAAGTGTATTTGTGAGCCTGCCAAAGTGTGCCAATGTGTCTGAGTCCCTTATAGAGTGTGGCTGTGTTGACAATGACATCTGTTCATGTGTACAGCCATGTGTGCTACACCTAATGTATATCTATTGTATCTCTGTTGTAGATGTCACTCACCAGCACACATATATGTTTTTACAGCACCCCAACATGTTAGCTATGTGGCACATGGAGTAACTGCATGCACTTGTAATAGTAATGGCTATCCAGTCAGGGGTTTGAACTCCTGTACTGGTAGGTGTGTGACAGAAGATGCTTAGGTTTTAGTCTCCCAGCCCTTCTCTGATGTACTTTGCCTCTGTCTGTCCCTCCCACACACTCTCTGGTGGATGTGGAGATGTACACCTGCTCAGCAGCAGCTTGTGTTTTGTAAGTGATGGTCATGATCAGATGATGGCCTCTGCATCTATTGCAGTCCTCCTCTAGCTGATTGCATGTGGAACAGCTGTCGTGACATTCCCATAGCCAATTGCATGGAAACACAGTACAATATCTAGGAACATCATGTTGGTGTTTGCCCATGACAGTCGCTGTGAGTGGAACCTGGATCTGGTGTTTGGTAAACAGCATCACAGATGAAATCTGGATAGTCCTCAAACAACATACACTGTGGAAAATGGCCTAAAGACAGGAGGGTGATGTGCCAGACATGACTACAGCATGTAAGTGTAGCTATGCTTCATTCAGACTACTGCCAGTTTAACAGGTTATGTGTGGTAATGACTAGTCTGCATGTTTTAATAACTGACAACACAGTGTTCTGTTTGTGATGAAACCCCCATCTGTAGGGTCATCAGTGGACTGGTCAGTGTGTGGAACCATTTGTTTCTTGTGTTACTCAAAGAACACACATCTGTGAACTGCAGAAGTATAGTGTGAGGATTGCAGTCAGTACACGGTGGCAATGATGAGAGTTACTGACATCGCATCCCTGATTGGACATACGTCACATGAAACAGTGGTATGACAGTCACTGTCTGAGGTTATTACAGTGACATGCCAATAATGGGCCACTGTTCATAGCTGCAGTCACAAGTCATCTACACTTTTGACAGATGTCATGCAGTATATATGCATGTGTTCTGCTCCCTCTGCAAATGTATGACATCTGTTGTCTTGGATTAATGGCAATATCTATGCATGCTGTCATAAGTAATCCTGAATGCTGTTGACTATGACTAAGCCTTATCTGTGTTAAAACTGCAACACCATAAGGCTGTATGGGATTGGAGGTCCTGGTGGAACCACCTGTCCCACTTCAGCTGGCCAACGCACCGGGCACCAGTACGTCTGGGGCCCAGCCTTGGACCTCCACCTCTGTTGGCTCTGCACCACCTTCGGGTGGAACAACCACTGAGAATGGGGTTTGTCCCCTTTGGGAGCAGGTCCAGACAGGAACTTTTCAGCCATCATATGGTCCAGGCCGTGGTGCGTAGGGAGCTCAATAAGGGGTTTTGAGCCCAGTTACACCAGTTTGAGGGCAGAGTGGCACAATTAGAGGGTGAGTCTGCTCCTCCTAGACAGCCCCCAGCACAGCCACTTTTCGGGCTGTGAAAGCACAGTGGTGGCTGCCATGGGTGGGGACCTCCATCCCACTATTTCCATTTGGGGGGGTCATGGGCTTGTGACTGCCAAACACCCCTCCCCGTCCAAGGTGTTTCCACCCACATGTGTCATATACCACCCCTGTATGCTGTCTTGTCTGTCATTCTACCCAACCTATCCTCCATGAGCATACCTACTCTCCTTCCCCAACATCCCACTCTCACCTTACAAAAATGGAAACATAAGGCCAATGTGTTCCCAGAACAACTTTTGCCCCATACATAGCTGTCCATTTCACACATGTGTCCACTGGACACATGTAACCTTTTTAATTTGCATCACAACATACTACTGTTGTCCTCACCCCTCTTTCAGGCACACAATGCTGGTATGCACATGACTCCTAAAGGTTCTAGGTACATGTGATGCAGATGACCCCACTGTACACATGACACTACCGGTCTCTCTATGGTTACCCCATTTAACGTTTTAAAGATGATGATGTTGCACACAGCACCTTGCAAGAGTACTGTTCTCACATAATGATTGGACAGGAACTGTTTTGTTAATGTAAAGAAAATGCTCAAAGTAATGTATTTGGGCAATGTACAAATGTTTGCATGTATTAATGACACATGTTTGTCTAAGGGAGTTTTGATATTACATAGGACAACACCACTACTTAATACAGGAGTTGCTGGTGTTTTCCTTTTCATTCTTTTTTAATGCTTTGTTGTCACGTGGTTTGTTCTTGATATATTTATATATATCTATATCTATGTATGTATATATAGATCTGGACATGAACACACACATGCATACATCTACATAATGAAATACATTTCCTATACTGTTGAATGACTGTGCTGCATGGTATGTCTGTGATAACATCAGATGTCTGTATATCTGCCATGGCTTAGTGGTAAATCACATTGGCTGTGGTGTGCAGGGTCCTGGTTTCGAGCCATGCAGACACCGTTTATTTTGTTGCTGGGCAGAACAAGGGCCATTGGATACAGACTGATTAAGGCACTTTTAAGCAGTTGTGAGCGGGTGTGCATGGGTTTGTGCGATGGTAAGCAGTGGTTACATTTGGATACAGTTCATAGGTTCATAGGTTCATACTAGGCTATCTGCCCTGGGGCATTTATAAGCCTAGCCCAATTGTGTTTGGCTTACACCACCCCTTGATTTGAGTATACTGTGCCCTTTTTAAAGTTTAGTTTACTGTGCCTCTGTCTAATAGTGACATGGAAGTAATCCCCGGGACAGACCTGTGATCCCCCATCCATTCATCAAGATTGTTCTTGAAGAGAGTCAGTGAGGTGCTCTGCCTAACATGAATTGGAATTATATTCCAGAGCGAAGGGAGCCTCTGGGTTATGAATCTGTCCCTCCAGCATGTTCTATTTATTTCTGTGCTGAGGTTCAAGTCCCTTGAGCGCGTGGCTCTAAGGGATTTAGATTTACTGAGGTGGAGCATGTCCATTAATTCTGGGTTGGACATAGCTTTATATGTCAGGCATAGATCGCCTCGAAGTAGGCGGTATGCAACTGAGTAGAGCTGGAGTTTTTTTAACTGAGCAGCATATGGCATCTGTTTGAGTCCCTTGATCCTCCTGGTGAGGTACTTTTGGGGTCTTTCTAATTGCTGCAGGTGTCGGGTAAGGTACATCCCAAAGGGGGCATTGTATTCTATGATAGGCCTGATGAGGGATGAATAAAGGGGCACGATTACCTCTCTTGATCTAGATGTGAATCCTTTCATGATGAGGTGGGCTATGTAGAAAGTCTTTCTAACCACTTTGGCAATGTGGTTGTCAAAGGAGAGATTGCTATCAACTTGGGTCTCCAGATCCCTAATTACTTTCTCTGTACTTAATGGCTTACCACCTATGTGGTAATTTGTGGGCACATTGTTTTTGCCAAAGGGTATGACTATACACTTTTTGGCATTTAGCTTTAGACTATGGCTCTGGCACCAGTTATCCGTCTCTGCGAGACCTTTTTGAAGGATGTTTGTGTCAGCTGGTGAGTCGATTATGGCACCCAGTTTGCAGTCATCTGCGAACTTCATGAGCCATAGTCCTCCCACGTTGGCCTGTACCTCAGAAAAGTAAATACCGAACAAGAGAGGTCCCAGGACAGAACCTTGTGGGACGCCACTTGTGACCGGTTTCGAGTCTGACATGGCTCCAGCAACTCTGACTCTGTGGGTTCTGTCTTTGAGCCAGTTTGTGACCCATCTTGTGACATAGGGGTTTATATTTAGGCTAGATAGCTTATCTATGATGCCTGAACGGGGTATTGTGTCAAATGCCTTTGCGAGGTCCAGATAGGCTGTGTGGACTACCTTCCCTTCAACTATGGCCTTGGTGACTGTTTTGAAGAAGTCGACCAGGTTCAAAAGGCAAGATCTGCCCTTGACAAAGCCAAATTGGTTAGGATCTATTGTCTGTAGGTCCCCAATGTCTTTGTTTATGGGTTCCATGATGATCCTCCCCATAGCCTTGCAGACTAGGCTAGTCAGGCTTATGGGGTGATAGTTTCCAGGGTCTGTAAAGGCGCCACCTTTGTGGAGTGGGACCACTGTTGCTGTACACCATTCTTTGGGCACATATCCTGTAGTGAGGCTGAGATTGTACAGCAGTTTTACTTGATGGATTAGTTCTTCTTGGAGTTCATGTAGGACGCAACCCGGGATGCCATCTGGTCCCATGGAAGCAGTGTTTTTTGCTTTGGAGAGGACGGCCTTCACCTGAGCATCAGAGATGTATGGGAGACTGCACTGTGCCGGGATAGATACTTGCTCTTTTGGGGGGGAGGGGGGGGGTTGTACTGAACCCGTCTGCCAGGATATTGGCGATGTCTGTGGGTTCAGTGTATTTTTTGTTGTTTAGAATCAACTCAGAACAAGTCTGGGAGTTGCATCCCAGGTTCCTAACATAACTGAAAAAAGCCTTATGATTGTCTTTAGTGTCCTGTGCAATTTTTCTTTCGAAGCTGTCCTTGGAGGATTTTATGAGGGATCGTAATTTTTTGCTAGTACTGATCAGAGTTGCCTTCCCTTTTAGGGATTTTGCTCTATCATGTAGTAGCTTCCTCCTTCTGTTGTACAGTTTATTTATGGCTGGGGTCCACCAGACTGGATGCCTGCCTTTGGATGATTGGGTCTTGATTTTGTTTGGGATAGCATGATTCATGCATTCCTGGAGATGTCCCTAGAATGCGTTTATATAGGATTCTGCAGTTTGGGCCATAGTTTCCACTGGCCCTGGGGCCTTGAAGGATTCCACTTTGGTTTTGAGATGTGTGAAGTTTGCTTTTGAGAAGTTTTTCACTGTGGTTTTCTGGGCTGGGGGTGGGGTCGGGATGTGGATATCCAGTGAAATTAATTTATGGTCTGATCTTACCAATGAGGGATATACTTCTGGTATGGAGCATAGCGTCCCCATGTTGGTAATGATCAGGTCTAGTATGTTTTCCCCTCTTGTGGGAGTGGTGACTAGTTGTTCTATAGCATTTGAGTTTATAAATTCCAGGAACCTTTGGGCTAAGGTGCTGGGGCTTGAGTAATGCCCCCAGTCTATGTTTGGGTAGTTGAAGTCACCCAATATAATGGTGTTTGGAGAGATCTTCATGTTCTCCAATGTTTTCAGGAAAGCCGAGTGGGATTCCTGACTTTGAGAGTGTGGTCTGTAGGATGCTATAAACTGAAAAGCAGTCTTGCCCACTGTCAGTTGCACATGGATGGTCTCCGATACTTCGTGCAATGCCACTAACCTGGAGGTGTGGATATCCTTGATAAATATGGAAACTCCCCCTCCTTTTGAGGTTCGGTCCGGGTTTTGGGGCCGAAATCCATGATATGAGGTATAACCTAGTAGTGCTGGGGTGCTCTCTGGAGCCTTGAACCAGGTTTCTGTCACTGCACAGATATTGATGTTCTCCATATTGAGGAGAGCTTCGAGTGCATGCATCTTGAGGTTAAGACTTCTGGCGTTTAGCAGCATTACCCTTAGTTTCTTGTTCCTTGTGCTGTCTATGGAGTTACCTCCTTGATTGCTTAACCTGTGTAGGCAGTGCTTACCCCCATGCAAACAGGCTGAAACCTGCTCACTGCTGCTTAAAAGAGCTTACTCACGCTTACCCCCATGCTAATTTCTTTAAAAGAAAAGAAAAAAAGGGTGAGAGGAAAGTGGTAAAAAAGGGGCACAAAGACAGAAAGACAGTAGGCAAGGTAGCTAGGGATGTGCAGGAAGGGTGTAGGGAAGGTCCATAGCTGTCCATTTCTTCTACAGCAACGGCTGTGCATATGCAACAAATTTGGCAGTACATTTGGACACTCACAATCCTGAGAGAGGGGTGAGGACAACAATAGTATATTGTGATGCCAGTTAGAAACATTTACATGTGTCCAGTGGACATGTGTGCGAAATGGACAGCTATGTATGGGGTGTGCTTTTTTTTGCGGGAACAGCTTGCCCTTTCTTCTTTTATTTTTAGGTGAGAGTGGAATGTTGGGGAAGGAGAGTAGGTATGATCAGGGAGGATAGGTTGGGTAGGATGACAGACAAGACAAACAAGACGCTTACAGGGGCGGTATATGACACATGTGTGAGGGAACACCTTGGAAGAGGAGGGGTGTTTAGAAGTTGCAAGCCCATGAGCCCACAAATGGATACAGTGGGACTGAGGTCCCCACCCATGGGCAGTCACCACTGCACCTTCACAGCCCAGAAGGTGGCTGTGCTGGGGGCTGTGTAGGAGGGGCAGGCTCACCCTCTAGTTGTGCCACTTGGCCCTGAAGCTGGCGTAGGTGGTCTCAAATCTCCCTGTCAAGCTCCCTATGCACCATGGCCTGGACCGTACCATGGGTGACAGGTTCCTGTCTGCTCCCATTCCCGGGTGGGCCGAGCCCCATCCCCTGTGGTGGTTCCACCCGAAGGTGGTGCAAGGCCAACAGACAAGGAGGTCCCAGGCTGGGCCCCAGATGTGCTGGTGCCCTGTGCCACGGCCAGCTGAGGTAGAACAGATGGGTCCGCTGGGACCTGCCTTCATATACAAGCTATGTTGTAGCATGTTTAAGACAGATATGGGTTAGTAATCGTCAACAGCATTCATGATTAGTTATAACAGCATGCATAGGTATTCCCATTACCCAGGGCACCAGATATAAAATAGTTGCAAAGCAGGCAGAACACATGCATATATGGGTAAACAGTTGCCATTACAACAAGATGCAGGTTTCATTGATGGCAACAGGCCACCAATATGGGGGTATTTTAACATGGCACATGCATAGAAATAGATGTGAATATTTATAAACCAGTAGGACATATGTCCCAACAAAGGTTAAGAGTGTAGACATACCAAATGAGTTGTGTAAATCGGTTATTTTTGCACATATGGTAGGGGTGAGAGAGAGAGAGTTCAGTTAACAACTAATAAATCCTTGTAGTTTTCACAACATTCATAGTCATTGCAATGGTCTGTCCCTTACATGTATTATTACACTACCCAATGGCATTATATTGTACAATGGCATGTTTGTAGATTAGTATGTACAGGACCTGTGTCTTATGTACAGGCTTGACAAGATGCAGGTGTTAACATGTTTGAGACTACTCTTATACACTTTGGGTGAGATGCTGAGATGACAGCTATGTTTGCATGTACATTCTCTGACTATGTACAAGTCTGACTATTAGTTACATGTCATTAACAGCTGCCTACATTTCTTGGATTATCACACTAATTTGTCAGGGGAACAGGGCAAAAGGCAGGTGATGTGGGCCATTTATCAGGACATATTGGGCAGATTGGAGCAGTTGAGGGGTATGAATATGCATACCACTCTCTATTTGAGCATTCTAGCATAATCTGTACAGTTGTTAAGTGTAAATATGCATACAGCTTTCTCTCTGAACATTCTAACAAACTGTGTGCAGTTGTGTGAAATGATTATGCATACAAGTTACTAGCGCTCCTGGGATCCAAAGCCTTGCTGTGTGTGACAAAAGCATTACAGCTAAGATCACTGTACACTATGCTATCAGGCAATTGTTGTGAGGCTTTGCAATGTATTTAGCCTAATATGACTGACCTGTCTGCACTTCCATCATTGTTATACAGCACTTCATACCCTTTGTATCTGCATACCACAGTGTGGGTAACACTGCTTACTACAACAGTACTATTTAATAACTGCAACAGTACAACAACATATGACTGCAGAGTAAACAGCAGCAATGCAGGGGTTACACCTTTATTCGCAGCATATTACACAATTCTGTATACTGGTACAACACTTTCTGAGGCTCTTACATTTATTTGTTATGACAGTACATGCAGGCTATTTACTAACCTGTCTCACCACACTTTCTTTGCAGACTAGCATCATAGGCTTGCTGGTTTGCAGCACTCTCATCTGCAGCTGTCACAGAAGTACAGTGATATTTAGCCATACCTATCCATAGTATACACAAGCTAGGAAATTATTAACTATGTGGTGGAAGGAGTACTTACTCAGTTCTGTGACATTCTGCATCTGCCTTGCTTCCTGAATCCACTCTTCCAGGACATCCCCCCAACACAGCTTCAGGTCTGCATGGTAGTGCCTGACCTGCTCACCAGTCCGGGGGATACCTGTGGCACTAGTGAGGCCATAGTTGAGACTGTCCCAGGCCTCCATTTTGTACTGTGAGCCCTGGTACTGGCCCTGCAGTAGTCTTCTGTCATGGTGCTTTGCCAGGAGCCATACCATGAATTTGGAATCCTGGTTGACCCAACGCTGTACTCCAAAGTGAGTGCTTTCTCCCACTCCAGCCATTCTGCCTGCAGGGGGATGATACAACCAGTTATGAGCCATATTCCCACCTCTTCGGTTTAAGTAGGGCTGGATTCCCACACTTTTCCGTAATTGGCCGGTTTCGAAAAGGCTAAGCTATGGGCACACCTGCTTACTTCTGGTTGGCACTGCTTAAAGAGGTGTACCTTTAGGCATATTGTATTGGCTTCCCTACACATTGCTTACAATTACCAAGTTGGGCTGTGCTGCAGTTAGCATTGCTTATTGGTCATCTAGCATTATATTTGCCTTTTGTCAATGATGTCTTATTCATTACAGGTTATATATGTGTCTGTTATCTGTGATTCATGTGTACATGCACTGTATGGGGTCCTGGGGACTTCAAAACTTTATTACAGTGACATCTCAACTCTATGTTTACTGCAGTACTCCAATTCACATATTTATGGTCTGTGCCAGGTTGATCTGCAGTGGTGGTGCTGCAGTAGCATTGTCGCCTCACAGTTAGACATTGCCAGTTCGATTCTCAGTTAGAGCGTCTTCTGTGTGGCGATGTGCATGAATGGGCCTTCCTTCATTGAAGGTTGTGCATTAGGCCCGGCACGTCAGCATGTAAAACTCTACTGCCAATCATTAGCGGACTGGAGTTCTGCTGAGGCGACCCCTAACCGAGAAAAACTGAAAGACACAAACAAACATGGTCTGTGCCAGGTTGTAGAACATTACACTGTACATAGATTTAGCTCACATGTTTGATTTGATTTCCCTGTGGTGAGGATTAGTTTGCTGATACCTCCTTTATATGTATGGCTGCCATGGCGTAGTGGTTAACTACTGTGACTGCGACATACAGGGTCCTGAGTTCTAGCCTTGCAGAGGCTGTTTATTTTGTTGCTGGGAAGAACACGAGCCGTTGGGTACAGAGTGCTTAAGGCACTTTAAAGCAGTTGTGAGCGGGTGTACGTGGGTTTGAGCAGAGCTAAGCAATGCTAACCTCCAGTTACAGTTTCTTACACTCAGTTAACTTCTACTTTGATTAATCTGTGTAGGCAATGCATACCCCTGTGCAAATGCACTTAAACATGCTTACTGGTGCTTATATATGCATACTACTGCTTATTTATGCTTAAATCTGTTTAATAGTGCCTTAATCATTATGACACTGGCACTTCACTCCAGTTCACTTTTAATTGTTATTCTGCAAGTTATACAGCAGACGGATGTCAAAATATGTTCATATACAGATTACCAATGGAAAATGGTATGTACTGCAGTGGGATTCGAACCAGGAATGTCTGTTCATTAGGCAGATGCTCTAACTACTACATTATTGCTGTGCTACTTCATTTGAATATATACCCATATGCCCATGGATCCTAGTTCCCCAAACACCCACCCCAACACTTCACTGACACAGCAGTCATCCATTCTCCAGTTGGATACACAGTGCATCCACACCACTACACATTGGCCACTCTCTACTCCTGTAGACCCATCCCATGGGTTGACTCACTCCATGTATCCCCAGACATCCCAACCTTTCAGTCTGCAAACATTGGTGAAATGAGTGACCAATAGGACACTATTCACAATTTTTGGGTTGTCCCACCTGGGACAAGCATGTCTTTATTTCAAGATTAGACTCTATACTTCATTCCATTGTTACTCCCATTAACAAGACACTACAATAAATTACTAACTATGACTATGTGGTAATGCACACGTTACACATGAAAGCTAATAATGTACGAGTTCGGTGAAATTATATTACAAATAGGACCGGATTAGTGATTGGCATTGCCGTAGCAGGCAGATCACAGGAATGATTCCACTATTTCATAGTGAGAAAGTCCTCACATTTTATTTTTTGAGGACAGCACTGACTTCAGCAAAGTACACACTGTATTTATTTATTTATTTATTTATTGCAGTTGGTTTACCAGGATAGTCCATTGGGGCATTGAAGAACCCGTTTTCAATGGAGTCCCGGGGAGAAAAGCTCCAAAAAAGAAAATAAATGTACATTAACATTTGACAGTAAATATGTAGGTACATACCATAAAAGAACATAAGCAAAACGTAAATGTACTTAGCATTTGACAGTGACAATCTTGGTACAGGCTAACGAAGGAATAAAAGCAAAACATAATTGCATTTTAATGAATAAACATAGTAGATGAATAGAGTAGAATGTTAGTACAGGGCAAAGGTAGAGTTGGTTATGTGGGATGGGTACAAGAGCATTCCCATTGAAATGATAGGTGTAAGAAAAGTGACTTCTTGAAGGTAGAGTGCATTTTTGCAGATTCGTCCCTTCCCTCTTGTGCATACCCTATTATTCTATCTACTGTCGAGATTTGTAGGGGCACTTTCATGTTATTTATGTCTGCAAAAGGAAGAATGTGTTACAGGGAATGCACTTCTACCTATGGATGTATGCATGTGTGTATGCATATATACTTATAACGAACTCGCTGACCTCCACAAGGCGGTCCAGTTAGAACCAGGCCATCCAACCATAACACACCTGGATACATAATTTCATACCCATGGTTCCTCCACCCCACCCGAGTTCAACATACATGCAAACCATCCATTCTCCGGTTGCTATCACAGCCATAACACACCTCCACATATTGCCCTTTCCCCAGTGTTAGGGACCCTACACATATGTTGTCCCAATCCATGTATCATCAGGCTCTCCCACCATTTGGTCCTTGAACATACCTGCCCTTGCTTGTGTAATGGTCAGAAGTCCACAAAACCTAGACATTTTTGGGTAGTCCCACCAGGGGCTACCCTGTAATTGTTTGTAAAGTAGATTTAGCAGATCGACAATGTTATTCCCACTGATAGTATCCTGCCTGTGGTGTGAGTAGCAGTGATTTGCTCACCCCTGCCCAACTTGATATGACATAAGCTGACAGCACTAAATAAACTGGCGTTGCTGTTGATTTCCTTCTCATTCTTTTTGTATACTTTATTGTCACGACGTTCATTCTTTATAGCTATAGATATATATATATATATATATATATATATATATATATATATATATATCTATATATATGTATTATATATCTGTACATACACATGCACATACATCTACATAATTATATACATTTCATATGCTGTTGCATGACTGTGCTGGATGATATGTTTGTGATAACATCAGATTTATGCATATCTGCCATGGCTTAGTGGTAAATCACATTGGCTGTGGCGTGCAGGGTCTTAGGTTTGACCTTTGCAGAGGCCCTTTATTTTGTTGCTGGGCAGAATAAGGGCCATTGGATACAGAGTGATTGAAGCACTTTTAAGCAGTTGTGAGCAGGCGTGTGCATGTTTGCGTGATGGTAGGCTGTGCTATCTTCCGATTACAGTTTCTTAAATTCAGTTAGCTTCTACTATGCTTAATGTGTGTGTGTGCACTGCTTACACCCACGCAAACGCACTTAGACTTGCTTACTGGCACTTATATATGTTTACTACTGCTTATTTGTGCTTACACCTGCTTACTAGTACCTTATTCATTATGACACTACCACTTTGATTAAATGACATTAGTTAAACATTTCATGCAGTACTCCAGTTCATATTTACATGTTATTATGTAGGTTATATGGGAAAAAGATGTATAAATATGTTCATATACACATTCCACATGCAAAATGATATGTGCTCTAGTGGGACTTGAACACCTGTTCGTTAAGCAGATTCTCTTACCACTACACTATTGATGTTAACAGTGATTCTGCATGTTGTTTTCTGTTTGGATGATTTTGATGTGTAAGCTACGCTAAGCAGACGGGAGCAACATGCAAACATGCTGTGCTTCGCTTAAACTTTCAATAATGAAGCAATACAAATGTAAAATAGGGACAGAGGGTATCTAATTGTGATAGTTCTAGGGACAGGGGCTCAACATTCCACTACGTGCTTGTGTGTTTACTACTCTGATTTTATTTCTGTGCTCGTGAACACTCTTGTATGCTTAGCATACATTTCAGTATCCACGGACACTGAATTTATTGCTTACTATCAGAGTTGGGTAAGCATTGTAAGTTGTGCAACTGTGGGGGCATGTTTAAGCCTCTGTAGAGCACTTAAACACACTCCCTGCACTCGCACACATTTCCTGTGCACGTTGAGGGTGCGGCAGCGCACCCTCATAAATATTCATATGGTGCTGCTGCACCATCTGTAAGGAGGACGCTCGGCACAAGCATAGCTCTCAACCTTCCATCTCCAAAATGAGGAACACTAGCCCTCATAATGTGGAACAAAGAGGCAAAATGTGGAACACATACTAATGGCTTACTAGCAGCTTCAGCTAGGAAGGCCATAGGATGGTTAAAATATGCTGGTTTTGCTTATAAAGAAGATCTTTTAATGAATTAATATGATTCATTTCTATTTATCATGGATTTCACTTAAAAAAATTCCTAACACTGAATGTGTGACAGAGTCTTTCAATGTGGAACACTGAGGAACTTTGAGGAACATGAACTTTTTAAGACCCCAAATGAGGTACGTTCCTCGTAATGAGGTACACTTGAGAGGTATGGGCACAAGGCTAAAACTGTCCTTGCACCGAGCTTCATGAATCCCGGGGAATATTTTCATTTTTTCTCTCAGTATTTGATTTTGCATTTTTTCTATACTGTATGTTGTGTAAAAGTGCATTGTTTCTTTTGCTGTTTTGTTACAGCACTTTTGCATTTCATAGTGTTTTGTTAAGACAAGTCATTGAGCTAGAGAAGGAAGATTACCATCAAAGTTACTATTATTTTCTAATTTGTTTCAAACAATCCAGATTGCAGATTATATTGCATGGACAGTCTCTGTATGTTTTTTGCATGATAGTTATACATACGATTGTTATTTAACTTGTGTAAGAGTTCTCTTACTCTTTCATTCCATTACTGGTGCTGTTCATGTGACTTTGTTATAAACCATTGTTTATTTATACAAGCATCAAGCAAATAAATCCAAACCAGCCCAGAAGTTGAAAATGTTGAAACACAGGTGCCCAGTAGGAAGGTAGCTGGAATAAAGAAGCTGAACCACAACAAAGTAAAATATTTTTTAATACAAAATGGTGAGTGCTTTTGCAAGGGTAACCATTGCTTCATCAGACAGTTCATTCAAACAGCAACAGAACTTAAATACTTTAATTCATTACTAAAACAACCAATCCTACCACTCAAAGTTAATTCAGTGCTCAGCAATCAATTAATTACTATGGTTACGTTTTGCCCTTAGTTAATTGCTGAAGTCAGAAATACTCTGTTTAAAAACCACATGCACAAAATGTAAAGACAAGAACATGTGGATAAATATAAATAAAATACATAAAAGTCAATGAATAAATACATATACTCATGTTACCCATTTTGTAGCTACTTGTGTGCGTGGGTATAAACACAAAAATTTATATAAAATATATATAAAATATAAGCAGTACACACTCAACAACTTAATACATATATTCTGCCTAATAAATGCACATGTTGTCCACCTAGTAAATACATATGCTTTAATACATGCATCAACAAATGCTTGTCTTTAGTGATATCTATGCTAGAAGCAGCTCAAGAACTACTGATGTCCTTCAAGGATGCATCTGCAGTCCTAACATATGGGTTGTCCTGCCTCAGGCAGCCCTTCGGTCGGCCGGATTCCAAAGTCTGGGTCTGGCCTCGGCTGATGTCGCACTTCACCCGACGTCATAGCTGCTGGGGTATAAAGGCATCAGCCGATGCCATTTTCCCCAGTCTTTCTTGCTGCGCGGTGCCCGAAGCAGAAGCTGTTCGCAAGTGCCGGTCGGTCAGATCCACAGATTTCTACTACCGAAGACTTCTAAAAAAGCTAAGTACCCCATTGGGGACTCTTTCTTGCCTCAGTCGATGTCAGACAAAGTAAATAATTGTTTAACTTGTGGGAAACAAATACCTCATAAGGATTTCCACTCTTACTGCCTTCCTTGCTTAGGCCCAGACCACGACGTATCAGCTTGTCTAGCCTGTGCTTCCTTCAACCGACGGACGCTTAGACGTCGGTCGGAGTTTGCAGAGGAGTTTTTTGGTCCCGCTTTTGCTTATAAAATACCGTCGGAGACTCCAACTACACAATTAGCTAAAAAGCGCAAGGAAAAGGACCGACACTCGCGGTCCGCGGTTTCGGCTGAGACCACGGTTAGGCCAACCGCGAGTGTCTCGGTTTCGGCTGAAACCGAGTCCTCGGTTCTTCCTTCGGCCGAAAGCATGCCTCCGATATCCGAGGCCGCACAGAGCATGGCTGAATCTGCTACTGAAATTACTGCTACAGAAGCAGGCACCCAGGATTTGTCAGACACTATTCCTTTAGACATTTCTACCCCTGCACGTGGGGCTGCTAGACCCCCTGCTTCTATGTCTATCAAGGCCTTTTCCAGGGCTAAAACAGCTAAATCTTCTAAGGCCTTACCTACTAAAGCTCCCTCACACAGGCCTACCTCTAGTTCCCAGATACTCAGCCTGGCTGAGGATCTTATTTCTCTGATCAGGGGATCCCAACCTCACCCAGACACGGCCTCTCAACCTCCTCCAGATAAGAGGCCTAGGACTGAACCCCCTGATCCTGTCTCTACAGACTATTCCTCGGATGACTCAGATATTTCAGACCATCAAGAAGGCCCATATTCTCCTTATGAGGATTCTGATGCAGAAGACTCCATTCCTTCTGCTTCTCCTCCTGAAGAATTTTCTTTTGGGGAAACCCTACATTCTATGAGGGAACACTTCCAATGGCAGGGCCAGGATTTTTCAGATTCAAGGAAAAGGCTAAGGACTTTTTTACACTTACCACAGCATAGGCCTTTAGCCATTCCTCCAGTACTATCAGTTGTTGATGATGCATATAATGATGCCAGTACTGCCCCTGATTCTCTTCCTCCGGCCCCTGCCAAGCCTGATAGATATTACAGGGTCCCGGACACACACTACCACTTGTATAAGGCTCATGTTGCAGACCCAGAAACCATTTCACAGGGCCCTAAAGGTGTGGCAGCTGCCTCTGCCAAAAACCCTCTTCCCTCTGAAAGGGAATCTAGAGCATTAGAGAGATGGGGTAAAAAGGTTTATACATCTGCTACTCTTTCGGCCAGGGCCTTAAACTGTCAATTCCACATAATTCAGTACCAGGAATTTTTGTTAGACCAGCTAAATAAAAAAACTGTCCTCTCCTGAACCTATAGACCGCAAGTCCCTTCAGGATTTGGTACATAACTCTCAGCAGGTCAGTAATAATTTCTTAAAATGTGGCTATGATGCACTGGAGGCTTCCTTTAGATCAGCTATGACTGGAGCAGTGATTTGAAGGCATGCCTGGTTAAAAGAACAATCCTTACCAGACCATGTTAAGTCAAAACTCCTAGATGCTCCTATGGAGAAACAAAGTTTGTTTGGCTCCCCTGCACAGGAGGTTCTAAAGAAAGTGGAAGAAAAAGCAAAATCTGTCCAAACAGTCAAGGAATTCTTACAGGTCCAACCTCCGAGGTTTAGCAGAAATTGGCCTTCGAAGAATTGGTCCTTTCCAGACACCTCCAGAGCACAGAGAGGCAGAAATAGATGCCCAAGAGGCAGAGGTCAATCTAGGGGTGCCTACAGGGGACGTCAGTGGCAACCTGCCAACCAGAGAAGTGCTGCCACAGCTGCAACTACAACCACTTCCACAGGACAGACACAATGACTTGGCTCTGGTTCCGCCTACCAGGGAACAACTGGAAGCACCCTTGGGCGGAAAGCTAGCCTTATTTTCTGACAACTGGCATTGCATTACAGGAGACAAATGGACTTTACAAACAATAGACAAGGGCTACAGGTTTCACTTCCACACTCTACCAAAAAAAAGAGGAATGCCAAACCTTCCACCAAGCCAAAAAACAGAGGCTCAAAAACAAATCAACAACTTACTAAGGATGAGAGCTATAGAAAAGGTACCACCTATGGAACAAGGCCAAGGATTTTACTCCAGGCTATTCCTTGTACCAAGAAAAGAAAATCAATGGAGACCTATTCTCGACTTATCCACACTGAACACATACCTCATTGTTCCAAAATTCAAAATGCTGACCCTCCAGCAACTTCTTCCCATGCTGGGCAAGGAGTCTTGGCTGGTGACTCTAGATCTCAAGGAGGCATACCTGCACATCCCTATATGACCAGATTGCAGAAGATACCTCAGATTTCTTGCAGGATCAGAGCATTATCAATTCTCAGCATTGCCCTTTGGCTTATCTACTGCGCCCAGAGTATTCACGAAATGCCTGGCATCAGTAATTGCTCATTGCAGGCTTCAGGGAATTCAAATTTACCCATACCTGGACGACTGCCTAATACAAGCGGACAACAAGACAAAATTAACAAAAGATTTGGCAAAGGTCATACAACTGTTGCAAGCCTTGGGATACACAGTCAACATTCAAAAGTCAAGGCTAGTGCCATCCCAAAGGATAACATTTTTGGGTGCAGAAATGGATACAACAACTCAGATGGCTTTTCTCACAGAAGAAAAACAAAAGCAACTACCAGTCTATTTCATGACATTAACAACACAAACTCAGCTTACTGCAAGGAAAGTCCTGCAAGGCCTGGGTTACATGGCATCCTGCATAATATTGATCCCGCATGCCAGGCTGCATATGAGAAAGTTGCAATGGTACCTAAGGAATGTATGGTCTCAACACAAGCACAGTCTAGAAGCCCAGATTCCAATAATTCCATGCCTGAAAAAAGAATTCCTGTGGTGGGCTCAGGCCTGTCAGATGAACAGAGGATTGCTTTCCACAAACCACATCCAAGCCACACCGTCACCACGGACGCCTCAGACCTAGGCTGGGGGGCTCACATGGAGGACAAGTGTATACAAGGCCTATGGACCCAAGACCAGCTGAATCTACACATAAATCTAAAGGAGATGCTGGCAGTGAAACATGCAATCCAGGCATTCAGACCATTCCTCCAACAAGGTCACCTGCTGATAAGGACAGACAATACCACAGTCATGTGGTACATCAACAAACAGGGAGGTACACACTCATATCCTCTATGCTGGATGGCAATGGACCTGTGGAACTTGGCCCTGAATCTCAACATTCAACTACAGGCCAGATTTGTACCAGGAAAAGAAAATTCACTAGCAGACACCTTAAGCAGAACTACCACGGATGCTCACGAATGGATGCTGCATCCAGATATCTTCAAAACCATAACAAAGAAATGGGGAATGCCAGAGATAGACCTGTTCGCCTCCCCACACAACCACCAATTGAAGAAATTCTGCTCAAGAGCATACCACCCACTTGCCTGGAGGGTGGATTCCCTTTCCTTCAGCTGGAAAAACCTGACAGCATATGCATTTCCACCACTTCCTTTGATGTACAAAGTCCTACTGAAGATCAGAGAGGAACAGCCAAAGGTAATCCTGATAGCTCCAGACTGGCCAAGGCAACATTGGTACCCGCCACTGAGAAGCATGTCTCGGACTCACTCATGGCCTCTACCTCTATGTCCCTTACTTCTAACACAGAACAACTACAAGACCCTGCATCCAAACTTGAAAACACTGCAGCTAGCTGCTTGGAATATTGCATAAAACAAAATAAACCAGATTTATCTCAGAGGGTTAAGGACATTATCCTGGAGGCATGCAGACCCTCCACAAGGAAAACTTATTCAGCCAAATGGAAAAGATACCTCATTTGGAGTGCAGCAAAGGGAGAAAATGTCTCATTGGCAAACATAGCACACATCCTGGAATACTTAGCAGAACTGTTCCACAATGGCCTGTCCTACTCCTCCATTAAGATTCATGCATCAGCAATTTCAGCAGAGTACAACATGGATCCTCCTGTCTTCTCTCATCCTCTACTCAGACAGTTCTTGAGAGGAATCAAAAATGTAAAGCCTCCAAGGAAACCACCTTTACCTACATGGGATCTCAACTTTGTGCTGGAAAAATTAACACTTCCCCCTTTTGAACCAGCAGCAACAGCAGACTTACAGTTCTTATCTTGGAAAACTGCTTTCCTGCTAGCAATCACTTCAGCAAGAAGGGTATCTGAGTTACAGGCATTAATGGCAGTACAGCCTTTCCTTATCTTCCATCAGGATAGAGTGTCTCTGAGAACTAATCCTACTTTTATGCCAAAAGTGGTCTCCAGGGTATCATTGAACCAAGTGATTCATTTACCTACATTCTTCCCCAACCCACAGAACAGGGGGGAAAGACTACTACATACCTTGGATGTGCACAGACAATTACGCTACTATCTGGACAGAACTAAGACCAACAGAAAAACTGACCAGCTTCTGGTAGCATATGCAACAGGAGTGCAAGGAAAAGCAATTTCAAAACAGACAATCTCAAAATGGATAGGAAATTGCATTAGATTTTGCTACTCTTTTCATGGAAAGACAACTCCTGAAAATATCAGGCCTCACTCCACAAGAGCTACAGCCACCACTACAGCTTTCCTATGAGGAGTGGCTACCAAAGACATTTTAGAAGCTGCTACTTGGAGCTCCGTGCATACATTTGCCAAGCATTACAATCTTCCTTTATACTCCAGATCCCGAGCAGGTTTTGCAACTGCTGTTTTGCAAGGGATCTTAACTACGCCATCTTTATCTTAGTGCCTCCTCCCCCAGTTTGGCTATGGTATTCTACCCATATGTTAGGACTGCAGATGCATCCTTGAAGGACATAGTACAGTTTTGTACCTACCATAAATGTAGATGTCCGATAGGTATGCATCTGCAGTCAGGATTACCCACCCTCCTTCCCCTCTATAGTATTCCTAGGGTACTTACCCCTCTTTTAGCTAGCTGGGGGAATCTATTATGGTGTATTTGTTTGTATGTATATATGTATATATATATTTTTTGCTTTCTACTGTTTGGAATTTTTTGCATTTATCCAAATTTAGCCTTCCTAGAGGGCACCTGGCATCTGGGGCAAGAAACACTGAGGAAAATGGCGTCGACTGATGCCTTTATACCCCAGCAGCTATGACGTCGGGTGAAGTGCGACATCAGCCGAGGCCAGACCCAGACTTTGGAATCCGGCCGACCGAAGGGCTGCCTGAGGCAGGACAACCCATATGTTAGGACTGCAGATGCATACCTATCGGACATCTACATTTATGGTAGGTACAAAACTGTACTTTATATTGACCCAGAGCCCTGCATGTGTTTGTGTAGTCTTCAATTGTTAAAATAGTATTATTATTTTTTATTCTAACCTTCTAGATTTTAGCACTGGCTTCAATGGAACACTATCATTCAAACCCAAACCTCTGTGTGCATCTAAACACAAAATCCATTTTACTTCTATATTTTCAGTAGTATTGACTATGTCCCCAATTCTATTGCTGACATTCTGAATATATAAAACCTGAAACAAAAATATATGGTCATCCCCCTTACCCAATGTAACATTATTTACAGGTTTCCTTATATCATTGTAGTGTGAACTGTACTGTACCACGCATGCCTGCGTAAAATTAAAGTTAGAACTCTCTGCTTTTACATTGTTTTTTGTTTCAGAGAAGCCTCTACCTAACAAAGGTTGGTATTTCAAACTCCACTCACTCAGAATCTCCTGTAAAATGCTCTAAACAAATTCCAATGTATACCCTCTCTCCAGAAACATGTTCTTGAGGTCACTGAATTCCTGAATGACATCCTCGAAGTGAGAAGTCATTCTGGAAATTCTAATGGTCTGTCCCTTAACAATACTTTTTTTCTGGTATAGTGGGTGATGACTTTGAAAATGAAGGTAGGAATTACAAAAAGTTTTCTTTCTATACACTTTAGATCTAAAACAACCTACGTCCTTGATGATAGTAGTATCCAAATAATGGATCTCTTTCTCACTGAATTCATGAGTGAAGTTCAAGTAGTGAGTGGTGCTGTTGAGATATTCAATGAAAACAGCAATGTTTTCTTCGGTACCCTTCCACAAAATAAAAATATCGTCCAGGTACCTGCTGTAAAATACAATATCCGAATATAACCTACTTTCAAAAACAAATTCCTTTTCCCACCCTAATAGGACAATGTTTGCATATACAGGGGCACACGCTGCCCCCATGGCAACTCCCTTTATTTGTTGAAAATATCGTCCTTCAAAAAATATAGAATTATTGTCTAGTATCAAAGCCATAATTTCACAAACAAGCTGTACATGCCCTGGTGAATGGTCCAACAACATTTTTTCAAAATAACCTAAACTTTCCTCCCTAGGAATACAGGAGAATAAATCTTGTACATCTATTGTCAAAAAAAACAAATCAGGGTTCCATAAATCCGGCTCAATCTGCCCCCCAAAAATCCCAAGAATCTTTAACAAGATGTGGCATACCCTCAACTACATGCTTAACCATCTGGTCCACAAAAACTGCCAAATTATGTGTCTTAGACCTCCCTGCTGCCACAATAGGCCTAAAAGGGGGTGACAAAACATCTTTGTAAATCTTGGGGATGCCAAACATACTAGGTACCTTGGGAAAATTATTTAGTAAAAAAGAATAAGATATATTGTATAGAAATGAGTTAACTAAGCTAAGAACAGGTTTCATTAATAGGGGGTATAGTGAACATGAAATTGATAAAGTGTACCACAATGTACACAAACAAAGGAAAGGTAAAGCTAAGCCCTACTACTCTGATAGAGCAGGTAGTGACAGGATAGATATCAGGAATAGTGTATTACCATACATTCCGATGGTTTTACCATATACAAGAGATGTGAAAAGGCATTTAGAAATAAGAAAAATCTGAAACAGCAGCTTTGCTTGCCACGGATACCTACTCTGATGGATAGCACAGTGAATGGTACCCATAAATGTGTAAAATGCATACAGTGCATTTATATAGATGAATCAAGTTTTTTTAAGCACCCTGAAACAGGGCATCTATGGGAGCTAAGAAATTCTGCTGATTGCAATACTAAGAATGTAGCATATGTAGCTCACTGCACAACATGTTTCCATTTCTGTGTTGGCAAAACTAACCGTCACTTTAGGGAACAGATAAGGGATCACCGTTACTGCACGAGATAAGGGCAACTGTATAGTGCTTTGGCTAAGCATACATTAGATAAGGGGGGTGACCATATATTTTTGTTTCAGGTTTTATATATTCAGAATGCCAGCAAGAGGACTGGGGACATAGTCAATACTACTGAAAATATAGAAGTAAAATGGATTTTGTGTTTAGATGCACACAGAGGTTTGGGTTTGAATGATAGTGTTCTCCTCGGGCATCTACTGAAAATGGACATGTATCCAGTTGGACTAGCCCGGTCAAAAAATGTAAAATAAATAAATAAAATAAAATAAATAAATAGTTACTGAAAAAAAAACCCCTGTAAAGCACGTAGGAAGTGCTATCAAGAATGCAGTATAACACAGTCCCTTTATGATTACATTCACCTTGCCATGCCACTCAAATGTCAAGATTTTTTTCAGAATGTTAAGATTTTTGCCTTATATGTTTGGTCTGTTCCTCATAAAATAGTTTTTTTTTTCAGTCAAATCGCTGAGGAATTTACGTCACTAAATAACAACATACATTTGAGTTTCTGACTTTGTATCATTCAGAAAATGCAGGTGAAATACATATGCTGTTATTCCAGCTACTTTCTAAGTTTATAAGAGGAAAGGACACCTTATGGATAACAGGCAGATACATGTGTATTTTTTATTCTGCCGCTGTCTTTTGCTGGTCAGTACTGGCTGAGTTGACTGCCTAGCATGAAGTGAGGCCTTAATAAGTTATGCAGGGAAAGGGTACTTAACATTTGTTAAGGTCAGGTCTTGCGCTATAGTAGCGCTTAACTGATTTGTCTTTTTTTCAAATATCAGAGCGCAATCACTGTGCTCCATGCACTACATGTTTTTTATACATATAGATATTGTGTCACACTGTATGATAATGGAATTGTCGAGGAATCAATTCCATTGTATAAAATCTTCTGAAAGTAAGTATTAGATAAAACATAAAGCTTGCTATTTTTATGGCTTTCAGTTAGCATAATAGATGTTTTTTTTCCCAACCACAGTTGCAGAAGAGATGGAATAGTTACATGAACATCCAGTAATGTGATTATTAATTCTATCTATGTTTTGTAGTAGTACAGGGCTGTACTTAAGTATATTTTGCATGCTATTTTATAGCTCTACTTATAGGACAGAGATAAATGGCAAACAAAAATATGAAAAAGGTAAGTCACTGTCTGATTTTCTTTTTTATTAACAGTTTAAGTAACCAGGCCAATCAGTGTAATGCATTTGGTCAGGATGTAAAACATGAGTTATAACTACATAAGTTGAGAGGGAGGTATACATTATTGTATATTTTCAAAAATTAGATAAACTGGATGAGCTACATCTTTCGGTTTATTTCTTTGGCTTCTTTGAATTTATTGACATGATATATAAGTAGATATTCATGTTTGATCTTAGGGCTGGGTGTACCAGAATTGTCAGATCTTAGGATGTTTGAGTCTGAGATTAATGCATTCAAAAAGAAAAGGATAGGGGGTATAAAGAGTTGTAAAGAGGGCATGAACCAGGTAGGTGGGTAAAACGAAAAGTAAAGAGTGGAATTTGGTAACAAATGGATGCAAGAGAAGATAGTGTGTGCTCTACTTGGAATATTAAGGACTAGGAAGGCTAGGTAAGTAATGGTAGGTGACCAGTTTAGCAGAAAGGAGGGTGGCAGTGAGTATAAAGGTAGGGCAATTTGGAGCAGACTGAAAAGACAAGTGAGAATAGTAAATAACATAGAAGATTAAGGATGTTAGATGGTGGGGGGGTAACTGAAGGCAGACTCAATGACAATTGGGTTGTAAAGGAGTCAGGAGGTGGTAGGCAGTAGATATTCTTCAGTCTTTGGAAGATGACATGTTTGGGCTGAGAAGATTTCCATACAGAAGGGAAGACAAATAATTAGGAAAGAGAGCCATGCATTATCTGGTCAGTTGATAAGGAGCTTTGGTGCCGTATGAACTCAAGAGCTGTTCACCTAGCTCCAAGAAAGGGAAGCAGATAGAAGGGGAGCAAGGGGTCGTGGTAGGGTGGAGGGGGTGAGAAGGTATTGAAACATGTTACTTGGAATGCTGGATGGTGTGGAATGTAGTGAAGTTATGTGCAGAAGGCTCTGGAGAAGATGAGTGCAGTTAAACTTAAAGATTAAGATAAGTGGAAAGGATATATGACCACTGTATGATAGATAGACAAAGAAGTTTTGTGGATACTGAATAGGTATAAAGGGCTACCATATTGGATAAACCAGTATGGTATGAAAGGTAGAAATGAAAGAGGAAATGCAGATGGAGGTGGATTTCGACAAGTATTAAATAGGATGAGAGTCCTGTATTTCAGGTTATATTAATCAAACAATAAAGTTGATCCATCAGTATTTCATAGAGTCTTTCAAATTTTAGAGGGGATTTTGATGTGGAATGATGGGCGAATAGGATGATTACTATAGTAAAATGTGATTAAATTTGAATATACATGTATGGAAAAATGTTTAGAGCGCTATCAAGAAAGAGGATTATCTGTATTGTACATCTGGGGAAACAGTTTTAGTTATGCTAAGGGCAAAGTATTTCTGTGCTAGATGATGGATTGCTGCAAACTAAGCCTGATGGCTACAATTTTAAGCTGTGTACACTTCACTCCCCATTACGAAATTACGTATTTTACAGGCTTCTATTTGGAATCTCATCATCACCTGAAATATTATAAGAGACCTATGGGGCATTTGATTGAAAGGCCTGAAAGTGCTGTAAATATTATAGGTAATGTAATGACACAGAGTGTGGCCACTGAAGAGAATAACAAAGTGATGATTCAGTTACTGAACAGATTGAGACAGTAAAACCTCAGGCTGAACAAGATGATGTGTAAACTCATAATTAAAAAGATGAGAAACATGGCTCATTTTTTTAGCTTCATAGGCTATGAAGCCAGATGATAAGAATCCTAGAATGCTGGTACAAATACCTGTACCATAGGATTTATAGGTGTTTTTGTGATTTTATATTATGATATGAATTGCTTAAAGTTTATTCTGACTATATCAAATATGTGTGCCATTAAAACAATTAGAACATGTTATGGAATAGCACTGAAGCCAAGCACAAAAAGTGAATTTTTAATTTCTTAGTTAAAAAAAAAGGTTCTTACAGGAAATTATTGTATGACTAATGCAGTCACAGAACTTGTGCAGTGATATCGTAAAAGAACAATCCAGTTGCTTATGGATAAAGAGTTTTTTGCTGATTGTTAGCAAAATGTGTTCTGACAGAAAGAAACAGCTGTTAGCCAAAATATATGCTTGTAAAAAGTCCCATAAGTATAATTATGAGAAGAAAATGATAGTGGAATGAGACCTTAAACCATTGCAAAGTGTATTCAAGAAGATGTGATGGACATTGCCCAGGTTCTAATGAAAATTACTGCATTTATAGAAATAGAATTTGACAGTGAATTATAAATGGAGATATAAAATGTAAACAACAGATATGCTGTGTCATTCTTGTTTGTAAGCACAACAGGGAGATTTGGTTGGAGATGAACTCAGGTTCCTATGGCTTGAAAAGAACTTAAAATATTTTTAGCAATTTACTAAACATGATTTATGGATGCATGGCATAAAGGGATGAAGCCCTAACTAGGACCCAGATGACTTATATTTGATTAGTGAAACAGGAGCTGGAGATGCCAGAAGGCAGATGGGCATGGGGTGATAATGGCTCACTTATGGTGGGATGGGAATGGCCATTTGTCTCACTGCATTGCTGACACCTACAGGATGGTAGATGTACCATCTGCTGCAATGAATCTGGTGATGCTCATTGTGTACAGTGCTATGTCATCTTGGGGCAACTGTTGTGGACTTTAGTGTGCGTACATATGTGACAAGCAGTGATAGCAGAATCTCATGGATACCAATAGGAAGGGAATTAGCTGCATGGGGAGGTGGCATTCATGTACGTTACAGCTCCAACTTTCAGCTCATCTGACTCCTGCCAATGGCAGAACGAATGGGCTGTAAGTTTTAACCTCTGGAAAACAGAACAGATCATTACTGCAGCTAGGGCACACAAAGCTATAAAATAATTTTAGGAGCTGACATAAAAAAAAGAATGATGAAGAGAAACAAATCCTTAAATACATTGCTGTGAGACATTGAGTGGAAAAATGCAAGCTTTCTTTTCATTTTAAAACTATTTGCTTGCCAGGTTTAATGATCAAGGTCTGTCTCATGTTCTGAATATTGTTATCTACGTGGAGCTTTACTCCCAGGGCCTCCACTATAAATGGACCTGCGTCCAGTCAGACTAACCCGGTAAACAAATGTAAAATAAATAAAAAATAAACAAACAACATTACTTTAGGAAAGAAATACTGGTAAAAATACACGTGTGTCTTGGACATTTGCCAGGAATTTCTGTACAAATAGAACAATTATTTCAAAATTGTACTGCTAAAATGCTTAACATCAGGTGGCACGATGCCAGGACACTCTATGGGCTAGGCTTGTAAAGGCTCCAGGGCCATTAGCCTAGCACACACCTATGAACCTATGAACCTTATTAAAATAATAACCAAAGGTAAGCAGTGATATCCTATGGATTTCTGGGTAGAAGACAAAGTAAGACTGAAACATTTTTATATGTAATCTGTATTGACTGTTATTTATATTTTACAGAATATGTGGAGTTAACTGATTCTACAAGTAGTGGTATGGCTGATGCACTAAAAGCAATCTTTATAACAAATAGGACTCCAGATGCACATTCATCAAATAATGGTTTTCAGTACACAAGTTTGTATTTAAGGAGATTTATTGAGGCAATGGGAATTTTATCATGTTACATCAAGACCCAGCTATGCACAACCTATCAGTCAAATTGGGAGCACAGGGCAGACTGTAAATGGTATAATGAAGAAGTCATGGAGAATTATATGGGCTGACACTTAATATTTCTGGACTTACATAAAACCCCATGATAATTTATGTTATGTCACCTGCACAGATACTTAAAGGCTACAGACTAAAAGGAAGAATTCATATCTCTCTTTGTTTGACACCTCCTAAAAATTAAAATCATATTCACGATAAACTGAAACTGTCCAGCATGCCAGACTTCATTCAAGTAAGGAGATGAAGAGAGAGAATTCAGCAGAACTCCAATGAGAAACAACCAAAAGCAGGTGTTTTGAAGAAAAGTATACAGGCAAAGATGTTTGCTGATTGAACTGTGTTTGGCAGAAAGCTTAGAGGAAAGACGATAGATCTAATTAAAATCCATAGCTCCAAAAGTGACTGTCTTTTACTAAGTGGGAATGTTTCTGTTGCTTTAAGAAATTAAATGTGTACCAACAGGCATTGAAGTGGTTGCAATGCATCTCTCTCCTGATGGACTGCCTAATGTATTACTGGATGAAAAGGTTCAACATCAGCCATGCACATCACAAGAGAAGTTCTGTCCCTAAAGTTTCCTAGGTTTGTAAGATGGAATGCCAGCTCATTATAAGGATATCTCAATATCTGACAAAAGACTAAATTGTTAATTTGAAGTTCCACCTGAAATATCTCTATGCAGTATGTTCTTAATAATGTACTTTGCTGTTAAATGTCACTGTTTAAGATGCTTCTAAAGAACTATCAGATATCAAATTGTGGAAGATTTTACTCCAGCTAGAAAGCAGCTCTCATTTGGCAGTGCCTACAGACATATCAGTGAATGAGTGAGTGGTTACTCAATGTGTTAAAGCAGATTGTGGACCAACATATTTTAGGAGTACCACAGCCACAGCAGACTGTGGACCTCCAACAGATGTGGGGAGCATCATGGCCCACAGCAGACTATGGATCTACAGCAGATTAGGGGAACACTGTGACAAGGTGACTATCCTTTTTTTAGATCTCCCAGTCCTGAGAGTCCTTCTACTGCAATATCCATGTTGCATCTGTATTCACTGGTTTGCCCTTATATGTAGGTTTAGAATGTTAGCATAATACCCCAGAACTTCTGGGTAACTCCTTGGTCAGCCTGACCCTTCGTCATCATCATCTTCATCATCATCATCCCAGTTATCATCATCTCTTTAGTTTCTGGTCATGGATCCTTATAGGGAGATGCATACAGAAGATAGTGCATTGCTTAAAAGCTTTACTGGATATGATTGGTTTTCATTTATCCCTGCGAGGAGCAGACCTCTGACTGCTCTCCAGAAGGTTTTCTGGTATAGCCCATTTTCAAAAATGCCTGGAGTACAATAGAAAACAAAAATATGTAGTATTATCATGCTGTGCTGCTTCTTTTTACATCCATGTAACTATCAAGTCTCTCACTCAGCAAATTATATACCAGTTTATTCCTCCTAAGGGTGAGAGCCTGACTCGTTCTCTCCCTTAATTAGGCTACTTCCATTTACCCATTCTTTCCACAATTATCGTGAGAGTACATCACCCCAATCATTACCTTTAAATATGACAGTTGGGTGCTGAATGTGAGTTGTCATCTACACGGGGCATCCACTCTCCCCAAGTAACAGCATCATGGCTGTAGTGTCCACTGTAACTTTTTCCTAGAGAACTGCATGTGTACTTTTGTATATGCAAAGTCCTGTATGGCTTCTTGCAGTGTGGTTATCAACTCAGCCTATATTTCTCCTGCTGTGCATCTGTCTCACCTGTAGGTGGCAGTCTTGAGGGATCATGCCCTTATTCCCTCTCCAGGGATGGTGTTGAATAGGTTCATAGGTTCATAGGTTCATACTAGGCTATCTGCCCGAGGGCATTTACAAGCCTAGCCCATCGTTTTGTGGCTTATGCCACCCCTTTAGTATGGGGAACTATACCCATTATTTTGCTGTGCCTCTGTCGAGCAGTGACACTGAGGTAATCCCTGGGGCATATCTGCGATCTCCCATCCATTGGTCAAGATTTCTCTTGAACAAGGCCAGCGAGGTGCTCTGCCTCACATGTACTGGGATTTTGTTCCACAGCATAGGGAGTCTTTGGGTGATGAATCTATCCCTCCAGCACATCCTATTAATAGCCGTGTCGAGGTTTAAGTCTCCGCCCTTGTGGCTCTGATGGATCTAGATTTTTGAGGTGAAGCATATTCATCAAATCTGGGTTTGACATGGCCTTGTATGTTAGGCAAAGGTCACCTCTGAGCAAGCGGTGGCGACTGAATAGAGCTGGAGTTCTTTCAGCCGGGCAGCATAGGACAGGTTTGTGAGACCCTTTATCCTTTTGGTGAGGAACTTTTGTGGCCTCTCCAGCTGCTGCAAGTGTCGGGTCAGATACATTCCGAATGGGGCATTGTACTCAATCATTAGTCTGATGAGTGATGAGTAAAGGGAGACTATGACCTCCCTTGATCTAGATGAGAATCCCTTCATGATAAGGTGGGCAATGTAGAAGGTCTTCCTAACTACTTTAGCTACATGGGTGTCGAATGACAGACTACTATCAACCTGGGTCCCCAGGTCCCTGATAACTTCTTCTGTGCTCAGTGGATTGCCACCTATTTGGTAGCTAGGGGTAACCTTGTTTTTCTCGAAGGGTATGACTATGCATTTTTTGGCATTTAACTTTAGGCCATGGCTCTGGCATCAGTTATCCATTTCTGTGAGACCCTTCTGAAGGATATCTGTGTCAGATGTGTTTTCTACTATGGCCAGTTTGCAGTCATCTGCAAACTTTGTCAGCCATAACCCTCCTGTGTTTGCTTGTACTTGAAAAGTAGATGCCAAACAAGAGTGGGCCCAGGACTGAGCCCTGTGGGACACCACTTGTGACAGGCTTTGAGTCTGACATGGCGCCAGCAACTCTGACCCTGTGGGTTCTGTCACTCAGCCAGTTTGCAACCCATCTTGTGATGTATGGGTTAACATTTAAGCTGATGAGTTTTTCAATGATACCCGAGTGGGGTATTGTATCGAAGGCCTTAGCCAGATCGAGGTAGGCTGTATGGACTGCCTTTCCCTCATCAATGGCTTTGGTGACTGTTTCAAAAGTCAACCAAGTTTAAAAGGCATGATCTGCCTTTGACAAAGCCAAACTGGGTTGGATCCAAAGTCTGCAAATTCCCTATGTCTTTATTTATGAGGTCCATTATGATCCTCTCCATGGCTTTGCAGATAAGGCTTGTCAAGCTAATGGGCGGTAATTTCCAGGGTCGGTGGAGGCACCGCCTTTGTGAAGTGGGACCACAGTTGCAGTGCCACTCCTGGGTATGTATCCAGAGGTAAGACTTTGATTAAACAGCTGTCCTAGCTGTGGGTTTAATTCCTCATTGAGTTCGTGGAGCACACAGCCGGGGACACCATCAGGTCCCATGGATGCTGTGTTTTTGCTTTGGAGAGAGCAGTTCTCACTTGGGCTGGAGATGTTTGGGGGCTGCAATCGTTTGGTATAGATATCTCTCCTTTTGGGGAGGGGAGAAGTTTGCACTGAACCTGTCAGCCAGTATGTTGGCAATGTCTGTAGGATCAGTAATCTTCACATCATTTTGAACTAGTTCTGAGCATATCTGGGAGTTTCCTCCTAGGTTTCTAACATAGCTAAAGAAGGCCTTATGATTGTCTTTTGAGTCTTTAGCTATTTTTCTCTCGAAATTTGCTTTGGATGATTTTATGAGAGCTCTTAGTTTTTTACTTATAGTGATCAAGGGTGTCTTACCTTTTAAGGATTTTGCTCTATCTTGTAGTAGCTTCCTCCTTTTGTTGTAGAGTTTGTTTATGGCTGGGGTCCACCAGACTGGACGCTTGCCTTTGGTACAAAGAGTCTTTGTTTTGCTTGGGATTGCCTTATCCATGCAGTCCTGCAGGTGCTGGTAGAAGGCATTTGTAAGTGATTCAGCGGCTTGAGTACTGTTTTCCACCGGCTCAGGGGCCTTAAAGGAGACCACACTAGTCTTTAGAATGCCCACTCCTACCCTCCAGTTTCAAGTGCTGCTTTCTGGGCATGGCTTGTTTAGGGCACAGTTAGAGCTTTATTCCTCTGCAGCATAGGTTCATAGGTTCATACTAGGCTATCTGCCCTAGGGCATTTATAAGCCTAGCCAGAGTATGTTTGGCTTTTGCCACCCATTTTAAATGAATTTTGCTATGCCCTTTTTCGAGGTTAGTATACTGTGCCTCTGTCTAACAGTGACACAGAAGTGATACCCGGGGTAAACCTACTATCTCCCATCCACTCATCAAGATTCCTCTTGAAGAGAGTCAATGAGGGACTCTGCCTAACCTGGACTGGGATTTTATTCCAGAGTGAAGGGAGCCTCTGGGTTATGAATCTGTCCCTCTAGCATGTCCTATTTATTTCAGTGCTGAGGTTCAAGTCTCTCAAGCACGTAGCTCGATGGGATTTGGATTTTCTGAGGTGCAGCATGTCCATTAATTCCGGGTTGGACATGGCTTTATACGTCAGGCACAGATCGCCTCTGAGCAGGCAGTATGCCACTGAGTAGAGCTGGAGTTTCTTTAACCAGGCAGCATATGGCATCTGTTTGAGCCCTTTGATCCTCTTGGTGAGGTACTTTTGGGGTCTTTCCAGTTGCTGCAGGTGTCTGCTAAGGTACATTCCAAAAGGGGCATTGTACTCAATTATGGGCCTGATTAGGGATGAGTAAAGAGGCATGATGACCTCCCCTGATCTAGATGTGAATCCCTTCATGATTAGATGGGCTATATAAAATGTTTTTCTGACCACTTTGGCCACGTGGTTGTCAAATGAGAGATTGCTATCAACTTGGGTTCCCAGGTCCCTAATTACTTCTTCCGTACTTAATGGATTACCACATATGTGGTAATTTGTGGGCACTTTGTTTTTGCTTAAGGGGATGACTATACACTTTTTGGCATTTAGCTTGAGGCCATGGCTCTGGCACCAGTTGTCTGTTTCTATGAAGCCCTTTTGTAGGATGCTTGTGTTGGCTGGAGAGTTGATTATGGCGCCCAGTTTGCAGTCATCTGCGAACTTGGTCAGCCACAGTCCTTCCGTGTTAGCCTGTACCTCCAAGAAATATATACCGAACAAGAGAGGTCCCAGGACTGAGCCTTGTGGGATGCCACTTGTAACTGGTTTGGAGTCTGACATGGCTCCAGCAATTCTAACCATGTGGGTTCTGTCCTTGAGCCAGTTTTCAACCCATCTAGTGACATAGGGGTTTATATTTAAGCTGGTGAGCTTATCTATAATGCCCGAGTGGGGTATTGTATCGAAGGCTTTTGCAAGGTCCAGGTAGGCTGTGTGGACCACCTTCCCCTCGTCAATATCCTTGGTGACTGTTTCAAAGAAATCGACCAGGTTTAAGAGGCAGGATCCGCCCTTAACAAAGCCGAACTGGGTAGGATCCAGTGTCTGTAGGTCCCCAATATCTTTATTTATGAGATTCATGATGATCCTTTCCATAGCTTTGCAGACCAAGCTAGTCAAGTCAACGGATAGTTTCCAGGATCCGTTGAGGCACCACCTTTGTGGAGAGGGACCACTGTTGCTGTACGCCACTCTTTGGGTACATATCCTGTAGTAAGGCTGAGATTGAACAGTAGTTTTATGTTTGGGTTTAGTTCTTCTTGGAGGTCATGTAGGATGCAGCCCGGGACACTGTCTGGTCCCATTGATGCTGTGTTTTTTGCTTTGGAGAGGACGGCTCTTACCTGAGCATCTGAGATGTCAGGGGGGCAGCACTCTGCTGGGATAGATATTTGTCCTTTTGGTGGGGAAGGGGGGGGGGTTTGCGCTGAACCTGTTAGCTAGGATGTTGGCAATGTCTGTGGGTTCGGTGTATTTTTTGCCACTTTGGACTAATTCTGAGCATATCTGGGAATTCCCACCCAGGTTCCTAACATAACTAAAGAAAGCCTTCTGATTATCCTTTGTGTCCTGTGCAATTTTTTTCCCGAAGCTGGCCTTAGACGATTTTATGAGTGCCCGTAGTTTTTTGCTAATACTGATCAGAGATGCCTTCCCTTTTTGGGATTTTGCTCTATCATGTAGTAGCTTCCTCCTTCTATTGTATAGTTTGTTTATGGCTGGCGTCCATCAGACAGGATGCCTAACTTTGGAGGATTGGGTCTTGGTTTTATTTGGGATTGCATGATCAATGCATTCCTGAAGGTGTTCATAGAATGCATTTATAAAGGATTCTGCGGTCTGGGCCGTATTTTCCACAGGCCTGGGGGCTTTGAAGGATTCCACCTCGGTTTTGAGAAGTGTGAAATTTGCTTTAGAGAAGTTTTTACTGTGGTTTTCTGGGCAGGGGCTGGGGTCGGGATGTGAATATCTAGTGAGATTAGTTTATGGTCTGATCTTACCAGTGAGGGATACACTTCTGGTCTGGAGCATAGAGTCCCCATGTTGGTGATGATCAGGTCCAGTATGTTTTTCCCTCTTGTGGGAGTGGTAACAAGTTGTTCCATAGAATTTGAGTTTATAAATTCTAGGAACCTTTGGGCTAGGGTGTTGGAGCTAGAGTAATGCTCCCAGTCTATGTTAGGGTAGTTGAAGTCGCCCAATATAATGGTGTTTGGAGAGACCTTCATATTTTCCAGTGTTCTCGGGAAGGCTGAGTGGGGTTCCTGGGTTTGGGAGGGTGGTCTGTAGCAGACTATAAACTGGAAGGCAGTTTTACCCACTCTTAGTTGCATATGGATAGTCTCTGATGCTTCGTGCTGTGCCACCAACCTGGAGGTGTGGGTATCTTTGACGAATATTGATACTCCTCCTCCTTTTGTGGTTCGGTCCAAGTTTTGGGGCTGAAAAACATGGTATGAGGTATAACCTGGTAGTGCTGGGGTGCTCTCGAGAGCCTTGAACCAGGTTTCTGTTACTGCACAGATATTGATGTTCTCCATGCTAAGGAGAGTTTTGAGCACATGCATCTTGTGGTTTAGACTTCTGGCATTGAGTAGTATTACTCTTAGTTTCTTATCCCTTGTGATACCTATGGAGGTGGGTTTGTCTTTTGAGCCTTGCCTAAAAAAGGCACTATGGGGGTGGCAAGAGCCTTTGCCAATATCCGAAAGCCCAGGGGTGACAGGTGCAAGCAGTCCCTAGTGAAGCATCATGGCTTGTCAAGCATGTCATCCCAGGCAGACAGGCATTGGATCCCCTTTGAATGACACCAATACTTAAGCCAATTGTTGAAATTGATCATCTTGTCTTCATATTGTGGCATCATTCTTGGTGAGGATAAGATGCTACTCAAGGTCAGGGTCATACCGGCCTGGGCTACATGCTCAGAGAGCTCCTCTATGTCTCTTTTCATGTAGTCCAGGGAAGTACGTCTCAGGTCATTCACACCAGCATGGACAATGACTGAGTCATATTTGTACTTGCCTTGGAGTGACCTGAGTGCTTGTGTTATATGGCGGATCCTAGCGCCTGACAGGCAGCTCACTGTGACCTTCTCCTTGTTCAGCCTGGTGAGCGGGACGTCAGTGTGCCTGACGATAGAGTCACCTATTACAAGTGTATCAGGTGTGTTGTTTAGCCTTAAGGGCTGTGACTGTTCGCCACACTGGCTTTGTGAGCTATGTGTTGCACGTGTTTTGTTTTGGGGTAGCAGTTGCTTGGGTGTCTGCTTTGGAGGTCTCTGCTGCTTAGACAGATTTTTATTTAGAGCCTCCAAGTATGTTTTTGTGTGTTTATGTGTTTGGTTTGCTGTTGCGGTAGGTCTATGTGAGACTGGAATTGTAGTGAGTGTGGTTTCCTTCTCCTCCTGACTGGTTACGCCAGTACTGAGTTGAGAAAGCTTAGCCTCCAGTTTGGCTATATGTTTGCATCTCTCACATGTATTGGAATTTGTTGGGAGGAGGAGAGGGTTGTTTGTGTACATGAGGCAGTTGTAACATTGCCTCAAGATTCCCAGATTCACCAGCTGGACCAGAGAGGAGATTGACAACTGACCTTTGGACATGCTAGAATAGTATTGGGAATTCCTTTATAATTGAAAACAAGGGCCAATGGAGAACAAAGTACTCAAGGGGAGTTTGTGAGGGTGTAGTGCTTTTAATTTTTTAGTGCTGACTTATATAATTGCTTTAGTGAGCAAGTGCCAGGCTTTAGAGTGAGAATAGGGTGTTTAGTATGAGAACTAGATCAGTTCTAAGGGAAAAAGTGAAGAGCAGACTTTGTGGAGCCGAGAATGGTTTAAACCCAATTAAGCGGCGCTGCCCGATGCTGCACTATGCGCAAAATCGCGCAAAGCCACGCTAAAGCTGGTTTTATACAGGGGGACTTGAAAGAGCTAGAAATTGGCCCAAAACGGCCAATAGACTACCAGATTCTTGTGCTGGGAACACTCCTCCAGGGATAGATAGGCTGCTCCAAGCTCCCCACTGCCACTGGTGAAGAAAGAAGCCTCCCTTTATCCAAGAAAGGAAATGGGCAACACAGGAACTTTCCAAAATTCCAGAATACAGCAAAGCCTGTATTTGGACTACATCTGGGGTCCACAGCAGTGTTTTAAAATCAAGGTGACTTTCTACTGACATTGATATTTTCACTTGTTGAAATAACTATCAGATTTATTGATTTATTGATTCAGTGATTTATTGACCAATTTCTTTCTTTATCTATTTTTTACAGGAGTATGTACTGATAAAATAGATCATTTTTAGGTAAAGACTAGCCCTGGGATTCATGAAGCTTGCGCCAGGTGCAGGTGTAGCGTCGGTGTTCTAACACCAAAGATGGCCACCGAGCGATTCAGGTATGAGCTGTTTCCACATGCACTACCTGCGTACGCTACGCCCGCACAACTCCCGAGCCTTGTATGCTAATTACCCCATGTGCAACAGTGTAACATGCAAATGAAGATATGTCGTGATTCAAGAAGTGGTGCAGGCGTAGTGTAAGCATACAGAAATGTAAACTGTAGAAAATGGTTTACATTTTTGCAAACATAAAATTGGAGCCATGACAGCCGACCAAACACATGCATTATATTGTGAATATATGCCAATGGCTAAATATATAGCCATTGGCATAAAAAAATGTGCAAAATATAAAATTAACATTTAATATATATAGTCGCACTATCGCAACGTGGAAGTGCAAGGCAGCGGAGCGTAAAGGGGATCGCAAGGAATATATGAAAATATAGACTAAAACCGCAATGAAACACATATCATGATTTCCCCATAATAGTCAATGCCAGGCATGCTACACCATACTTATGGCGCAAGGGTTGTTAAGGGGCAGTGACAGTGTTATGCGCAGTAGCTAGGAATTAGTAGGCAATGCCATGCAAATGAGAGGAGTAATAGTGAATCGCAGATTCCCCGCTGGTGTAAGGATGCATCTCACAGCATAGCATTATAACACCGAGGTGTGCTCTTGAGATAAAGATGACATCAAAAGAGGGGTGTGTCGCCATTGCTGTTAGCACATTGGATCATTGCTAAACCAGTCTCCCCCTAGCTAGGCAAAGCTGCAGGATAGGGGTGTGTTGAATTGGTCATAGCTATGCTTAGCTGAGATTACACAAGGTAACCGAGTATGCATGTGAATGGAGATGAAAATGCACGTAAACCCGGTAAATGGGTATGCACGGCGCGCACAGCAGCTGAAACAGGAAGGATATAGGAAAGAAATAAGGAAATGCTGCAGCAGTGAAATTGTAGTATAAATGACTAATTAACACCTAGGAGCCTACAGTGGGCCATTGACAGCAGCTAACAAGGCTGCAAGCAGCTACCTGCAAAACAGGGAAGGGGAGGGGCTGTACTGCAAAAGAAAACAGTAAAGTGTCAAAGCAGAACAAAGCCGATATGCAGTATATCAGCTACAAGGCACATTTTGCCATGACTGAGTAGGGAAAGTACAAAACAAGAAAGATGGCAGGTGGATGCATGCCTGATAATGGGAGGGGATCCAGGTCTAAAAGTGAATTAAAGGGCAACAGATTAATCAAGGCAGGCAAGTAGATCTCCACAGTAAAGGCCCCACACATGCAGTACCCATTGCAAAACCCATAATGAAGACACGCTGCAGCTGGAATAGCTCATACACACCCACTGACATCAGCAGCATCCATAGCACAATACTATAAAGTGTGAAAGCACCTCATACACATTTGTGTATTCCCATACACTCTGCACCAGTGGTGTATGCAGACAGGGAACTTTTATTATGTACATGTTATGGGCTGCCATAGCTTTGATCCACCAGCATGTGTTGGAGACTGAAGGTGGTGTGCAGGATGATGCACATGACCACCTCAGGCACCAGAGGAGGAGGAGGAGAGTGTTCAGACCCAGGGTAACCTACCAGGGGCTACACAATCTGGAGATAGTAGAGCATTTCAGAGTGGACAGGGACATCCTAGAGCAACTTGTGGAGCTGTGCCAGCCACGACTCAGAGCCAGAACAAACAGAGGGGAACACATCCCAGTGGATACAAAGGTATGTGTAAGCCTGAGAATACTAGCTACAGGTACCTTTCAAAGACCAACTGTGGATATCATGGGGATCTCACAGGCATCAGCATCCAGGGTACTACACCAGTTCCTGGATGGCATGTTACCACATGCCAATGAGCACATATACTTCCCCCAAATGCAGGAGGAGTTGGCCAGCAATATGCGTCTCTTCCACCATGTGGCAGAATACCCAGATGTACTGGGTGCAATAGATTGCACGCACATACACATCAAGTCACCACCCAGTGAGCAGGGTAGGTGCTACATAAACCACAAGGGATACCCCTCCATCAACTGCCAGGTCATGTGCAATGCCCAGGGCATTATCATGGATGTGTGTGCTGACACTCATCTGGCATGCCTCACAGCTGTATTGGTTATTTGCCAGGGGGGACATCCCAAATGGCCACCTGGTGGGGGATGCTGGCTATGCACTGGAACCGTGAATGATGACTTCCATCAGAAATTCACACACACCCATGCAGGAGTGCCATAATGAGGCACACGCACAAACCAGAAAAATCATAGAGCGTGTATTTGGGATGCTGAAATCATGGTTCCATTTCTTGGATATATCTGGTGGAGCCTTGCAGTACTCTCCAGGCACATGTGCCCACATCTTCATAGTGTATGCCATGCTACACAATATGGTCCCGCGGAAACATCTGCAGCAGGGACAGAATGGTGAAGGCCTTCACAGCCCACCACTATTGCAAAGGGCCCCACAGGCACAGAGGTACTCAGACCACGAACACCCTGAGCCAGCCCCAGTAGGCAGCTGGAAGCATGGCCAGTATGCCCATGTTTTGGCAAAGAGGAAACATATACCACACACAATGACAGTGTAGGCAGCTAGGGACTGATACATTTCTCTACCTGCAGACACAGTAAAAATGGATGGCACACACACAAGGCTACCTGTAAATTGTCATGTATAGGCAGACTACTGTGTGCATCCAACATAGGCAGCCCTCAACTATTGCACTCACAACTGTCATTGGCACAAGGTAAGTCAAAACCTGAACAGTAAAGTAAGCTATCAGCATATGCAGATACTGTATGTATAGATTCATAGGTCGGTACTTGGCCGACTGCTAGAGGCCATTCATAAGCCCAGCCAAAATGTGTCAGCTTTTGCCACCCCTTTGATTCATTAACTGTTCCTCTGTGGAGCAGAGCCAATGGTGGTATCCCTGGGGTGCATTTACTGTTCCCCATCCACTCTTCAAGGTTTCTCTTGCAGAGTGTTAGTGAGGGGCTCTGTATAATGTAGTTAGGGATGTTGTTCCAAAGTATGGGTAGTGTCTGTGACAGGAAGCTGTCCCTCCAGCATCTTACAATTATTGTTGTGGCAAGGTTCAGCTCACTACAGTATGTGGCTCACTGTGACATGGATTCCCATAGGTGGAGCATATCCATCAAGCCTGAGTTTGACATGGCTGTGTTGGCCAGTGGAGATCATCTCTGGGTAAATGAGATGCCACTGAGTAAAGCAGGAGTTTATTCAGTCTGGCTGCATAGGCCATATGTTGGAGGACAGTATTCCCCTTGGCGAGGTACATTTGTCGAAACCCCAGCTGTTGGAAGTGTCTTCTGAGGTACATCCCGCATGGGTTATTATACCCTATGATGGGACTGATGAGTGATGAGAAAAGGGGCATTATAACCCAAGTATGCCTAGATGGGAATCCGTTAGAAATCAGATGGCCTAAATAGAAGGATGTCCTAACTACTGTGGAAATATGATTGTCAAAGGGGAGATCACTATCTACCTTAGTCCCCAGATACCCAATTACCTCGTCCATATTAAAGTGGCTGCCACTTATGTGTTAATATGTGGGTGCCAATACCACAATGGAATTACCATGCAGTTAGTGGCACTTGGCTGGAGGCAGTGTCGTTGGCACTCTGCGACATTCTCTGTGAGGCCCCTTGAGGGATGTCTGTGTCAGCTGGACTATCAGTCATGGCTCCCAGTTCGCAGTCATTGCCAAACATGGTCTGCCGTAGTCCACCTGTGTTTGCCTGTACCTCTGAGATATATATGTCAAACATTAGGGCTCCCAGGACTGAGTCCTGTGGGACACCAGTCATGACTGGTCAAGAGTTGGACCTGGAGACCGCTAGTCATACCATGTGGGTTCTGTGTGTAAGCCTGTTGACAACCCAACCTGTGATGTATGGGTGTACGTACAGGCTGGTGTGTTTATCAATAAAACCTGAGTGGGGCATGGTGTCAAAAGCCTTGGTGAGGTCCAGGTAGTGTGTGTGAACCACCTCCCCCATCATCTAACATCTTGGTGACTGTATGTAAGACGTTAAACAGGTTCAATAGGCATGAACTGCACTCAACCAAGCTGACCTGGGTTGGGTCACGTGTTCGGAGGTTACCAATGTCTTTGTTAATGAGTGCCATGAGGATGCGAACCATACCATTGCAGACCAGGCTAATCAGGCTTATGGAGTGGTAGTTGCCATGGTCAGTTGTGATTCCACCTTGAAGGAGTGGAATAACCGTTGCCATGCACCATTGTATGAGCATGTAGCCTGTGGAGAGGCTGAGGTAGGAAAGCTTAATTAGGTGGGGGGCAGGTTGTTTTGCACAGTTTGCAAGATGCAGTCTGAGACAACATCTGCCTCCAACTGTGTTCTGCTGTTAGAGAGAGCCATTTCCACATGTGTGTCTCTGATGTGTGGGATACTGTACCTATCGGGTAGTGTTGTGGGTTCTTTAGTGGGTGAAGTATGCACTGAATGTATCTGCAAGGCTGTTGGTGATATCAGTAGGGTCAGCATATTTTGTGCAATATTTCACCAGCACAGTGCAAATCTATGTGTCACCAAGTAGATCCTTTGCATAGTCAAAGAAGGCTTTGTGGTTATCTTTTGAATCCTTGCGTATTCCCCTGCTGATGTTAGCCTTGGATGATGTCATGAGGGACCTACGTATCATACTAATAGTGGTCATGGATGTCTGCCCTTCATGGGATTTGCTGTGTGTCTAAATACTGTCCTACTTCTGTAGTATAGCCTGTTTATTGCAGAGGTCCTCCAGACTGGTGTCCTTGTCTAGGAGGAGTGAGTCTTGACTTACCAGTGATGGCATGATCCATACATCCGTGTAGGTGCTTATAGACTGCATTTGTAAATCTGTCTGCATCTTGAGCAGTGTTTCCCCTTAGCGTGGGGGCTGTGAAACCCCCCAACCCTGTCACTAGTAGTGTAAATTTAGCTGTAGGAAAGGTATACACTGTGGTATCCATGGGTGGGGGAGATGCTTGGGTGTGGAAACAGTGAATAGTTCATGGTCAGATCTAACCAGTGACCGGTTAACCTCCGCTGTGGTGCACCTGCTGCCCATGTTGGTAATGATCACTTCTAGTAGTTTCCACCCCACGTTAGGGAGTTTCCCACCTGATACAGGGCATATGAGATGATAAATTCCAGGAAGCGCTGGGCCTGGAAGTGAGTACCGGAGTAAGTTTCCCAGTTAATCGTATGGTAGGTGACATCGTCCAATGCCAGGATGTGTGTTAGGACTGTCATGTTCTCCACTGTCTCCAGGTAGGTGGAGTGGAGGTCCTGGGTCATGGAGGGTGATCCATAGCAGGCCACAGTTTACATTGCAGTTGTGGCTGATGTTAACTGCACATGGATGATCTCAGAGGTATCATGCTGCCCCACTATCCTGGAGGTGTAGGTATTCCTGATGAATAAAAATACAGCCCCTCCATGTCTGTCAGTCCATGTTCTGTGGCTGAAATGTGTGGTATGGGTTGTAGTCTGGTAGTGCTGGTGTGCTCTCAGGTGCTTTAAGACAGATTTCAGTTACTGCACAGATGTTGATGTTGTCCATCCTGAGGAGTGCTGTAAGTGCATGCATGTTGTGATCACAACCCCTGGTGTTGAGTAGCATAACCCTCACTGAATCTGCTATTGTGCTGTTTATGGAGCTGGTATTCATGTTCGAGACTCTCCTAAATAAGGCACCATGGGGGTGCCAATAGCCTTGGCCAGTATTCCAAAGCCTAAGGCTGACACATAGGCCGGTATGGAATCATTGCATGCATGTTCCCCATCTGTGCTTGTTTTTCATCTCCCCTATAGGTAACCTACTGGTAAGCAATAGAAAACCTTAAACTTATACAAGTCTTCTAGCTTCCAAGACAGGCTTTTGGAGTGACTAAGTATCAGTGTTCTGTATGTTCATGCTGTACTTAACTGTTTCCTGACTACATTGTGATCTCACTCTATATTGTGATCTGAAGGTCTGTTTATTCACATATTATGGCTGTGATGGCCTGCACGTTAGATGTTCACAGATAGCCTACTACCTATCTGCCCAAGGGCAATTAGAAGCATAGCTACAGTGTGTTGGCTTTCCATACACCATTGATGAAGTAACTGAGCCTCTGTCAAGCATAGCCAATGAAGCAGTTCCAGACAGAGTTGCTGGAAGCAGTTGAAGACTGGGGTTGGGAAGGTGATAGGGG